>NC_137026.1:19193074-19562251 GCF_032717465.1 Coenobita brevimanus
ACTGTGAATGGGAGGTTGTACATCAAGTTGTCATCCCTCGTGTTTGTAGGCAGGATATCATTAGAGTGGCTCATGATTCCAGTTTGGCAGGACACCTTGGAGTAAGGAAGACTGTGGCACGCATTTTGAAACACTTCTACTGGCCAGGTATCTTCAGAGATGTTTCCTGGTATTGTAAGTCTTGTCACACCTGTCAAGTTGTGGGGAAGTGTAATCAGACCGAAAAGGTTGCACCTCTAGTTCCCATTCCTCCTTTTGAGGCGTCATTCACCCGTGTGTCGGTGGATATTGTAGGCCCTCTTCCTAAGACTTCTTCAGGATTTTCTTATGTGTTGACCCTGATTGATATGGCTACTCGTTATCCTGAAGCCATTCCACTTAGAAACATCTCAGCAAAGAACGTGGTTAAGGAAATGCTAGGGTTCTTCACAAAGTTTGGTCTGCCCAAGGAGGTACAGTCAGACCGGGGAAGTAATTTCATGTCAAATGTTTTCAAGCAGTCTCTGAAAGAGTTGGGCATCACCCGGATCACGTCTGCAGCTTACCATCCCCAGACCCAAGGAGCGTTGGAGAGATATCATCAAACACTCAAATTGATGCTCAAGAAATACTGTTTGGAACATCAGAAAGACTGGGATAAAGGTCTTCCATTCGTTGTATTTGCCGCAAGAGAATCTCCAAATGAATCACTGGGCTTCTCACCCTTTGAACTACTGTTTGCCCATGAAGTAGGAGGACCCCTTAAGCTACTCAAGGAATGCTGGCTGTCGGAGGAAGATGATGTCAACCTGCTGGAGTATGTGATGAAGTTCAAAGAATGGCTATCCACTGCTTTACAGCTGGCGAGAGAGAATTTAGGAGCTGCTCAGGAGAAGATGAAGACTTGGTATGATAAGAAGTCCAGGTTACGCCACTTTCAGCCAGGAGATCAGGTTTTGATTCTGCTACCGGTGCATGGGCAACCTCTTCAAGCCAAGTTTAGTGGTCCTTATTTCGTGGAGAAGAAACTCAGTGATGTCAACTATGTCATCGCCACACGAGATCGTAGAAAGAGCAAGCAACTTTGTCACATCAACATGCTAAAGTTATATCACAGGCGGGACGAGAATAATCCAGTCTGCACTGTAGCTGTTCCACCCGAGTCTGCAAGTGAAGTTCTCCCATGTAGTATGAGCCTGAGTGATAGTTTGGGGAAGAATCCTGATATCATGAATGATCTCCAGACTAAGCTTTCTCATCTAGCTCCCGAGGAAAGGCAGGAGTTTTCGGCATTACTGCAGGAGTACCCGCAAGTGTTCTGTGCCACTCCAGGAAGAAACTCTGTGTTGATGTATGATGTCGATGTTGGAGACGCAAAGCCAATTAAACTGCCTCCTTACCGTGTGAACCCATTGAAAGTTCCTCTCATCCAGAAGGAGCTTGGCTACCTGTTGGACCACAAGATGATTGAGCCCTGTCAGAGCGAGTGGAGTTCTCCTGTCACTCTAGTCCCTAAGCCAGGTGGGTCACAGCGGCTTTGCATCGACTACAGACGTGTTAATCAGATAACCAAAACAGACACCCTCTCCCTCACATGGAAGATTGCATAGACAAGATCGGAAAGGCTAGGTACATAAGTAAATTTGATTTGTTAAAGGGATACTGGCAAGTACCTATGACTGAACGTGCTAGGGAGATCTCATGTTTTGTAACACTAGGAAAGACTTTTGCATGTTCTGTAATGCCATATGGTATGAAGAATGCACCAGCCACTTTTCAGAAGCTCATGAATGTTGTAACAGAGGGTTTGGCAGGGTGTGTTGTTTATATTGATGATGTAATAATCTTCAGTGACAACTGGAAAGATCACCTATGCCATGTCAGTAAATTTCTTGAGCATTTGGTTCAGGCTAATCTTGTAGCTAATTTATCAAAGTCTGAGTTTGGTCAAGCTAAAGTTCAGTACCTTGGGTACGTAATTGGTGACGGACACGTTGCACCGCCAGCAGCTAAGGTTCAGGTTATAAGTGATCTTCCCAGACCTAAAAGTAGGAAAGAGCTACAAAGATTTTTGGGAATGGTAGGTTATTACAGGAGATTTGTTCTTAACTTTTCAATTCTTGTATCACCACTTACAGACCTACTGAAAAAGGGAGTTAAATTTGTCTGGACCGATAACTGTGAATCCTCTTTCAGCAAACTTAAAGCTATCCTATTAAGTCAGCCAGTGCTCGCTACTCCAAATTTTGCTAAACCTTTTAAGATGGCTGTTGACGCAAGTGATACAGGAGAGGGGGCTGTTTTGCTGCAAGAGGATGATCAGTGTATTGAACACCCTGTATCTTACCACAGTAAGAAGTTCACTCCACCTCAAAAGAACTACTCAACTATTGAGAAAGAGCTTTTGGCCTTGATTTTGGGTTTACAGCATTTTTCATTTTATTTGTGTTCTGGTTTTGCCCCCATAGTCATTTATACCGATCATAACCCACTGAAATTCCTTAGTAAGTTTAAAGATAAAAATCAGAGATCGACAAGATGGAGTCTACTTCTTCAGGTGTATTCATTAGACATACAACATGCCAAAGGGAAAGAAAATGTTATTGCAGATTGCTTATCTACACTTTAGACAGATTGTTTTAGAGCAATAAGAAATTTCCTTTGTAAATTTCTTTTTTCTTTGTGGGGAGGTGTTACATAGCCTATGATTTCATCATCCTTTGTATAATTCTAACGTACAGTATGCTGCATGTTTGATCACGAGCGTGTTCTACCTCACTCCCCCCTTCTCCTCTTATAGTAGAGTAAGTCATTCTTTCTGTTGTTCAGAGCAGGATTGTCAACTCTTTGTCCCCTATGGCTTCATTTGCGCGTCCTTCTTACAAGTTGTATCAAGCTCTGCTGGCCCCTATATAATGACCTCAGTCTCTGCATTAATTGCCACTTAGATCTACTCCTCATTTTGTTCACATCTCTGTCCTCCCCTGTACAGTTGTTATTTTTGTGAGTGCTCCGGAAGTCTCCAACCATCTAGCCGCTGTGTAATTTGAGTATTAGTGTTATTACATTTTTTCTTGTACTGTATAGGATAAGGTGTTAATTCGTAGGCCTAGTGAGGTTTTTGTGATTCATGTGTTTTAGGTGTCAGCCATTAGTAATAATGTTATGTATCTGTAGTAATATACCTTGCATTCACTGAGCATTATCCGGTTTTCTCATTTTATCAGGACTGACTTAGATAAATTTACTCTTGCTAATTTCGTGTTAATAGAGGCTATTGCAGTTAACCATATATGTAACCTTTTTGCCATTACTTTATCCTTATGAGTCCTGAATGTTTAGTTGTTAGTTTGAGCATTAAACTTTAACTTGTAATTTTACCTAACTCTTTTGTTTTGAACCTGAAACTTTACGGGACAGTAGTGACTCTTAGTATTCTCACTTAAAGTGTACATTATCTTTCTCTGTTCCGTAACAATATATATATATATATATATATATATATATATATATATATATATATAAATAAATATACATATATATATATATATATATATATATATATATATATATATATACATATATATATATATATATATATATATATATATATATATATACATATATATATATATATATATATATAGATATATATATATATATAGATATATATTGTTACGGAACAGAGAAAGATAAGGTACACTTTAAGTGAGAATACTAATAATCACTACTGTCCCGTAAAGTTCCAGGTTCAAACAAAATAAGTTAGGTAAAATTACAAGTTAAGTTTAATGCTCAAACTAACAACTAAACATTCAGGACTCATAAGGATAATGTAATGGCAAAAAACAGGTTAAATATATGGTTAACTGCAATAGCCTCTATTAACATGAAATTAGCAAGAGTAAATTTTCCTAAGTCAGCCCTGATAAAATGAAAATACACTGGGTAATGCTCAGTTAATGCAAGACAAATTATTACAGATACAAAATATTATTAATGATGATGGACGTAAAGATCCCTACATGAATTACAAAAACTTCACTAGGCCTAAGAATTAACCTTATGCTACACAGTACAAGAAAAAATGCAAGAACACTTATACTCAAATTACACAGCTGCTAGATGGTTGGAGACTTCCTGAGCACTCACAACAATAACTGTACAGGGGAGGACAGAGATGTGAACAAAATGAGGAGCAGATCTAAGTGGCCATGATGCAAAGACTGAGCTCATTATATAGGGGCAGCAGAGCTTGATACAACTTGTAAGAAGGACGCGCAAATGAAGCCATGGGGACAAAGAGCTGACAATCCCGCTCTGAACAACAGAAAGGACGACTTACTCTACTATAACGGTAGAAGGGGGGGACTGAGGCAGAACACGCTCGTGATCAAACATGCAGCATACTGTGCATTAAAATTACACAAAAGATGATGAAATCATAGGCTATGTAACACCTCCCCACAAAGAAAGAAGAAATTTTCAAAGGAAATTAATTATTACTCTAAAACAATCTGTATATGGTATTACAGAACATGCAAAAGTCTTTCCTAGTGTTACAAAACATGAGATCTCCCTAGCACGTTCAGTCATAGGTACTTGCCAGTATCCCTTTAACAAATCAAACTTACTTATGTACCTAGCCTTTCCGATCTTGTCTATGCAATCTTCCATGCGAGGGAGAGGGTGTCTGTTTTGGTTATCTGATTAACACGTCTGTAGTCGATGCAAAGCCGCTGTGACCCACCTGGCTTAGGGACTAGAGTGACAGGAGAACTCCACTCGCTCTGACAGGGCTCAATCATCTTGTGGTCCAACAGGTAGCCAAGCTCCTTCTGGATGAGAGGAACTTTCACTGGGTTCACACGGTAAGGAGGCAGTTTAATTGGCTTTGCGTCTCCAACATCGACATCATGCATCAACACAGTGGTTCTTCCTGGAGTGGCACGGAACACTTGCGGGTACTCCTGGAGTAATGCCGAAAACTCCTGCCTTTCCTCGGGAGGTAGATGAGAAAGCTTAGTCTGGAGATCATTCATGATATCAGGATTCTTCCCCAAACTATCACTCAGGCTCATACTACATGGGAGAACTTCACTTGCAGACTCGGGTGGAACAGCTACAGTGCAGACTGGATTATTTTCGTCCCGCCTGTGATATAACTTTAGCATGTTGATGTGACAAAGTTGCTTGTTCTTTCTGCGATCTGGTGTGGCGATGACATAGTTGACATCACTGAGCTTCTTCTCCACGAAATAAGGACCACTAAACTCTGCTTGAAGAGGTTGCCCATGCACTGGTAGCAGAATCAAAACCTGATCTCCTGGCTGAAAGTGGCGTAACCTGGACTTCTTATCATACCAAGTCTTCATCTTCTCCTGAGCAGCTCCTAAATTCTCTCTCGCCAGCTGTAAAGCAGTGGACAGCCGTTCTTTGAACTTCATCACATAGTCCAGCAGGTTGACGTCATCTTCCTCCGACAGCCAGCATTCCTTGAGTAGCTTAAGGGGTCCTCTTACTTCATGGCCAAACAGTAGTTCAAAAGGTGAGAAGCCCAGTGATTCATTTGGAGATTCTCTTGCGGCAAACACAACGAATGGAAGACCTTTATCCCAGTCTTTCTGATGTTCCAAACAGTATTTCTTGAGCATCGACTTGAGTGTTTGATGATATCTCTCCAACGATCCTTGAGTCTGGGGATGGTAAGCTGAAGACGTGATCTGGGTGATGCCCAACTCTTTCAGAGACTGCTTGAAAACATTTGACATGAAATTACTTCCCCGGTCTGACTGTACCTCCTTGGGCAGACCAAACTTTGTGAAGAACCCTAGCATTTCCTTAACCACGTTCTTTGCTGAGATATTTCTAAGTGGAATGGCTTCAGGATAACGAGTAGCCATATCAATCAGGGTCAACACATAAGAAAATCCTGAAGAAGTCTTAGGAAGAGGGCCCACAATATCCACCAACACACGGGTGAATGGCGCCTCAAAAGGAGGAATGGGAACTAGAGGTGCAACCTTTTCGGTCTGATTACACTTCCTCTCAACTTGACAGGTGTGACAAGACTTACAATACCAGGAAACATCTCTGAAGATACCTGGCCAGTAGAAGTGTTTCAAAATGCGTGCCACAGTCTTCCTCACTCCAAGGTGTCCTGCCAAACTGGAATCATGAGCCACTCTAATGATATCCTGCCTACAAACACGAGGGATGACAACTTGATGTACAACCTCCCATTCACAGTCGGCTGATGCTGTTGGGGGTCTCCACTTCCTCATAAGTACTCCTGACTTTATATAATAACAAGTAGAAGCACCAGCTGACTCTTCCTCACTGCAAGCAGAGTTAGCTAGACCTTTCAACTCAGGGTCAGCAACCTGCAACTCAACCAACTCTTGACGAGACAAATTATCAACACTACGGGGTACTGCCTCATCTGGTGAGTGGTCCAAATTAGCAAGAAAAGTGTCAGCTAGGATAACATCATCATCATCATTATCCTCTAAATCACCAGTAACTTTAGACTTAGCCCTAGTGACAGCACATGCAGGGAACACATCAGGGACATCACAATCCTGGGACGCAGCCACTGGCTCACTAGACAACTGAGGAGCTGGACACACTTGACTTCCACCAATATCATTTCCAAGTAAGAAAGTTACCCCTGACTTTGGGAGTGTCTCAACCAACCCAACCATAACGGAACCATTAACAAAACCAGACTCTAAATTCACTCTGCACAGAGGGACAGAGAAGTAATTATTCCCTACACCTTGTAAGATTACAGTTTCATCAGAGGAATTAACATTAGAGCCTAGAACACTGGTCAGCATAAGGGATTGGCAAGCACCTGTATCAAGATATTTTTGAACTGATGTCCTGTCATTACTGTCCAGAGGACTGACAAAATCATCAGACAGGAAATTAGCACATGAACTCTTGAGAGTGTCACCCACGTTACTGCTCAAAAGAGGAGCTCCATCCTGAGAATTTAAGTTACCTCTCAAAGCAGGTTCAGTTAACTCAGTTAAAGAATTCTGGGAACTCTCAAGAGTGGACACTAGACCAATTGACTGAACATTTAAAGACTCCTTTTTGTTCACATCACGCTGTCTCCTGAAACATTTCTCCGTAGTATGACCAAGCTTACTACAATAAGTACATTTACTTTTCTGAAATCTAGAGGTGAAGCTGGTATTTACTTCCTGAGAAACATCATCTTTATTCTCTTTCCTGTTACCTGTACTCTGAGTAGAGGCAACGTACTTACTGTCAGCTTTCCCTTTTTCTTTAGAATATCTCTTGTGAGTGAGAACATATTCATCAGCTAAAACTGCAGCATCAGACAAATTATCTATTCTTTTCTTATCAAGATATAGGCTTACATCTTTAAAAATACACCTCTTGAAGTCCTCCAGCAAAATCATCTGCATAAATTTACCAAAATCAGAATCCACATTCTTAGAATTTAACCACTGCTCTAACAGATCTTCTTTGATTTTTGCATACTCAACATTGGATTCCTTATCTTGCTTGTAAGTTGTCCTAAATTTTACTCTATAGGCTTCAGGAACAAGCTCATAGGCCTTAAGAATCAAGCTCTTAACTACATCATAATTATCAGACTGATCCTGAGGCAAAGATGCATAAGTTACTTGAGCTTTACCGGTGAGAACAGTTTGAAGGAGTACTGGCCAATACTTTTTAGGCCAATTAAAACCTGTAGCTACCCTCTCGAACAACTGAAAATACTTTGTTAAATCAGATTCATTAAAAGGAGGGACAAGTTTAACATTTTTAGCCACATCAAAATCATCAGAGCTAGATGATCCAGTTCCACCTTGTTTCATGCGATACTCATGGTCTGCCTGAATCCTGGCAAGTTCAACTTGTGCCTGAATCTGTGCCTCCTGAATCCGAGCCTGAGATTCCGCCTCCTTAGCCTGAGACTCAGCCTCCTTAGCACGTGCTTGAAATTCAGCCTCCTTAACACGAGACTCCGCCTCCTTAGCCTGAGCCTCCTGCAGGGCTAGCTGTAACTTAGCTAATTCAATCTGTGTTTGCTCATTTGGAGGAGTTACATTAAAGAAGCTTTCATTAATCATGTCAACAATTTGATCTTTAGAATGATGAGAGCGAACAGCAATTCCCGATTGTTGAGCAACAAGCTTAAGTTCATTCTTTGTTCTGTTCTCTACATCACACACTGTTTGCACATTTGACAAAAAATCTTTGGCTTCATCAAGTGTAGTAATAGTAGACATCATGAATAAGTAACAGTCACAAAATATCAAGCAATATCCTTATGATAATATCCTGAATATCCTGATATGAGGTGGCCAAATTTATGTTACGGAACAGAGAAAGATAATGTACACTTTAAGTGAGAATACTAAAAATCACTACTGTCCCGTAAAGTTCCAGGTTCAAACAAAAAGAGTTAGGTAAAATTACAAGTTAAGTTTAATGCTCAAACTAACAACAAAATATTCAGGACTCATAAGGATAATGTAATGGCAAAAAACAGGTTAAATATATGGTTAACTGCAATAGCCTGTATTAACATGAAATTAGCAAGAGTTAATTTACCTAAGTCAGCCCTGATAAAATGAAAATACACTGGGTAATGCTCAGTTAATGCGTGATAAATTATTACAGATACAAAATATTATTAATGATGATGGACATAAAGATCCCTACATGAATTACAAAAACTTCACTAGGCCTAAGAATTAACCTTATGCTACACAGTACAAGAAAAAATGCAAAAACACTTATACTCAAATTACACAGCTGCTAGATGGTTGGAGACTTCCTGAGCACTCACAATAATAACTGTACAGGGGAGGACAGAGATGTGAACAAAATGAGGAGCAGATCTAAGTGGCCATGATGCAAAGACTGAGCTCATTATATAGGGGCCAGCAGAGCTTGATACAACTTGTAAGAAGGACGCACAAATGAAGCCATGGGGACAAAGAGCTGACAATCCCGCTCTGAACAACAGAAAGGACGACTTACTCTACTATAACGGTAGAAGGGGGGGACTGAGGCAGAACTCGCTCGTGATCAAACATGCAGCATACTGTGAGTTAAAATTACACAAAAGATGATGAAATCATAGGCTATGTAACAATATATATATATATATATATATATATATATATATATATATATATATATATATATATATATATATAAATATATAGGTACACACACACACACACACACACACACACACACACACACACACACACACACACACAATATCCTGTTTTAAGCTATCAGACACAAAATATTACGTGGTTATGTCTCGAAGATGACTGGTAGTTTTGTCAAGAAGTTTATTGTACCTAATCCCTGCATAAAGTAATGTTACAAGACAAAAAGGACTTTGTGTCACGCCAATGTGTTGGTTAGAAAATATCAACATGGGATTTTAAACCTCTACCTATATATTGGCCAGACAAATAAACATCCATCATTTCAACAATAAGCATTTAAATACCTTGTCATCTGAATAGAAAATATTTTTAACACTTTTTTACAAAGACCTCGTTTCACCACCATATAGGTTAGTATCAACAACTGTTTCAGGGCCGCATCTCAAACCGGTTTGTTTTAACATATTTCTGTTCCGAAACTACCATTTTAAAACCCTCGGCCTCAACAACCATATTTTAAAATTATCATATAGTTACAAAACTTCCCATTTCAGTGCTACCATTTCATTACAACAATTTCCACCTCTGTTCTTTGGACAAATACCTGACCTCTGCTAATTCTTGGTATTAGATTTGGGTAAGGAACGATTTGAAAAATCACAGATGAAATTATTGTAAACAAGAGTATTGAGGGATGTGTGTAATTTGGGTAACTTGGATAAGAGGCGTAGAGATTTGTGAAAGAGCTTGCTCGTTTGTTGTAGACATACGAGACAGCATTTTTCTCTTTGATTTGTACTAGTAGCCAACAGTGTTACCTTTTCTCTCATCGTATTCACTGGTAATTATGGCAATGGTATACCCTTGATAAATTATAGACGAAGGGCATCTAAATATGATATGTTACTGTTACTGGGTTAACCCCTTCAGATCGTGGACATCATTTTTATTTTGTTCTTGTTGTCCACTTGTAATTTCATTCAGTTCGGGTGTAGATACTCTGAACTGGTTTAGTAATATACAGCATTAGTTATTCTGTTCACTACAAAAAGTCTTCCCCAAGGTGAATATAATCGTCTGGTGGTAGGTGTGATAAACCAACGAAACATGTCATTCCATGGATGCGGTTAATGTATGTGTTAACCTCTTCACCTCGACCACTTTTCTTCCATTTCACTCTTGCTATGTCAGGCCGATTTTACTGACCTTAGGTAGGATATGCATTAGCGACGGTGGTAATCAAGGCTGTATCTAACCACTGAAGTTGAAGAAGTCCCTCCTACACTGGATAAATTCGTCCGTTCATAGCATGGACGAAATTGGATTGCGTCATCGAACTGGATGGCTAAACAGATAACGGGAAGATATTCACGAAAGTCGTTTGACGTAAATTTGACGCAAAATTTCGTTTTAAAGCTTATTTCACGTAGCTGTGGCAGAAAAAGCCAGTGCTATGGCTCTTCATCGTTTCCATAACATCTGTTCGTGACTGGCACCACCTTAGGTGGTGGCCGATCCGTTGAATGGTGGCCTGCAGTACCAGTGGACCCAGGTTCGAATCCCAGCTGAGACAGGGAACAGTTTAAGGAACAGAATTTCGTTAACGTAGACTTTGCTGATCTACCGTAAGACCCTCCGACACGTCGTAAAAATACTCCCGCATCAATACACCAGTGATACAGCCCTTAGTATATATATTCAGTATGGACGGTAGGTGTGGAAGTGAAGTACGTAAGAGGACTACTGGAAACGGGATGTTAAGCCTATGCCCACAGTTGGACACATAAAGAAAATCTGTTGTTACAACTAGGTATTCACGATGGAAACAGAGAACAGTTTTAATCCAAATTAGCGTAAAACGTGTATAGTTTAGCTTTGATTATACCCGTACAACGCCCCGCAGCACTTCACAATCAAACTAGAGTGAACATTATAGTGAAAAAAATACGATTAAACAAAATGATACATAAAAATAACAGGCTGCTAAAGAGATGTGAATATTTTCGTAAAACTCGGATCAGATCCTTTAGAAAATCTCATCACAATCTGAAGTAATTCCATCAGGCTCCTTTGACCCACGTTCAGGTAAAAATACTCGTATGGCATTGTCGGGAGCACAATGATATAGTTGTTCCAGTCATCAGAGTATTGACAGACTATGATCCATCCCAGTTTCCTAAGATCAATTACCCCGATCACAAGATGATACTTGGCTCAAGTGACTAACTTTTAGTTCTATAAAAACCGTCTAGCGTTTGATGGAATGCAGCCTTAGACTAGAGTTGTCCCAATCAACTAGAGTTAATGATAACCGTATTAACTTTCAAACAGCTTCAACACATAGGTTCCCATAGCTCATATGCAGCAAAGTATAACCGCTTGTCGTTAGCTGCAATACAGTGCTAAAGCTGTCCTGATGATGATGGAATTAAAATGAAAAATACGACAAAGTAACTGATTATAACATATAGTAATTTCCTTGATAGATTCACTTAGCTTGACAATTAGGTAAGAGTTTTTGTAAATTCCCCTCCCCCTCCTCCTCCCCCTCTAGATTCAACAGTGATCCATCAGTCCATTGTGCAGCCTTTATTGCCCCATCAAGAGCATGAAGGCACGGGACTAGGCTCTTCTCCAGTAATACATACACTAAAAACACCTCATCCACTTACTGAGGGTATCACTGTTGCTGGCGCTGATATCAGTACCAAACCCTTGCCCCACTACCGCTCCTGAAAAAATAAAAAAGACATAAATGATAGTGTCTGCATTTCACAGTGTCGTGAATTATTCAGCTGGAAGAATTTCACTCATGTATTGAAACTCTGTGCATCATGAGGATACAGCATTTCGATCTGATTTGCATCATCTTACGTACAGACAAAAGCAAAATATTCGAGTGCAATTTCCCCCCCCCCCTCTCCCTCTCTCGCATACATTTATATGCACACCCATATTTCGTGTCCATTTCTAACTCAAGAGCATCGACGTTAGTCTGAATGTATCTTTACGGTAAACAGTTTCTATATGTGGGCATAATTTTTCCGTTCATGGTAATACAGAAGGACAAGTTATTAATGAGTTTTTTTTTTTTTTTTTTTCTGTACTCGGGCTGTCTTTATTATTTTGCAAGGCAGGAGAAACTTTTACTACTGAAGGGTTTAGTGAAGGCTGAGGTGGTGTAGCGATTAACTTCTTCAACACCATAACCTATTTTTGTTGTATTATTCTTCATATCAGACGATTTTATTTAGCACAGTCATGGTGGTAAAAGTGGTAATGGAGACAGTATGCAACACCTCCAGTTCGGAAAGTACATCCTAAGACAAATAAAGGTTTATATAGTTAGCATGATGAACATGGCTGAAGAAGTTGACAAAAAAAAACTAGAATTCGCAGTCTCCATTTCTCCCGCAATCGTCGCTAGACTCTGAGGCCGGAATAATAATAATAATAATGCCAGCGAAAACAATAGTCTCCACCTATGTAGTAGGCGGAGACTAATTATAATATGATGCTAAGTTTCTAGTCATTATAGTTCTTTACACAGTTCACTCAGATACGGTAGATTATTTTATTCCTGCTACCGACAGGCGATTCTGCTCAGATCACAGATTTGTGGTGGTGGAGAGATTAATGGACGCTATATCAAACCCTCCAGTTCGAAAACTTTCGTGGATAGCCAGATTTAAACGAAAATATTCGTCCTCTCACTGAAGGGAATAAATAAAATATTGCAAAGGGAGGTTAGCCCTCTCTGGCTTACGGAACTCACTTCAGGCTGAATAAAATGGTGTGGTGTTATCTGGAATAGAGCAGTTGAGTTGTCCCGACCATCGGAGTTAAACTGAATAATATGTTCTTAGAATGGAAGATTAAATGACGAGCAACAGTAATAAGTAAAAAAAAAAACTCGTTCAAATTATTTAACATATTGTTTATTTACCTGCCAGCAGGATAATGAGGCAGTTTTTTCTTTTCTTTTGTCTTTATTTTGGTGTTGTTAGATCTGCGATACAACTGATGAAGGATGAGTTAGCAGAATTAAATCTTGCGGTGGTCTGGGTAAAATAATGTAATTTGTGCACAGAAAGCGAAACGTTAATATTTACCCACCAGGAGAATAAATCCGGCCACCTGACCCATTCCACACTTAATGACGCCTCGTAGGATCATCATGGTTAGTAATGAATATTTCTTGTTACACCATTACAAGTTTTTTTTTTTTTTTTTTGTCTCTTCAGTAAAATCGTCTTGTTGCAGCACAAATAATACATGGTCGTTCCCCTGATGGAAGTGTAAAATCAAAGCCACAGGAAAAAATGTTGGGAATGACACACGCGCTGTCATTGCAGTTGCTGTTTACTTACCCACCAGGAGAATAATGAGCCACATTTTGCCCCTTCAAGATCTGCAGCACAACTGAAGATACTTGTCCCCGATTGCCATCTCGGGTACACCTGGCCCTGCCCACACTTGCCCACACCCACGAGAAGTTCGTGAAAGCATGAGTGGGTGGAAATTACTGCAGGTGAGTCTACTGTGATAAGAAAAGTTGCCCTTCGTAACTTCCTTAATCACTTGACGTTTTTGTATCTCATTTAAATTTCAGCACATTCGATCGATTTAAGAAAACCCTCTTCCATTCTCAGTGGGTTAATGAAGACTACGTCTTTATAATCCCTCAACTCTCACCTTCAGTATATATAATAGCCCCATGGTAGCCTGGGGTGGTATTTTCAACGATATCTACACTCAATGCTTCGTCGTAATTTATGTATTTTTTTTACAGGAAGAACTAGACGAGGGAATGTTCTGCACCCTTTTCCTTAATCTTCCTTCAAAAAAACAGTCATAACTCTGTTATAATTTTTGTCTCGTAACCATGATATATTAAATTACAACAGGACACAGATAGAGATTCGCCAGCTCCCTTGCCCTTCCTGCAAATCAAAACCTGAATTACGACAGGGAATGAATCGTAACTGCGTTTGTGTATCCCGCTCCTGATAATCTGAAAAAAAATGAGGGTGTTCAACTGAGAAAAATGCGTCCCGCTGTTTCCCCTTCCTCCTCTTTCATTCGTCCTCCCTCTTACATCCTCCTTCTCATCTCATTCTCCTCTTCCTTTCCACATTTGACTTGTCACGTTTCCTTAAAGGAAGACAGAAGGTAATCTCTCTCTCTCTCTCTCTCTCTCTCTCTCTCTCTCTCTCTCTGAATAGTCTTGAAAGTCCGGTCCCTGAGGCACTGCCGTCCTCTTACTTGTAACATACCCACATCGTCACATATCCTCACTTTGTGACAATATCCACCGGCCATACTTAAATCATGCAATGATGGTTTAATTCAGACATGGTGTAATGATATTACCAGGTTGTTTTTTTATGATATTTATGTGATATTTTGTATTTTTAAAAATCCAATATATCAAACTTTCCCCTCCTACCTTGGGGTCAAAATCGTGTTCCGTCGGATTACAAACCATTCGTCAACCTACGATGCGTAAAATTTATATGTATAACGAATAATGGTTCATTTATTTGCTTTTACATTCTAATTCTTCTCTTTGGTTACTTGCATCACCTCCGCAAGCGTCTCGCCCATCTCCTCAGACATTCCTGTTCAGAGTTAGTTATCATGAGAACTGCAACAGCTATCGGCGGCGAGAACTGAACATATGTTAATATTGTATATGATCTTAAGGAATATACAGTAAATAAAGATCAATAATGTATGCTCAAGGACACGTTTGTGTTCTAAATGTACTGCTTTCATTATGCATTATCATATTCTGAGGACCATGTGTATGAATAACTGCCTTGGAAAATTTTCAAGCATTTGATCTTTCAGAGGTTTCTACAAAACACTCTGAGGCTTGTCAGATCCGGACATACGGGCAGCCACAATTATTTCTTATGATCCTATCCAATGAAAAATACTTCACCACACCAGTCGTTTGCTTGCTCTATGACGAATAGTGTCCTATTGTTGAATCCGTTAGTTCCATTCTTCAAATTCCGCTAGAGCGCAGAACTGTAAGCATAGCTATGGAAAAATGAAATGCACTTAAAATCTCTCTCTCTCTCTCTCTCTCCCCCTATTTATATATGTGTATGTTTTACATATTCGTGATTTGACTGGACTAGCGACTAAATAATGCCTATTGCTAGTGTTTTGCTTTCTAGCTACAAAAAATCGCATGCTTTCGAATAACATATGTCATAAGCAGGGTATGATACTGCCACGATAGCTGATCACTTCACTAGCCTACAAGCTCAGTTGCTTATAAGGCCACTGTTTTTTCCTCCGCCATTTAATAATTAGCAGTGATTTTGTAGGCAATGCCTGTTGCAGTGATCTAGCAAATGGGTACGGCAGTGAGAAGTGTGGGTAAATATAGTAATTTTGTGATTGTGATATACATGAAACTGCACTTAGCCTGGCTGCCTACGGCGACTTTTTTTTTTTTTTTAGTATATTTAAACTGATGATCAAAATGCAAGGGAATAGAGATGAACTCTTAGAGAAATATATGGTAATTTGAAATAACTAAAGTGACTCCTGCTGCAGTGATGTAAACTTGCGTGTCGCACAGACTTCCACTGGTGGCTGAGTACAGTCCAAGGGATATATGGATTGGTACTGAGATGTGAATCTGATAAGAAACTTTAATCCATAATTCTTGTTCTGGAATGAAATAATGAGTCTGAGCTGAACTATCCCCCCCCCCCTATTTTCACTGTTTTTTCCCCATGTTATTTTCTCATAATTTGTCATTTGTATGTTTATGATTCTGAACACAGAATTATGATTAGTACCCCCATTTCCTGAGGCTCAGGACTTCTCGTACGAGTCACACAGCTGCACTGTCACCACTATTTCCCGTTCGTTGTCTATATTGAATATATGCTAGAATTATCTCATTCAGGAAGGGTGCACTGGTATTAACGAGGGTCTTTTTATGACGTCTGAGGATGAAACAGAAAGAAGTAAAGTATGTTTTAACAAAATTCATTTAATTAAACTCTTCCTTACTCCAGTCTGATCTTCGAAATCGCGTCTTTTCAGACAACAGATGACCACACTAACCACTCGGCTGATTTTTTATACTTTGGACCAGGCACCTTCATCGCTTCAGTCCAGTGACCTACTTGTTATCAGATGAAATATATGAAAATAATAGGATTGTGATTTTATTACGGTATTTATTAAGAGTTCAGCTGTTCCGTTTCCGTCATTTTTTAGCTGAAGATTGGAGAGACAAGACTGGGTGGCCCTTTTGCTGTGAGACTCTGCCTGGGAATGACTGTGCGATTGAGGTGGGGCTGTGGCACTGAACTCAGACGTCAGCATGAGGCGGCAACCTTCTCGCTCGGGCATCCCACTCTACAGTTTCCGACAAGATTACCTTTGAAGATTAAAGAAAAACCTTTATTTTCCTTTCTGTCTTAGTGTCTATAACTGGTTGTTAACACTTTTGAAAACTAGCCACGTTTTTCGTATCGCTAATAAAAATTTGGTGGTACAAGTTAACCATGCTGTTCTAAAGGTGCTAATCCTGCCGCTGCATAGCTGCCTCAGCACCCATTCAACCTTTCGTACAATTATCGGCATAGATTGTGGGGAACTTTTTTTTATTTTATTATTATAATCGTGAACTTCATCACCATCAACTAGCAGAACAGGGAAAATTGAGAACCCATCCGCCTTTTCCTAATCATCATCATCATTATCATCATCATCATCATCATCATCATCAAAATCATATATCACTCTAGTACATGGGGTGAGAATGACCCAAGAATAGGTATGGGAAAGAATGAGTGTGAGAACTTTTAACAGACTGACCAGTAAAAGGGATCATCAACTGGAGCCTTTGAAATTACCCTTTCTATACCATGGGTTAAACGGCCCTCACACACACACACACACACACACACACACACACACACACATAGTTTCGCATTAACAGTATGAAAGAGATCAATACAACAGCTGAAAAGCTGACCTAAAAATTGCAACCGTTGTCGTGTGCATGTAGGAGTATTTCAACCATCTAATTCTATCCCTCGTCTTTTTACCTCCAGCACCTCCTTTCCTTACATCACTTTTTCTTACATTCACTTGTTATGTAACATATCTTTTTAATCATGGGCCTTTTCGTCTGTTTATTCTTTATCTACCTTACATCGCTTGTCCTTACATTTCGCTTACTGTACAGAACCATTCCTTTTATAATATACAGTATATATGATTTTTGTCTTCCCAGATATGAGTGCTTTGGCAAACCACCTCACATGCCAACTCCGCACTACGAGCTTCACACTATCCCATCTGGCAGCCTTGGTCTTTCCTGCATGACCTGGGCAAAAACTCACCCACAGGTTTACTGGCTTTCACAAAGGCAATTTCCCCCAGTATCCCTGTAACTACACAATGTGTATATCCTCCGTGCATTTCATCAGCTGCTTCAGCGAGCTAAATAGGCACTTGGTCCAGCTACCAGTGTAAGACCTTCTGTAATATGCTGGTAGCTTATTCCTGCCAGCAATGTAAGACTGCTCCTTTTCAATTGTATTTCAGACTATTCATTACCAAGTAGGATCTTTTCTTTTAAAGTCTAATTATGTTAAGGTGACTTTTGAGTAGTACCGTTCTGGGTCTTCACTACCATTCTTCACAAGGGCACTGACCCTTTCTGGCAGAATTAGTCTCTAAAAAGCTAAATAAAATAGCCTTTCTAAAGCAAGATTAAGAAATAAAAGACTTCCTCGCCTTGAAAAGATTTTTCTACACACTTCAGGCCCAAGAGGTATCTTGAAAACTATATAAGCTGTCAGCAGCCAAAATATATATGATGTGCTTAACTTGAAAGGCTTAACACATTTCATGTAACATGAAGAAAAAGTGATTCAGAAAATAACTATTCGTTTCCTATACACTACTCAAATTACTTATTTTTATAAGAATATCAAGTGGTAGGTGGCGGCGCTCACCATCCACTCACTCAATGTAGTGCTGCTCTCGGGTGTCTGCCCTGTCCTCTCCTCCATCCTTCTTTTCTTCCATCTTCATCTATCTTTCTTTCCTTCATTCTTTCCTCGTCCTTCTGCCTACGGGTGACTTTACACTTCTTCTTCTGTCTTTCATTCCTCCATTCTTTCCTCTTCCTTCTGCCTGTGGGTGACTCTACAGTGAGTGACAAGCCAAATGGTTGCCTGTACACCAGGAAACCATTTACTACGCTGGGTGGTAACTATATAACCAAATTTTGGCGCCTGGTGGTTTAGTGGGTAATTATTGTGTTCCAATCGGATTGAGCCGGTGAAGGTTTATATCCAAGGGGTGGTTGGGCTTTATTGCTCACGTAATGCCACTCAGGATGAGTGAGGTTGGTCAATATCATCTTAAATGTCAGGACCAACTGCGTAGCCCCGGGCTCCTACGCTTCTCATGGGGCAACGTAGGATTGGATGATGGATGGATGGATGGATGGATCAAGAAATTATTATGTGCACCAGGGATGTCCTCTATAAAGATACTGAATATTTGGTTTTAGTGTAAGATTATGAGAAACAACTATTTTTGGCTAAAATGGCTACTTTGATCTGTTATTTGTATTATCTTCACACTATGATGACGTTTATTTTACCTTATCTGGCTACATCTGGACAGTTCAATGGAAATGATGAAGGGTTTTTATTGTTCGGTGTATTTACGGGTGAAATAATCAACTTTTACCTCTTGAATCCAGTGACACTGGTAACGCTGACTGAGCCATGCCTGCAACACACCCGAAATCATAGATAGGTGAGAAGCAAAGCTGGACACAGTAAGTGGATCAGGCTGTATACACTCGTCATTTTATTCAGGTTACCGTCAGACGTTGTTACCCAGGATGGAGAGAACCTGTAGTGCAGGAGAGGTTAGTGAAGGCTGTATCTAACCATTCGAAACTCGTCCCTTAAATTAAATAAAATTGATGCCAGCACGAGTAAACCAACCAAGATGCCATTGTACGGGCAGGGAATTCTCTTATTAATAAATTTCCGGAGAGTGACGTGTATTGGAATGAGAGTTTGCTACTGTGTAGATGTAAAAAAAAAAAAGGGGGGGGGACTTTTTTTTTCTAAGACACCTCTTACTGGATGCAGAGTCAGGAAGAACAAGTATAAGCAGAACACTTATCAGCGGTGGTCCTGTTCCGTTCGTGTCCTCGTTGCTCTACGTAACTCGGAGCATTGTCTCTTGCCTTATCTCTTATCATCTGCAACATAGCTTACCAGGTGTTGAAGTTCCCAGACAGTAGAGAGAGAAAAGCCAGAAAAAATAACAAAAAAAGAACCAGAAAAAAGAACAAGAAAACAGAGAGAGAGAGTAGGAAGGATAGGAAAAGAAGGACACAAGGAGGAACAGGAAAAACAAGCGGGAAATGAGAGAGGGAGGAACCGACAGGGGGAGGTGAGTAGGGAAGGAGGGAAATGAGCGGTGGAGGGACGGTAGAGATGGAGGAAACGAGGGACAGGAGAGAGGAGGGAAGGGGGACAGAAGAGAAGGAAAGAAAATTAAAGAGACAATAATACACTTATAAGGATACACAGACTACATCGACGATATGGTCCCAGCGAGGCAATCTGTCCATTACGCTAACAAATGAAGTAAATGGAGGAAAAATAAAACTGAAGATCTCTCTCTCTCTCTCTCTCTCTCTCTCTCTCTCTCTCTCTCTCTCTCTCTCTCAAGACTCTTCAGTTTCACTGAACAAGAAAGAAGGGTGAGAAGGAGCATCTTACAGAGCTGAAAAAGCTGAAGGAAATATTCGTAGAAAGTTGGAAAGTACTATTATTATATGTAATTAGAATCACACATGACAAAAGAAAGGACAGACGTAAGTATACAATTAGCTCTTACTATGTGCAGAAGATTTGGGCTCAGTTCTATTCCAGTTAAATCAGTTTAGGAAATACTCTGAAGACCCAGTTCAGTGAATGACCATTGCTTTTATTTCTCAAGAGAAGGAGAAAGCTGATTGTCTGTTTGATTCGATAATGTTTCTTGAAAAGAAAAAAAAAAAACAATCTGAACTCAGTGAAGTTAAATCAGAATGATCCAAACCACTTATACTGCAGACTGACCGAGGAAGTTATGAGAGTCAGTCGATTCAGAAATTGGGAGGGAGACCAAACATAAGAGGGAGAGATAACGGTGCTAGTGTACAGTACGTAAGGGATGGTAGTGGCGTGGCCTGGAAAGAAAGGCTGTTTTGCGTAGGGACATACACGCAAGAAGGGCCATTTCTCAAGGCCACCACTCAAAGGATGTGGCATCCCGCAAAAGATTTGGGTAATTTATTGTTTTCGCATTAGTTTCGATGAAGCACTGCCGCGTTAGTGGTCTGCCTTTTTGAAGCAGTAGAACTGGCCACCCTGTCATTTATGGGCTTCGATAATTGATATGGTTCACCTGCTTTAGTCACTATGAAACATAAAGGAGAAAAAAAGTTGCGTCAGGCTTTCTTTGCTAAGTGTCTATCTGTCTATCTATTGCCAGACACATTAATCCCTTAAGGGATGGCCACAAACAAATCGCCTCCATGTCGCCCTGTCTCCTGCCAATTCACTGCCACACTCCCAGTTCACACCCCCGTCTCTCGTATATCTCTGCATCCCTCCATCCCATCCTTGGTCTCCCCCTCCCTATCCACCCCCCCCTTCCACCTCACTCACATTCACTCTCCTCGTTAGTCTCTCGCTCTCCATCATCTCCACTTGTCCAAACGACCTCAGTGTATTTCTTCTAATACTGTCTATCACATCCACAGCCACACCACAACTCTCCTTCACTTCCTCATTTGTCAGTCTGTCTCTCCATATAACTCTACATGCTCCTTTCAGAAAACTAACTTCCAACATTCTCATTCTTGACTTATGTCCGTCCAAAAAAGGTCCAAGCTTCACTTCCATAGGATAGTGCTGGTATCACAGTACTGTCATGCAGCGACTTTCTTACTTCCATGCTCATTTCCCTGCATCTTATCACTACTTTCAAAGAACCTGCAACCTTTCATCCTTATTGTACCTTCCAAGCACTTCACCCTCCAAATTTCCATCCTTACTCACCACACTACCCAAGTACTGAAACGCACTCACATTTTCCATTTCCTCATCATCGAACCTCACTGTACATCCAGTGACTACATTTCTCTCGAAGACCATAACTATATTCCTTCCTACATTCACCTTTAAATTCCGTTTCCTACACACTCTTCTAAACTCATTCGGCAAGCCTTTCAGCTCCCCTTCATCTTCACTTAACAATACAGTATCATCTGCAAATAACAGTACAGGGTGTTTCCAATCGCTCCCCTCTCTCATTAGGACCGCTCCAACATCCTCTGCCCTACTTTGAATCTCTTTTAATAACCCCATCCATATGCAGATTTAACAGCCACGGTGACATGACACATCTCTGTTTCAATCCAACATTCATATAGAAAATTAACTCAGTTCACTGTCCACTTGCACTACAGCCTTAGCACCCTCATACATACTCTCCACGGTATTCAACAACTTCCCATTTACTCCATACATTCTTAATATTTTCCACAGTCCTACAGTAGTCTATCCACCCTTCATATGCTGTCCCCATATCCGTGAACACCGTATACAACTTCTTTCCCTTCTCTAGAAACTTTCCCACTAAAGATCTAAGAATGATTATCTGATCTACCCAGCCTCTTCCCTTCCTAAAACCTCCCTGTTCTTCTCTAACCATATTCCTCTGTTATTTCCCTAACTCTGTCAGTAAGTATCCTACCATTTCTTTTCCTATTACACTTAGCAGACAAATGCCCCCATGATTACCACACACTTCTTTTTCCCCTTTTACTTTGTAAAGGGGAATATATATATTTTTTTTTTATGCGAGGAAGAAGGAACCAAAGGCCATGAGCCCGCAATAACAGTTCCCTCCAAGAGAAAAACAAAATACAATAGAGAGCCAATTTCAAGATCCGATCATTTCGAGATACTGGACACACTGCGTGTGAAAGACTGGAGATCATAGGCAGCAGGAAATACAGACAGAGAGACACAGTTCCAGAGTTGACCTGTTGCATAAATGAAGGACTTGGAGTACCGGTTAACTCTTGCATTAGAGAGTTGGACAGAAAAGGGGTGAGAGTTTCTGCTAGACGGGTGCTACACACCCAACGTAGAGGTGGAGGAATGCATGCAGACAGTTCAGAGGACTAGTGACCATTAAAATGGCGATAGAAAAGAGATAAAGATACAACAGTGCAGCGAAGAGACAAAGGTTGAAGGGAGTCAGTAAGAGGAGGAGAGTTAATGAGACAAAAAGCCTTTGACTCCACTCTATTGAGAGGAGCTGTATGTGGGGGAATTGTATTCCACACAGGGGCGAATAAAACCCATGTATAAAGTCAACATTTGTGCAGGGGTAAAGAAGGAACGGAGTCGGGTTAGCACACCTAATCTCTTGGAAGCAGATTTTACAAGAGATGTAATATGATCTTTCCAAGATAAGTCCAGAGTAAATGAAACCCCAAGCATGTTCAAGGATGATGCAGGATTAAGCTGAATATTATTAAACATTAGTGGGTACACCCGTGGAAGATTCTGTTGGGTTGATAGGTATAAGAACTGAGTCTTAGATGCATTAAAATCAAATAGATTATTTTTACCCCAGTCAGAGATATGAGCCAAGTCAGACATTAGGTGTGCCATAGCCTCATCCCTTGTTTATTGAAGTAATTGCTGAGATGGGCGTTGCGGGAACCGAATGGAAAGGTGAGGGGTGGAGTCATCAGCGTATGAGTGGATAGGGTTAGATGTACAGCTTAGAAGGTCATTGATGAATAAAAGGAAGAGAGTTGGTGATAGGACAAAGCCCTGAGGAACACCACTGTTGATAGATCTAGGAGAAGAACGAAGGCCATCTACAATAGCGGCTATAGAACGACCAGAAAGGAAGCTAACGATGAAGGCACAGAAAGAAGGATAGAAACCGTAAGAGGGCAGTTTGGAAGTTAAAGATTTATGCCAGACTCGAGCGAAAGCCTTTAAGATGTCAAGTTCAATGGCAAAGCTTTCGCCAAAGTCCCGAAAGGAAGATGACCAGGAGTCTGAAAGGTAGGTGAGAAGATCGCCAGTGCAGCGTCCCTGACGGAACCCGTACTGACGATCAGAAAGGAAGTTGTGATAAGAAAGATGCCTTAAAATTTTTCTATTAAGAATTGACTCGAAAACTTTTGAAATACAGGACGTTAAAGCAATTGGACGATAGATGGAGAGTTGAGAGTGGTCATCATTCTTTGGGACTGGCTGAATGAGAGCAAACTTCCAGCAAGAAGGAAAGGTACAAGTTGACAGACAAAGGCGAAAGAGTTTGCCTAGACAGGGTGTAAGCACAGAAGCACAGTTCTTGAAAAACAACAGGAGGGACTCCATCAGGCCCATATGCCTTGTTAGTATTGAGGCCAGTGATGGCAGAAAATACATCAGCTGAAGAAATTTTAATGTCAGCCATGAGGAAGTCAGAGGGGGGAAGTGACGGAGGAACAGCACCGGAATCGTCTAAGCTGGAATTGGAGGAGAAAGTCTGAGCAAAGAGATCTGGTTTATCAGTAGAAGAAATAGCTACAGAACCATCAGAGTAGAAAAGAGGAGGGAAGGATGATGAGGTAAAGTTGTTAGAAAGGTTTTTGGCAAGGTGCCAGAAGGAGCAGGAAGAATTTGAGTTGGAGAGTTGAGAGCATTCAGTAGGAGGATGAAAGGAGCACTTTGAGGATTTGTTGAATGTAGAGAGTGAGAGCAGTGCGAGTATAAGTGGTTGGGGAATGGCTGGGAGAAGAAGAGATGAGAGGAGGGAGGAAAAGATCAGTAGGTCGGAAGTAGTGGAAGCGATGAAGAAGATTAAGTTGGGAAAGGCCCCAGGAATTGATGGAGTGTGTGGTGAAATGCTTAGGTATGGGAGTGAGATTTTTGTGGAGTAGATATGGAAGTTGTGTAGACTGGCTTGGGAAGAGGGAAGGGTTCCAGAGGACCGGAAATCAGGTATAATTGTTCTTTATACAAAGGAAAAGGGGAGAGAGAAGTATGTGGTAACCATAGGGGTATTTGCCTTCTTAATGTGACTGGTAAAATATATGGTAGAATACTCATTGATAGGGTTAGGCATATGACAGAGAAGCTAGTTGGAGAACAACAAGAGGGATTTAGGAAGGGAAAAGGGTGTGTAGATCAGATATTTGTTCTAAGATGTTTAGTGGAGAAGTATCTAGTGAAGGGAAGGAAAGTGTATGCTGCCTTCATGGACTTGGAGAAAGCTTATGACAGAATAGATAGGCAAGGTATGTGGAAGGTATTAAGAATATATGGAGTGGAGGGGAAATTGTTGAGTGCTGTGAAGAGTGTGTACGAGGGAGCTAGGGCTACGGTGAGAGTGGATGGTGACCTGAGTGAGTTCTTTGATCTCAATGTGGGACTGAGACAGGGTTGTGTGATGTCTCCATGGCTGTTTAATATATACATGGATGGGGTTGTAAAGGAGGTGCAAGGTAGGGCAGTGGATGTGGGGGTGGCTCTAATGAATGAGGATGAGATTTGGAAGATTCCGGTGTTGCTGTTTGCAGATGATACAGTATTGTTGAGTGAAGATGAATGGGAGTTGCAAGATTTGGTGAATGAATTTGGGACAGTGTGTAGGAGGAGGAATCTGAAAGTTAATGTAAACAAAAGTAAAGTTATGGTGTTTGAGAGGAATGATGTCACAGAGTGTGCAGTGAGGTTGGATGGTGAGGATATGGAGATTGTGAGTGCATTCAAGTACTTGGGTAGTGTGATGAGTAAGGATGGAACTTTGGGGAATGAAGTGCATGAAAGAGTACAGCAGGGAAGGAAGGTTGTTGGTACACTGAAAGCAATGATGAGAAATAGGGAGGTGAGTATGGAAGTTAAGAAGTTGCTGCATGATAGTATTGTGATCCCTACCCTGACGTACGGAAGCGAGGCGTGGACCCTGCAAGAGGGGAACAAGTCAAGAGGGAGAGCAGTGGAAATCAGTTACTTGAGAGGAGCACGTGGAGTGACGTGGAGGGACAGGTTGACGAATGAAGAAGTGAAGGAACGTTGTGGGGTGGATGAGGATGTGGTTGAGAAGATTAGGAGAAATACACTGAGGTGGTTTGGAGATGTGAAGAGAATGGAGAATGAAAGACTGACTAAGAGGATGTATGTAGGTGAGGTGGAGGGAGGGAGAGGGAGGGGTAGACCGAGGATGAGGTGGAGGGATGGAGTTGAGAGGTATATGAGGGAGAGGGGGGTGAGTTTGGGGGAGGGTAGTCAAATGGTGGGTGACAGTCGGGCTATAGATAGATAGATAGAAATTATTTTTAGCAAAGCAAAGAACAGACTTAGCACGATTCCGGGCAGAAATGTAAAGATGATGTGATTCAGGGGTGGGTTGGCTCCGGTACCTTTTGTAGGCCCTCTCCTTGTTGCGGACAGCATTAGAACAAGCGTGATTAAACCAAGGCTTTCTTTTGTTAGACAAAGGATACGAGAAAGGAATATATGCTTCCATGCCCGAGAGAATAACCTCCGTAACACGCAAGGCACACTCAGATGGCTCCCGGCCATGGAAGCAATAATCATTCCAGGGAAAATCAAAGAAGTACTGCCTAAAGGCCTCCCAATCCGCGGCTCCAAAATGCCACAGACCACGTTTCCCTGGAGGGTCCACAGGCCGTACCGGAGTGATAGGACAGGTTAAGGTGATTAGGTTGTGATTTGAGGAGCCCAACAGAGAGAAAAGATTAACAGTGTAAGAGAAGGATTACTTGTAAGGAAGAGGTCAAGTATGTTGGAGCTCTCTCCAAGGTGGTCAGGGATACGGGTAGGGTGCTGTACAAGCTGCTCTTGGTCATTAAGGATAGAAAAGATGTAGGCTTGTTCACCAGGTGGATCAGTGAAAGGAGAGGAGAGCCAAAGGTGGTGGTGAACATTGAAATCTCCTAAAATGGGGATTTCAGAGAAAGGAGAAATGGATAGAATGTGTTCCATCGTAGAAGTAAGATAGTCGAAGAACTTTTGATAGTCAGTAGAATTAGGGGATAAGTAAACAGCACAGATATATCTAGTCAGAGAATGATGGGAAAGCCGAAGCCAGAGTGTAGAGAATTCAGAAGAATCGAGTTCATGAACACGAGAGCAAGATAAGTTGTTGCGTATATATACACAACAGCCACCTTTGGCTTTGAAATGAGTATAGAGAAAGTAGGAGGATACAGAAAAGGGTTTCCTGTCAGTTGCCTCAAACAGCTGAGTCTCAGTTACAAAGAGAAGGTGAGGTTTAGAGGAGGAGACTTGGTGTTAACAGAACGAAAGTTAGAGGAAAGGCCGTGAATGTTGCAGAAATGAAGAAGAAGTGAGTCAGATAGTGGTTCCAGGCAGCTCAAGTCGTCAAAGGGAGGGGGGCTGAAGGTGGGGGCATTTATGGTTTCCCCCCCCCCCTCCCTGGCGACTCCGAGGATGAGTGTTGAGACGCCATGATTTTTTTTTAGTTTTGGAAAAGGAAGTGTAGTGTGTATTGTGCATGAAGTTTGGTGTAGATAGTTAGAGAAATTTGTTTTGGAGAGAATGATGGCCTACTCTCTGTGTAACTGAGACACTGAAAAAGTTCAGCAAAGGGGGATGGTCAGGAACTATATGCTCTGCTCGACTGGTGCTACAGTCTACTCCTAATTATACCTGACTTCCAATCCTCAGGGACTCTACCTTCCTTCCAGGCCAATCTGCACATATTCCACATCCATTCTACTACTATCTTTCCCCCATGCTTTAGCATTTCACCACACACTCCATCAATTTCTGGGGCTTTCCCCATTTTGACTTTCCTCATATTTCCACTACTTCTATCCTTTTGATTTCTTCCTCTCTTCTCGTCTCCGTCCTTCTCCCAGCAATTCCCCAACCACTTATACTAGCATTACCTTCACTCTCTATGTCAGTTTCTGAAAGAGTTATCTCCATCTGCTCATTTTTTCTCCCTTCTAGACTAGCAAACTACCATTTTTTATCTTTCACTCTCCGATCAACTTCTTTATCACTCTATTTAATTCACTTGACTTCATTCCAGAACATTTTCTTACAATCCTTTCGATTTACATTCAGATTCTTCCAAATTCCTCATCCACTCTCCTCTTACTCTCATACTAATCTTTTCACCTCTCTTCCTTTCTACATATATATATCTCCCTCTCCCGTCTCTCAACTTCCCCCATGCCTCTGCTTCCTATCCACTCACTCTCAGCTTTCTTCTTTTGTGCTACTGCTTGTTTCACCTCTTCATTGCACCATGCTGTTCCTTGCACCCCCTTTCATCTTTCCTTCACCCCACACACCACCTCATGTGCCGCACAGATTTCTTTTGTGAATATCTTGTACACACCTTCCACCTCCCCCGTCTGCTCCGGATCGTATTTACCCAATCGTTCCTCCACTTCTCTCGTATATTCTGCCTTTTTTCCATCCTCTTGTGACATTTCAACCCTCCTTGTATGAACTACTTTCTCCTCTCCTCCCCTGATTGTATTCTATTCCTTCTGTAAGTTCCAAGGTGAAGTAAAAAAAAATAATAATGTCAACGATTCAGGAACCATACCACCTGCTTAAATTTCAGAATGAATAAAGGGATAGATTCGAGAAGTGTAAATAGTGAGTGCGGACACAGGTGAAACTGAAGTGTGAATATAGATGAGAGACGTGTTACTACTGGAAAGTCCTGGACACTGGTAAGCAATCGACATAGATGAAAGTAATATCTCGACACTGGAAAAGGTGAAGTTTTGACACGGATGACGGGGAGGTGAATTGAAGTATACTTTGGAGAAGATGAGGTGTATACATGGGTGATGGTGCGTGTATACATGGGCGTTAGTATGATGTATACATGGGTGAAAGTGAGATGTAGCCTATACATGGGAGAAGGTGAGGAGCATGCATGGGTGATGGTGATGTGTATACATGGATAAAGGTGATGTGTATACATGGATAAAGGTGATGTGTATACATGTGTGAAGGTGAGGTGTCTATCAGTTCACTTCAGTTTACTGACAAATAGAGTATAACATTTAATATGATCAAATACAAAATAGATACTAATTGTCTAAATATATGAAACCTGCTCAAACAAAAGAAGTCCATTAAGTGTGCCATTTCAAGAAAAAAATATATAAAGCGACACATTACTCCTCATATTTATCTACAGACCTAAAATACATCATAAACATATTTACATATACAGTACTAGCCATGTCTTAACTTTCGATGAGAACCGAAATCTGAGCATTGAACACAAGTGTAGGGTACTTTTGACCACACTGAATTGACAGTTAACAGTCTACTAATACATGTTGTTCATCTTGCACACTGTTGCTCTCACACTGACATATTCGTTGTTCAAGTGGTGTTCGACTCCACCTACCTGATTCTGTTCTCAGAAAATGTGACATAAGTCTTAGTCGACTGAACGCTACCCGAATATAGTCTGAGAAATATTTTTTTTCCTTTTAAATGTCGTGTATTGTGAGGCTTGGATCAAATTTTGATCTATATGTAACATATTTGGTTTATTCCTCATCAGGGTTATTGTAGGTTCTAAAGGATCAGCTCTCGTGTCTTATCGATAAACGTTTTGTATAACTCTATATCCTGCTGATTTGGTTGCTTTGCACATTTCAAGTAGGTGGAGTTTCCTATTATAGTGATACCATCATCTGTGACTGGTGAAGTCCAGGGAATTAGGGAGGAGCTTCTCATCACAGAGGGCCTGGTCCGCAGCAATCCGGGGCATCTCCGATAGAAGGGGGACGAGGAGCTAGGTCAGGCCCCCTGGGACCAAAGGTGTTCGGGACAAGGGCAGAAGAGCTGTCAGGCTCGGCTGAAGTGGATTAGGCCTGGGCATCTTAATCCACCTTAATCCCATAATGCCAACTGGCCTGGGGTCCACTCACTGCCTCTCCTTGCTTTACTTTCTCTCTCTTTCTGTCTCTTCCATTCTCTTCATTCAAGACAGTTCAGCTGCCGTTACACATCCCAACCTGAGAATGAGTTTTACCATATGAGAAACTTGTCTGCTATGAGAGGCATGACAGATAGTCAACCATTAGGTTATCAGCTCCTATGGTCCGTCTATTTTATGAAGAGCATTTGGGCGTTGTCCCTCCCGGGGATCCCCGTCCCACAGTGTTGCCATACTTTGTACTGGGCAACTTAATCAGATTAGAAACAAGGCGCTAATGACAACTCTCCTTCCCAGCACGCCACTCTCTCTCTCTCTCTCTCTCTCTCTCTCTCTCTGCATATAGAAATTGCATTATTTGTAGATTTATTTGTATAAAAGGTCTATACGGTTTTATGAATTATTAGAATTTGAGGGAAAATCTTCTGACTGACTGACTGTCTCTCTCTCTCTCTCTCTCTCTCTCTCTCTCTCTAACATTACTTTTTATTATGACTGTGATTTTCTCCTTAAAGTATGATATTTTATTTGTGGTTTATAATTTCGATTTATTTTCCACACCACCTCTGAAGTTGAGGAAAAGCCTCCTGACTGTCTTGTTGCGTTCCTATTCAATTTCCACATTTCCTCCCTTCCTCCCTCCGTCCTGCCTTTTCTCCCTTATCTCCGGCCTCTCCAACCTCCCTCCCTCACTGTCCGCCTATCCCCCTTATCTCCATTCCCTTTCCCTCCTCTCTCTCTCTCTCTCTCTCTCTCTGTTACTGTCTGTATGTCAACATATGTTTTTCTTATGAATGTGATACTTTCCATAAAGTATGATGTTTTATTTGTTCTCTATAATTTCGACTTTTTTTTTTCCACACCACCTTTGAGGTAAAAGAAGGCGAGTTTTTTTTATAGAGATTTTCCCCAGGAGGCCAAATCAACAGCTTTTGAGGGAACAATTATAGGTCCTCTGTTTGCCTTCTCTTCTAAAAAATACTTATTTACGTTGTAAATAAGTTCTTTTTCTTTACTGTGGAGCACAAGAGAGCGAGTAGCAGGAGTAAGAGCATCCATCTCAGGTGGCGGCTAGAGTGGAAATGACCGGGATTAACACGGTCACTCTACCTTTACAAGCGTGGCAACGTTGGAAAGCAACGGTGCCAAGTGATGTAGTATTTATAAAAAATCATTGTTATTATTAGAAAAAAAGAGACATTTATAACACTCTATAGCCTTATTAGAGAATTAAATATATATAACTGTAGATAAACTTCATTTAAAAGTAGTAAATAGCTGACATGAGACAGCGAGGTGTACACGTTTGGTAGAGAGGCGACCTAGGAAATTCCGAAGAGAGACAATGCCTAAATGTGCTTCATAAAATAGACAGCCCATGGTATGTGCCCAATGTTGAGGGAATATTCCTGTAGGAATACGGCCCATCTAGTAAGATGCTGACTCTTGTGCATCAAGTTCTTTCTCTGTAGTAGAGTACTTACACTGAGTAGGGGCAAACTTTCTGCTAAAGTAAGTTACTGGCATTTCTATTCCTTGGTCACTGTCTTGCAATAACACTGGGCCAGTTACAATAACACTAGTATCTACAGCTAATTTGAATGGCTTATCAAAGTTGGGAGCCTGTAATACTGGTTTGTTTGACAAGACCGATTTAGCTTTGAGAAAGACTTCCTTGCAATTTTGATCCCATGCAAATTTTGTGTCTTTCTTCAAAAGATCCATGAGGGGAGCTACTAACCCACCGCATGCCAGTGCCGTTTTAAAACGGTCTGACATAATTCCATGGCCAGTGCCAGTGCCGTTTCAAAACAGTTTAAAATAAAAAACTTCACTGTGACCGCAGTTTTCAAGATTCGTGGGTAAAAATTGGCAGGCATGTAAGGTAAGTGTTCCTCTACCATCCCCCAGGCTCTCAAGGCCATACACTCTGTCACTCCCCCCCTCACGCTTGCTCTGCCTCACTCTGCCTGTGTGCCTTACCCAGTGCTGTACATAGTGAAGGCATTTTTTAAATATTTTCATGCAAGTGTATGTTGTAAATATTTTCTTGGAAGTGTAAGGACTATATTGTGAAGTCAAGTTGTAAATACCTTCTTGTAAGTGCCAGAACTGTACGTAATGAAGTCAGGTTGTACCCATCTTCAAGTAAGTGTACGATAATGCATTCACATGCAAATTGTGATAAATGCTGAAGTAATAAGTAATCAGAAAAGTGTACTGAACAATGCTATACCTTCCAAGCATAAATACCTGAGTATATCTTATATAGAAAACGGCTTTCTCTCACGTACATGGTGAGCGTGAGAGCGGTTATACCTGTACACGAGTATGCAGGACTGAATAAAACTCATTTCCGAGCCTCGGTGAGTATTTTAATGGCAAAATTCATTGTTTCCACATCAAAATCTATCATTTTAGCCAAAAAACAAAAAGGTCTAAAAATGGCCGGCACTGGAGTGACCCATAGGGTTAAAAATAGCTGGCACGCGGCGGGTTAAAACAGAGAAGTTTACTGTGAATCTCCAATAATATCCTTTCATACCCAAGCATCTATTGGGTTCTCTTTTAATTTTTAAATGCTGTGACCTTGAAATCAGGAGAGGGCTAACTGTTCCATGGGCTATTTGATAGCCTAAATACACCACTTGAGCCCTTAAAAGGTAACACTTACTCAGATTCGAGGCTAAGTTAGACAATTTCTGCAATAAGCTCTCTAACTGATGTAGGTGTTCAGGCCAGGAGGTGCTAAATACAACGATGTCATCTATGTAAGTGGAGCAGTTAGGCATATGTTTAGTGAGTTCATTCATGAGTCATTGGAAGGTAGCAGGGGCATTCTTCATGCCAGTGGGCATAACTTTACACTTACATGTCCTGCTTCCAACAACGAAAGCCAAGATTTCTTCTGCCCCAGGTGAGAGAGCGACTTGCCAATAATTAACCTTTCATTAAGTCAGTCTTGAAGCATTACCTATGGCATCCATGCATTCGTCAACATGAGGAAGGGGGTAGGTGTCTGCTTTTGTGAGGCCATTCACCATCCTTTAAACTATGCATAGCCTATGTGACCCACTGGGCTTAGGGACGAGGACAGCTGGAGTGGACCAGGGACTCTAGCAAGGCTCGATCAGGCAGTGACTCAGCATATAGTCGACCTCCGCCTGGAGCAAGGACCGCTTCTGGGGGTTGACACAGTATGCTGGATGCTTCACAGGACATACTTCTCCCATATCAACATCACGGATCGCCGTCTCGGTCCAACCTGGATTGTCACGGAAAATGTCTGGATACCTTCTATGGAGAACGATAAGGTGTTATTGATGCTCTGCTGAAAGATGGGAGTCCTGGTTGGACATGGTAGCCCAGACTTGTGGGTTATCTCTCCAGCTTGTCTCAACGGATATCCAGCTGCATTCCTTGTCATTTGTCTCCTCATCTGTCTTTCTTGCTGACACCACACATGCAGCGCCTGGTGCATCCTCGCCCTCACTGTGGTATTCCTTCAGTTAGCTGACACGGCGCAACCAGCGGGGCTCTCTCCAATCTGGGTTCAGAATGACATAGTCAACCTCCCGAACTCTCCCCTCCACCTGACAAGGGCCCGAGAAACCCACCTGCAATGGACAATCCGGTACTGGCAACAAGAGCAATACTCTATCTCCTGGCTGGAACCACCCACTCACATGTCTGTGAGAGTGGCCATACCACCTCTCCACTCGGGCATGAGAGACTCCAAAATCCCTTGCACCAGCTCACCACATCTCAGTAGTCTCTCCTTGAACTTGAAAACACACTTGTGGGTCATCCTTGATCCACTGCTCCTTCACGAACTCAAGGGAACCCCCCACCTCATGACTAAAAACCAATTCAAAGGGGAAGCAGCCCTGAGACCCACTCGGTGTCTTTCTCATTGCAAACAACAACAAGCGTAAACACTGATCCCAGTTCCTTTACCACACTGGCAGCCCTCTCAACATTGCTTTAAGAGTTTGGTGACAGCTCTCTAGGGCTCCTTGACTTTGGGGGTGATATGCAGCTGATGCAACCCAATTCCTCCAGAGACTGCTTGAAGAGCTTGGAAATGAAATTGCCACCTTGGTCTGCATGTACTTCCTTTGGGAGACCAAAGCAAGTGAAAGAGGTCAGCATCTCTCATATCACTGCCTTAGCTGTGGGGTATCTAAGAGGGATGGGCCCAACATATTGAGTGGACATGTCCATCAACATTAGGATGTAATGGTGACCTGATGGGGTTTTTGGTAGAGGGCCAACAATGTCGGCGAGGACTCTAGTAAAAGGTGTCTTGAACACTGGCAAAGGCAGTAAAGGTGTGGCAGGGATCGGCTTGTTGCTTTTTCATACTAGCTGGCAGGTATGGCAGGTGCGGCAATAGCGGGAGATGTCATGTCATATCCTGGGCCAATAGAAATGTCGCCACACTTGAGAGAGTGTTTTCCTCACTCGTAGATATGCTGCTAAAGTGGAATCATGGGCTAATGAGAGGATTTGCTGCCGATATGCTTTCGGTACCATCACCTGATGTACATTCTCCCATTCCTGATCATGCGCCACTAGAGGAGAGCACCATCTTCTCATCAAAATCCCAATGTTGGTGACGTAATAACTTGATGACAATTACTTGTTGCATCCTCTCTCTTTTCCTGCAACTTCAGAGAGCGTGCATGCTCTGGGTCGGCTCACTGTAGCCCAGCTAATTGCAAGCTTGAGTCTATTACAGTGGTATCATGTTCTTCAGAGATAAGAGTCTGTGTGAAAGGTATCTGCTAAACCAACATTCTCTCCACTACTTTCAGTGCCTATTTCTACATTACTGTCAGCCTTGTGATGATTCGACTTTGGTCATCAGGGTTCACATGGCCAGACTCTCCAGCCATCATATACCTAGTTACAGCACATGAGGAGAACACAGTATCACAATCAGGCACTAACCCTGGTGCCATATCATCACTTGAAGGGTATGTGGACATGCAGGGAACAACATTCATCTATCCTTCAGCCAAATCATTACCCATCAAAGTGACTCCCAACACTGGAAGTCATTCAATTGTTCCCAAATGGACCGTTCCATTAACTAGGAGGGACTTTATCTTCTCCTCCACAAGAGGGGCACTGATACTGGTATCGATCTCTTGCAGGATCACAATTTCGGCAAGGTCTGACTCTGGCACTATTACTTTCAGCATTAGGTTATTGGGAAACTTCTATATCTCTCAGAATGGTTGCCCCTCTTTCCCTGGTGCCTAACACAGAGACTAAACTATTCGACAAGAAGAGGGCATATCCATCAGAAGAGTCATTTTGCCTACTATGTTTGGAAGGAGGACACTCCGAGAAACTATTACTGCTATCATTATCCTCACAATTAAATAACACTTTTTTCATGTCACTCATAGCAGCATCATACACAGGTTTAGCTGGAGCCTCAGCATATATGGGCTCTTTGTAGCCTATACACTGTATATACACTGTATATGGCTAGTGAGGGAGTGATCGCCCTCTACCTACACAGATCAAAAGCCCTCGGGAGCAGGGGGGTGGTTGCTTTCTCAGGCAGAGGAACTCCTTGAGAGTGAAATGGCTGGGAAGCATGCCGGCACGTGACTGGCTACAGCATAGCTGGGTCTTTCGGGTGTGGGCAATCAGGCAAGTTAGCTGCCTACTGCGACTGCAACACATTGGCGAGGTGTTCAGGAAGTTAGCCAAAGAAACCTTGATGGACTCTGAAAGAACAATAATGGCCTCCAGTCCCGTGCAGCCCTTAAATGGGCAGGGGGTGCTAAGAATCTCACGGTTGCCTCAATTACAATCTAATTCATTTGTTAATGCAAAAAATACAATTAAAATTGGTAACTGGAATGTGAGAACGCTAAATCATGACGGTAAAATTGATGAGTTAGTGAAGGTTTTTCAAAATTATGGACTTGATATTTGTGCTCTGACAGAAACTAGATTAACTGGAGTTGATAAGTTGGATTTCGAGGATGGTATACGTTTATTGATATCTGGCCGACAGGACGGAATGCATTATCAGGGAGTAGGATTGTTACTGGGTTGTAAGGCAAATAAGGCATTATGTGAGTGGGATCCTATAGATGAGCGATTGTTATATGCACGGTTTAAATCAAATCATGGCAACATCAGTCTGTTTGTGTGTTATGCACCTACTAATGATGCACTCGATGAAAGGAAAGACACATTTTATGAAAAGTTGCAAGAAGGAGTAGGAAGGGTACCTAGACATGATGTTTTGATCTGCGTTGGAGATTTTAATGCAGTAATGGGCTGCTCAAATGAGGGATTTGAGGCATGTATGGGTAAGATGGGAGTTGGTAGTAGGATGAGTGAAAACGGAGTGAGGTTTGGAAGCTTCTGTCTAGCAAATGACTTAGTCATCGGGGGCACACTCTTTCAGCATTGCAATATACACAAGACAACTTGGGTGTCGCCGTGTGGAAAATATAAAAATCAGATTGATCACATCGCTATCAGTAGGAGGCATAGAAGTTCTCTGCTAGATGTTCATGTTAAACGGGGAGCGGATATTGGTAGTGACCATCAACTCAGCATTGCAAAAATAAGGTTTAAACTTAAAAATCAGAAGAAGGAAAAATCTGGTGTTGGTAGATACGATATTGTTAAGCTTAGAAGGGAAGGAGAAGAAAAGGAGGAATTCAGATTAGAATGCAGAAATAGGTTTTTGGTGTTGGAAACGTTGGAAGAGGGGGAGAGAAGTGTAGATGAGATGTGGGAGGATGTGAACAAAGTTTTGCATGAGACTGCTGAATGTACGATTGGAAGGAGACATAGATTCAGGAGAAAGAAATGGATATCAGAGGAAACGTGGGATATGATAAAAAGGAGAGGTGAGGCTAAATTGAGGAGTGAGATGCAATGCGTTGATGAACGAGAGATTGAATTAGCAAGAGCTGCGTACTGGAGTTTGAATTCAGAAGTAAGAAGGTTAGCTAAGAGAGATAAAAGAAGATGTGTGGATGAAAAGGTTGCAGAGACTGAAATCTTAATAAACAAAAATGATGGACAGAGTCAAAGAATAGCATATGAATCGATTAGAGAACTGAGTGGTAATGCAGGTAAACGCAAGGAAATACCAGTTAGAGACAGGGAAGGAAATTTATTGACCAAAGATGGAGATATTAAAAATAGATGGAAAGAGCATTTTGAGACAGTTCTTAATAGACCAATACCACCAGAAGAGGATATACCGTCTGCTCAGGAAGATTTAAATATAGAAACAGGAGAGTTGAGGCTTGCAGAAGTGGAGAAAGCAGTAAAACAGTTAAAGAATAACAAGGCACCAGGGGAGGATGGTTTATTTCCGGAAATGTTTAAAGTGGAGGGGGATAGATTAATAATGATCTTGACCAAGCTATTCAATAAGATATGGGTGACGGGGTTACTACCATCAGTTTGGAAGAATGGTGTAATTGTTAAAATTCCGAAGAAGGGAGACCTGAGTGAATGTGGTAATTGGAGGGGAATCTCTTTGTCACCGATAGCTTTGAAAGTTTTCAGTAGAGTGTTGTTAAATAGGTTGGAGCCAGTGGTTGAGGGTATTCTGAGGGATGAACAGGCTGGTTTTAGAAAGGGACGTGGTTGCAATGATCATATCTTTATAGTTAGGCATTTGATGCAGCAAGTTAATGAAATGAGAGTACCGTTAAGTCTTTGTTTTGTTGATTTTGAAAAGGCTTTTGATAGTGTTTCGAGAGAGACTATGGGGAAGATCATGAGACATTATGGAATACCAGAGGAGTTTGTGAGGGTCATTATGAACATGCATGGGGACATATTTTGTAAAGTGATGGTTGATGGTTGTCTGAGTGATTCGTTTGAAGTCAAGTCCGGAGTAATTCAAGGTGGTGTTCTATCGCTTTTATTATTTATATTGGTCATTGATTACATTATGAAACGTGTTGGAACAGAAACCGGTGCAGGTATACTTTGGGGAGAGAACAGGAAACTTTTGGATTTAGATTATGCAGATGATATAGTTTTGATTTGTGATGGGCCAGAAGAGATGCAGAGAGTGTTGGACTGTTTGGTGAGTGAAGGTCGCAAGGTGGGTTTGGTTATTAATTGTGGAAAAACTGAAATAATCAATATGAATATGGAAAATGCGCAGGAATGTGTAATTGGAGGTATGGTTGTAAAGCAAGTTGATAGGTTTAAATATTTAGGTACTTATTTAGCCAAGGATGGTTCTTTGAACTTTGAATTCGAGGAAAGGTTAAAGAAGGCTAATCAGGCAATGGGAATGCTTAAAAATATTTGGAATAATAACAATTTTTCTGTTCATACAAAAATCAAATTTTATAAGGTAATGGTTAGGAGTATCTTAATTTATGGACACGAGTCTTGGTACAGCACAGTGACTATGGAAAATAAATTCTTGGTGTTTGAAAATAAAGCACTTAGAAGAATATTAGGAGTTAAGTGGTGGGAAAGGATACCAAATAGTAGAATTAGAGAAATAACGGGAGTGCAGCCGATCGATGAATATGTTAGATTCTCACGATGGAAGTGGCTAGGACATGTGTATAGGAGACAGGGAATAGTACGAGGTACACCAGGGTGGGTGGCACTTGGTAGGAGAGGTAGAGGAAGGCCAAAAGAGACGTGGGTGAGGACAATGAGACGGGAAGCTGGAGATGAGTGTTGGGGAGATCTTGAGGAGTTAGCACAAGATAGGATGTGGTGGTGTGAGTTCATCGAGGCCCTATGCATCCCCGAGGGTGCCACAGGAAATGATTGATTGCTAGTCTCCTTAGCAACCTTACTTCATTTATGTTACATATTACAGTGGGAGGTTCTTCCCTTACTATGCCAACGTGAGCTTTTAGGTTGAAACATCCCACTGGCTTTGGGTTCTTCCTATGCTTCTTCCAATACAACGCTTCCAAGTGACCCTTCTTGCAATAATTGCACATTCGGACACTTCTCCCTGTCCCTCTTGCAAAAAGTTATTTCTCCAGGCTTTAACTGGCCTTCTAAATGTGGCATTAGGAGACTTAACACTGGTGTCCTTTTCTGTTGGCTTTTACTTGCAGGAGGAGTTTACAAATGCTGGTCTATCTAGTCTCCGATCTTGTACAAAAATCTGCACCTGGTGACTATACTAGTGCAGCAAAGAGAAATTATCTCCAGTGACTACCTCTTCAGAAAGAGTGCAAATGTCCCGCTCTGTCAAATGGGTAGTGACATATCCATCAGTGCTGTTAAAGAATTGTTCTACAATTATCAACTCCAAGAGGGCTGTGAAACTATGTTCTTGGCATGCAGCCACCTATCAAGCAAACTTGTGAGAGTACGGGTATGCTCCTCATGAGTCTGGTCTCTAGTCTTAGGAGTGGTCCTGAAATTGATGCGGTAGGCTTCTGGGTCTGATTCATTGGTTCTCAAGATACAGTTCTTTACCTCCTAGTAATTCGACCACTGTTCTACAGACATTGCAGCAAATGTCTCCTGGTCTTTACCAGTCATTACACTCTGCAGCAATATTACCCAAAATTTTCTTGGCCACCCGAAAATTCTTGCTGTTCTCTCAAACATCATAAAATATTTTAGTGACATTGTGATCGTTAAACTTGGGAACCAAATTTACGTTGCGGTGCACATCAAAACCTCACCCTAGTAGACAGGCTGGACAAGCTATCAGCCTCTCTAAACCTTAGTTCATACTCCATCTCCTGTTCCCTAAGTTGAGCTCTTAATTCTAATTGGCATAACTGCATTCGAGATAACTCCATGGAAACACTGTCACAGGAATCAGAACTATAATCGGGACAGCGAGAGATGGCGAAGAAGCTCATCCCCCTCTCTTCCCACTGGAATGCCTGTGATTGGTGGATGATGGGGTGGGAGGTGCGTGGTGACTTAGGAGTCCATTTGATGACCAGTACAGGTGTACTGTCTAATCTGGAAAGACATCTTCACCTCTCTCTCTCTTTGTACTGTATGTATGTAAGTTTTTTCTTAAAATCTGTTGTGGTGTGTTTCCATTATATTTTCTAATCTCTTTTTTCATGGCATTGAAATACGAAGGAAAATATTTATAATGCTGTACTTATACCAAACAGTATCTCTTTATAAGAGTCATTGTCATCCGTGATTCATTGCCGCATTTAATACCCTTTAATGTACTGTACCTGCCTCCCCCCTTCAACCCATCTCTCTCTCTCTCTCTCTCTCTCTCTCTCTCTCTCTTCATAATATATAAGGAACAGGGAAGTTAAAATGAAAGGCAGCCAAGAATGCGTGTGACCTGAGGAGGGAGGCTAATTTTTAAGGGACAATATAATCTGGTACGTGCGTGTGTGTGTGTGTGTGTGTGTGTGTGTGCGAGCGTGCGTGTGTGCGTGCGCGTGTGCGAGCGTGCGTGTGCGTGTGTGTGTGTGCGTGTGTGCGTGCGTGTGTGTGTGTGTGTGTGTGTGTGTGTGTGTGTGTGTGTGTGTGTGTGTGTGTGTGTGTGTGTGTGTTCTTACCTACCTACCTAATTGTATCTTTACAGGAATGAGTCAAGCTCGTACTGTCCCGTGTCTTAGACCATATTTATCGTACATATCCTTAAATTTGTGAATTGTTTTGGCACACACTATTTCATTCGGTAGTGCATTCCATTGATCAATTGCTCTGTTTGGGAAACTGAATTTCCTTACGTCTTTATCACCTCTCTTCTTATGCAGTTTTTTGCAGTGTCCTCTTGCTGATGCTTCTCCATATGTTAAGTAATCATTTATGTCTATTTTCTCCTTTCCTGATATGCACTTATATAGCATTATCATGTCACCTCTTTTCCTTCTCTCCTGTAGTGTTGGTAGATTCAGTTTATTTAGTCTTTCTTCGTAGCTTAGGTCCCTTAAGCTTGGTATCCATCTTGTAGCGGCCCTTTGAACTTTTTCAATCTTGTCTATATGCTTTTTGAGACGAGGACTCCAGACTACTGATGCATATTCCAGGGTTGGTCTAATGAATGATGTTATTATCCTTCTTAGCATGTCTTCATTTATGTATGTGAATACTATTCTCATATTTGCAAGCAGTGTATACATGTTCCGTACCTTCTCGCTGATGTGGTCAGCCGGAGATAGTCTGTTATTGATAATCACACCTAGGTCTTTCTCTCTTTCTGATGTGTATAGGGTTTTATTTCCTAACTTATAATCCCAATCAGGTCTTTTTCCACTTTTACCAAACTTGATTATATGACACTTGTCCACATTGAATTCCATTTGCCATGTACTACTCCATTCATGAAGTTTATTTAATTCTTCTTGTAGCTCCCTACAAGAGTCTGTGCTAGTAATTCTCCTTTGTATTTTTGCATCATCTGCAAACATATTCAGATAGCTCTCATTTCCAGTGTTACTATTTATATCATTTATGTACACTAGAAACATGATTGGTGCCAGCACCGAACCCTGTGGTACTCCACTAGTCCCTTCTTTCCATGATGAGTAGTTTCCTCTTAGTACTGTCCTCATTTCTCTTTTTATGGAAAGTCTTGCATCCAACAAAACAGTTTGCCTCGAATTCCTCCTTGATGGTACAGCTTCCATAAAAGTCTTTGGTGTGGCACTGTGTCAAAAGCTTTCTTGAAATCTAAATAGATACTGTCCACCCATCCTTCCCTTTCCTGTATTGTGTTTCTTACTCTGTCATAGTAGCTCAACAGATTAGTAACACATGATTTTCCTTTTCTGAAACCAAACTGTCTTTCTGTTATCATACTGTGTTCTTCTAGATGATTTACCCAAGCTTTTCTTATAAGTTTTTCTAATACCATGTGGAGAGGATGGAGGGTCAAAGACTGACGAAGAGAGTGTATGTGAGTGAGGTGGAGGGGGAAAGAGGGAGGGGGAGGCCGAGGATGAGGTGGAGAGATGGGGTGGAGAGGTATATGAGAGAGGGGGGTGTGAGTTGGGAGCAGGGGAGTGAAATGACGGGGGACAGGGCGACTTGGAGGCGATTTGTTTGTGGCCACCCCAAACGGGATTGAGGCGTCTGGCAATAGATAGATAGATAGATTTTCTAATACCTTGTTTACAACACTGGTCAGTGATACTGGTCGGTAGTTGAGAGGATTTTGTCTATTTCCTTTCTTGAATAAGGGGACTATATTTGCTTTTTTCCAAATATCAGGTAGTTTCCCTTGACTCAAGGATTTCTTGAAAATTAAAAATAATGGTTACTTAACTCCTTTGCACATTCTCGTAACACCCAACATGAAATTTCATCAGGACCACTTGCTTTTCCTCTGTCTAATCTACTTAACTCCTCCTGTATTACTTTTTCTGCTATTTGTATATCTGGTAGTATGTGTGGACATGCGTGTTCCACATATTCCCTCTCAAAATTTTTTTCTTCTGTAAAAACTAATTGGAAATTCTTATTTAGTGCTTCACAAATATCTTTCTCTTGTGTATAAGTGATTCCCTCGTCCGTAATGGATTGTATTATATCTTTTACTTTGGTTTTGCTTCTGATATAGCTGTAAAACAGCTTTGGTTGATCACTACTTTTATTTATTATATCCTCCTCAAACTGTTTTTGGGCTTCCCTCCTTATTCTTGTATAGTTGTTTCTTGCCTGTTTGTAATTATTATACGCCCTTTCACTATTGTGTCTTCTGTATCTATTCCACAACAAATCTCTTCTTTCTTTTGATTTTTTACATTCTGTATTAAACCATTTCTGTATTTTCTTATCTGCTTCTTTGTGCTGTGGAATGTACTTCTGGACTCCTATTTCATAAAATTCACAAAATTTTTTATATACAGCATTTAAATCTTGTTCTCTAAGCTCATTTTCCCAATCAACTTCTAAGAAATACTTCTTTAGGTCTTGATACTTTCCCTTTTTATAGTTTAGTCTCTTTTTGTAACTGTCATTGCTGTTTACTGTCATATGCTATCCTGAAGTTATAATTTAGCACTGCATGATCGCTTTTGCCGAGTGGAGGGTGATATATTAACCTGTCAATGTCATTTTCTTGCCTAGTAAATATTAGATCTAGCACTGAAGGTACATCAAGTCCTCTTTTTCTAGTGGTTTCCCTCACATGTTGCGTTAAGAAAAACTCTTGTATGAGATCCAGGAGCTTTTGGTCCCAACAGCTTTCTTGGCTATTTATATCTAGAGTATTCCAATTTATATTTGTATTGAAATCCCCAGTTAGTATAATTCTTTCCGATTTCTCTTCCATTTTATGTAGCAAGGATCTTATACTCTGAATTGTACTCTCTGCCAGGTCCTCATATTCTTCTCTTTCCCATGTGTTTGATCTGGGTGGCATATACAAATTGGCTACAATTACTTTACCTTCAGATGTGTCGATCTCTACTGCAATCAGTTCTACTTGTGATGGTATATCTAGGTTTATTTCCTTGACTTTTAGATTTTTCTTAGTTAATATTATAATTCCTCCTCCTTTTTTTAAATTTCTTTCTCTTCTCCATATATTGTATTCCTCTAAGTTTAGTATGTCATTGGATATCCTTGGTGTTAATTTTGTCTCAGTTAGGCATATTATTTGTGGTTCATTTTCTCTAACATAATCATTCATCTCTAGTAATTTAGATACCATTCCATCCACATTTGAGTACATCAACTTTATCATCTTGTTTATATACTTGTCATGACATGGTTCTACTAACTTCCTCCTTTTTCTTCCATCCTGTTTGTGTACCACTTTCGTACCTGCAATCCTATTACTTTGTAAAAAAAATTCTTCTTGTCCTCTTCTGATCTTCCCTCATTTTTTGTTTTTGCTTCCTCCCTTTTCTCTTTCAGTAATTCCAGTTCCTCTTGTGTTAGACATCTTTTTATCCATACATTTTTTAACTCTTTTTTCCATAAGATTCTTTGCATTTTTTAGTATCTCTTCCACAGTGTTTACACTCTGGAAAGTCACCTTTAGAGGTCTTGTCTTGCTTTTCTCGTATTTCCCTAACCTTTTGTGTTCCTCTATGTCTTTACTACAGATTTCCTCTGATACTTCTTTTAGTAAGCTCATTACATTTGCCATCTCCTTTTTGTCTCTAGTGATTTTGTTTTTAATTTCTTCCTCTTCTATACCAGTGATTACTATTGATTTATTTATTTCTACTGAATCTCTGACTAACTTTGGATTGTTTTGGATTATTCTTTTCACTTACTTTTTAATGTTTTTTCCTCCACCTTTGTTTCTAAGTCTTTCTTTACTTTCACCATTTCAGCATACGTGATTTCTACATCATTTTTGTAGCTTTGCACAGCTTCATTCACCTGTGTTATCTTCTCCTCAATATCACTGCTCTGGTCCATAAGACTGCTTGCTTGTCTAATTGTCTCTGTGTCATTTTTTAACTCTTCCATAACACTCTCGTGATTAACTACTGTACTTCCCATTTCACTCACTTTCTTCCTAAGGGTATTCAATTCCACTGTTAGTTCACTGATGGTTGTGTCTTTCTTATTGGCCTCCCTTCCCAGTTTTTCTATCTCTTCCTTTTGCAAGTGCATTTGCTTCTTTATTTCATCAATTTCATTTTTGAAAGCCATTTCTAGTTTGTGTACACGTTCAACCAGTCTATTGTGAGTCTCCACTTCAACCAGTTCTTGGTAGAAATCATCATTTTGCTTTTTACTTTTATCCCTTTTCTTTTCCAAATTTGTTTTACTGAAGTATGTATCCATTTTGTAAAACTAAATGAACAGAGTGTGTACTTACAAGTATGCACGCTTTCCCCGTCTTGCTGTAGTATAAACAAACCCAGCTGACTCAACGCATCGTGGTTCTTTGTTGTTTGAAACAGTCTTATTTAAACTTATTATTTCTTTTCCTTTTAATAATGAAAAATCATTTAGTCTAACCTGGTACAGAGCTTGACTCATTCAAAGATACTTATTTAGGTAATGCCTCTGGCCGTGTTGAGCTGGTATGGAGCGCCGGTACAGACGTCCACCTCCGTCGATGCCGTGTGTGTGTGTGTGTGTCCCTCCCTCTATTGTACTCCAGGACTCGTACACACTGCTCCACGTCAATAGAGTCATTACCGCTATATGCCATCCCTCCACTTCCACTGTTCTTCTATCACTCCATTTTTATTTTCCCCCAGCTTTTCACTCCTTTCAGTGTCTCTTGAAGGTAGAGTACCAGCGTACAGTGACCCATTCCTTTCGTCCCGTCCTCTCCAAACACTCCTCCCTTTCTGTCTGTCTTTCCTCTCTCTCTCTCTCTCTCTCTCTCTCTCTCTCTCGAGAGAGAGAGAGAGAGAGAGAGAGAGAGAGAGAGAGAGAAACGGAGGGAAGAAAGGGGTTTAGGAGTGGCAAGCATGGCCAGATAATCCCTTCAGCTCTCCCATGAACATCCCCAGGGACGTGGACGTGAGCGCATAGCCTGAGGGAATGTTTGCCTTTTGTGTCCTCTGTATTTTGCACCATGCCTCTTCACCTCACCTTGTCTGCATGTCCGACGGAATGCTTTATTTTAACTTAGGGTGTATACTGTATGTCCTTTCTAAAGCTTTACTCCTAAAATATTAACTTAGCATACCGGCGTACAGTACACCCGATTAAAAAAAAAAAAATCTTAACGGGTGAACAATGTTTTCACAATGAGCGATGCTCCTATTCGTGTTGGTTTAAGCCAGTTTATTCTGAATGAATATTTCCCAACCATATGGAACTTATATCCTTCTTTATGGTTTGTTGAGAAAAATAGCTGAGATTCGCAAGCATGAGAATTTTACTGAAGAATTATTTCAAAAGTTTCGTCCACTGTTAAAGTGACAAGACAAAGCTTACAAAGATTACTTTATGATCGTGTACTCTCTCTCTCTCTCTCTCTCTCCTCCTTCCTGATTTTGGCTTATGATGAGCACTATACTGTCCTTTCTAATGTTTTACTCCTTATATATTTTTACCATCCTTTCATAAACTAGAATATCAAAATGTACACCTGTATGTATTGTCATATACCATAGGTAATATTCTATGTACGCATATTAACTGTTGTAACCAATAAATATAGCTTCGAACATTGGCGATCAATTTGGTGACTACTATAGTAGGACTCGTCTAAGTTTGCGACTGTGGTGTGGCCCGCACCTGTGTATAATGGTGCCACGTTTCCCCAACTTGCGATGTGAAACGGAAGCTATTTATGTACAAGGCAGCACAAATACGATAAATTCAGATGAATAAAACTTACACTTGTGTATTTTGATGGATGAATCAACAGTAATCTTATTATGCATAAAATATTTATACAGTAACACAGAAACATGGCATACATATTGTACAGTGTTGCTAAAAGAAATTGTAGTCACTTTTAACGTTTTTTAGCGTAGTTTTAGGGTGGGTAATAATATTACAGTTATGGATATAAGAGAATGAGCCTGAAAAAAGAAGAAATATGCCAATATCCAAAGTAAAAGAAATAATTCATATAATTCTTGTGAGTGGCAACACTGACACACCCAGTCTGGCCTAAGGTAAAGTACGTACCCCTCCGTAGACCCAAGCATAGCTTGTACAGAACGTAAGAACATAAGAAGAGAGGATAACTGCAGTAGGCCGGTTGGCCCATGCTAGGCAGCTCCTAGAAGAGTAACTGAACTACTAGAATAAGATAAGGATAGCAAAGAAGAAGGCTCTCCCCCGCCCTCCAAACCCTCCAGCCGAAGCCGGCAGGAAAAAGTCAGAAAGAACACCACGCCGTATAGAAAAACTGGCGTGGACGTTTTACAGGAAAGTGTGAAAGGAGAATAGAGACTATCATAGTGTAACCTGAAAAGAAATTTTTTTTGAAATAGTATTGGTTATAAGATATTCTTTATTCTATATCCACCCCTTATTTGTCATATGCTTACCTAGCCTATGCTTGAAACTCTCAATGGAAGAGGCAGCAACTACTTTACTAGGTAGCTTATTCCATTCGTCTACTACTCTATTACCAAACCAATTTCTAACGATTTCCTTTCTGAAACGGAATTTTTCTAGTTTGAAACCATTATTTCTAGTTCTATCCTGTATCCTCACTTTAAGTACCTTGCTAATATCTCCCTTATTTATACCATTCATCCACTTAAACACCTCAATTAAGTCTCCCCTTACTCTACGCCTCTCTAGCGAATGCAGACAGTCTTTTCAGTCTGTCTGCATATGACAGGTTCCGGACGTCATGTATCATTTTAGTCATTCTTCTCTATACATTTTCTAACGAATTAATATCCATTCTATAGTAAGGACACCAAAATTGTACTGCGTAGTCTAAATGTGGCCTTACTAATGCTAGATAAAGTTTCAGTATTACTTTAGATGATCTATTGCTCACGCTTCTCGAAATAAATCCTAGGACCCTATTTGTTTTATTTCTCGCATTAACACACTGTTGCCTTGGTTTAAGGTCGTTACTAATCATAACTCCTAGATCTCTCTCGCATTCCGATTTGCTAATTTCTTTGTTATCTAAGCTGTATTTAGTATCTCCAATGGTCTTGCCTACGTTAAGTACTTTACATTTTTCAACGTTAAATTCCATTTGGCAAGTTTTAGACCATTTGGACAATGTATCGAGGTCTTTTTGTAAGTTATGGCAATCGTCAGTCGAGTTAATGATTTTTGTATCGTCGGCAAATTTGCTGATGCTGCTATTGACTCCTAAGTCTAGATCATTTATATATATGATAAATAATAAGGGACCGAGTACTGAACCCTGTGGTACACCGCTAGTTACTAATCCCTAGTCCGACTTAGTTCCATTTATTAATACTCTCTGCTTTCGTCCTTTCAGCCAGGATTCTATCCATTTTAAGATATCGCCGTCTATACCGTGTGCTCGAACCTTTCTAACTAACCTTTCGTGTGGGACCCTATCAAAAGCTTTACTAAAGTCCAGATAAATAACATCGTAAGGTGTTGTTAGGGAAAAATGCTCACATTTACTGGTTTTTACCGTAATTTTAAGGGCAAGGAATAATCACATTTATAATCATAAGCTAATATGTAGGACAAAATAGTAGGCATATGCCAATACCGAAGTAAAAAAAAAAAACATTATTCACTCGCGAGCGGCAACACTTCCACACCCAGTCGGTGGCCTTGACCTCAGGGGTGGTGTGGAAATGATGTCAAATTTACAATATATACAATATTATGTAAAAGAAAATATCCAAAATGTCTCTTGCAATAAAAGAGAGAGAGAGAGAGAGAGAGAGGCAGGCAGGAGAGGGGCAAGGTTGAATGCATTGTCGGCATGACAGGGAGTGGTGGTGACGGAGGCATTGTCAGGCTGAGAGAGAGATGGAGGAAGGGGAAAGAGAATGAATGAATGGTACTGCAATAACGGGTCATCTGTCGCCGTATACAAAAAATGATAAATATCACTAAATATAACAAAACCAAATTAACAAATGAAGGCACAATTATAAACAACTTATAAAAGAATCAAAAGTACTCAGGGTGGCTCACATCTCCCGCCAGGAGAGAGAGAGAGAGAGAGAGAGAGAAAGAGATAACGGAAGGCACAATTATAAACAACTTATAAAAGAATCAAAAGTACTCAGGGTGGCTCACATCTCCCGCCAGGAGAGAGAGAGAGAGAGAGAGAGAGAGAGAGAGAGAGAGAGAGAGAAAACGGTATAGAAAACATGGCAACACTGTACACAGGTGTGGGCCACATCACAGCCGCAAACTTAGGCGAGTCCTATTATAGAGCGACATATAAGCGCTGTCACACCTCCCCATTCTGCTCATCTCCGTAGACCAGTCAGGGACGTGAGAAGGAAAGCCTTTTCTCACTCCTCCATAAGAGAGGCGCTTCTCCGCCACCTCTCGCTGTCGCGAGTATTGGGTTGTTCGGGGGTCGTGAATTATCACGCCTGGGGGACGGAGTCCTGGAGGGTTCGTTATCTGCAAACATTGTTTGGAGCACAAGATTTGTGAGTTCTGTTTTATTCGTATGAGGGGAATGGTGCACATTTTGAAGTTGGGCAAGCAGCTTGACCTCATGTTCAACTTAGAAACTGCTGAGGGGGAAGAATTACTGTAGAATCTAGGAATGCCTTAGTATCGGTGTCGCTGGATAGAGCCATTGCTAAGGATTACGGAGGAACAACTGAGATTTCCTCAGTAGGTAAACTGATATATGTGTGCCTTGTATTTCTGATAACTCTATGTGGGGTTAGATCGCAGGGTGAATATCGTGAGTCCACTAAATATTAAATGAATCCTGGGAAATTTATGCCAATGGCAGCGTGGATATGAAATGGATCCTGGCGAAGTGAGCCATTTTTGTCGCGTGCACAAGGTAGGGTGCCTCAATCACACAATATGGGAGGAAGTAAAAGGCACAATAGTTGTTTTTGTACAATAACATATTCTTAAATCTACCTTATGCTCAAGAGCAAAAGGGGGGAAAACAGGTACAAACTGAAAATTATCAAAAGGAGAAAGTGCAACGGTATTAAACAATCCAATCAGTGAGTTAATAAAAGGGGAGGAAGATTACACGAACAAATCTGACATACACAGGACGCCTTAACAAATGAATAACTAGAAACTTAGACCTGAACTAGAACTCCAGACACTTTTAGGGCAGTAGCATACTCACAGATGCATATCAGTGACGAGAGCTTGATGGCGCGTCTTAACTGAGGCTGGGAGCGATTACAGGTTAGGGGGGAAGTCGTGTGGAGGCTACCTGTAGTGTGGACTGTAAGGATGTGCTAAGTGTAAACAAGAGTGTAGTGAAAGAGTTTGTAAAACAGTGCCATCAAGAAGTGACTCTGTGTGTGTGTGAAGCAAATGTGTTGGGAAGAAAGTGCGTGTGGAAAGTTTTTTTTTTTTTTTGGGGGGGGGAGCCTATCGACCATTGGGGCCAAAGCCCCTGGTCATTAAGGCAGCATATATACTGTATATATATGTATATACATATAAACATACACACACACACACACACATATATATATATATATATATATATATATATATATATATATATATATATATATATATAATTTTTGTTTTTTGTTTTTTTAATTTTTTCTTGGTTTTATATTTTTTATACCTTATATTATAAAGAAAAACCTAATCTAAAGACCCTAAAACTAATCACCTAACAGACAAATCGCTAATCTATACTAAATCCTACAGAGACAAATAGCTATACCTACACTAATGGTAAAAATACCCCGACCAAGAGAACACCATCGACTGCAGATATGTAATGCTGTTCTACATTACATACCTGCACTCATCACCTGGTGACTGTCAGTCGAAGCACAACCTAATACAGGGGACATCAATATATGAAAGAGAACCAGACGAGTCAGGAACATTTCCATATACGTCAGCTGTCGGCCCTAATTAGAACATCTTAAACAAGGTGGTATAAGGTATTTACATAACATGTACAAAAAGTGAAGGACCTCGCCCAGCAGACCACCATCGACTGTAAGTGCCCAATACCTTTCTGTATTGCACACTTACACTTATCAGCTGGTGACTGTCAGTCGAGGAACGGGGTTTAATGTAGGGGACATCTATATTAGAAACAGATTAGTGGGAAGGAGGAACTATTTCAAAAATGTTAACTGTCAACCCTAATTAATAGTACAATATATACATAATTACAGTTGATAAAAACCATAACCATATAGTAAAAAAGTCACATCACTCTGATTAGTCCGGTCTCTCTCAAGAAAGCCATCAATTTATCAATCATAACAATGTCCCCATCACCCAGGATGGTGGAAAGGGTGAAGGGGACGTCTGCTGCACCGTAGTAATTTATAAGTGAAGCCCTTTCACGAATAAATCGCCGACAGTGCAGGATGATATGACTGATAGATAACACCGCATCACAGATGTCACATTGCGGTGGGAATCGTTTTTCCATATATGGTTTCATGTGTGTTAGGATGCTGGCATTGAGCTGCAAACGAGCCAACACTTTTTCTTGCAGGCGATTGGGACGGTTGGCAGAGTCCCAGTAGCCCAGATACGGCTTACATGTTCGAATATTTAGTCTGGTCCACTGACCTTGCCACAGAAGATTTATTGATTTCTTTCCGAGAGAGACTCGACCGTAGATCACGAGGAACGTCCCAAGTCTCCTCGAGCTCCACAGCCGACTTTGCAAGTAAGTCAGCCTGCTCATTGCCGTAGATGCGACAATGACCAGGCACCCAGATCAGCGTGAATGACTTGTTACATGAATGCAACTTATTAACGATGCGGCCCTGGATCTCGTGAGAGTCCGTCGTACAAGATGGAATTGCCTGAAGGGCTGATTTTGAATCCGAAAATATGACAAATGAGTCATGCCTAGAATTGAGAGCATAGTCTATTGCTTTATCAACAGCAAAAAGTTTGGAAGTAAACACAGATGTATGAGTCGGCAACTGATACTTGAGGGCACATTCGGTCGACCATACACTTGCACCCACACATTCACTCGACTTGGAGCCGTCGGTGTACAATTGGTGGGACCCCAAGTGACGAATGATGATGTTACAAAACAAGTGGTGGACCTCCGCCTCCGGCGCCTTGGTCTTTGGTGCTGGGAGCCATGATACATCCACTGTAAAGCCGGGTGGCTCCCATGGTGCTATATTTTTTGACATCAACTTGTCACAGTCACTGAGGTCCACACCAAGCTCCTGAGTCAGTAAGCGGAGGCAAATGGTAAGTGGCCAACGCACCCCCTGCATAAGGTGGTGGTATTGACGCAGGGAAGTACAGGCCACTTTGCCAATATTACTTTTCTTAAATGTTCTAAGTCCATAGGACCAAGCCAGGTGGTCACGGTGAATACGGAGGGGAGGCACATTCGCCTCCACTTCCATATGAGCTACACGGGTACACCGGATGGCTCCAAGACACATTTGCAAACATTTATTCTGCAACACATCCAATCCTTCAGCGTGGCATCAGATGCCGAGCCATACACCTGTGCACCATAGTCTAGCTTCGATCGAATAAGGGACTTATACACCATTAATTAAAGATTTTCTGTTGGTACCCCATGTAGTACCCGCTAGGTACTTGAGGACATTTACTGATTTATCACAACGAGCAAGCAAATTATTAACATGAATTTTGAAGTTCAAATGATGATCAAAATGTATTCCCAAAAATTTACTGAATTTTGAGAAGGTACTGCCTGATTATCCAAAGTTAAGCACAAATTAGGTACGTTACGATTAGTGAAGACTACTGCGGCACACTTAGGGACAGAAAACTTAAATCCCCACTGCAAGGCCCATTGGTGGACGGAGTCAAGGGCTGCTTGAATCCGCCCAGCAGAAAATTGTGCATTATGGGAAGAATGCCATGTTGCACAATCGTCAGCGTAGAGTGAGTATTTAAGATTCCTCGGGATGGGAGCTGATGACAGAATACTAAATAAAGTGGGACTAAGCACATTTCCTGCGGCACCCCGTTTTCCTGGATAAATATATCCGATGTTACATTATGGGGCAATTTGACAGAGAAAGTCCTGTCCCTTAAGAAATTTGAAATAAAAATAGGCAAATTTCCTCTTAAACCATAAGCAGAGAGCTTCATTAGTATACAGTGTCGTCATGTCATGTCATAGGCTTTATGGATATCCAAGAACACCCCTATCATGAATTCTTTATTGGCAAATGCCTCTGAAATACAATGCACCAAATTCATTAAATGATCTAGTGAACTTCTGTATTAACGGAAGCCACATTGTTGATCATTTAACAAATTCTTCGACTCTAAAACAAAAAGAAGCCTATTGTTTACCATTCGTTCCATGACCTTACATAGACAAGAAGTCAACACAATAGGACGAAATGAAGTGGGATTCATAAGAAGACCAGCCTCATTGGGTATCAGTATGACGTGCGCAAAGTGCCATGAGTCTGGGAACGTTTGAGACGCCCAAAGCTCATTGTACAATGCTAACATCTTAATCAGGCTGTCCTGATTAAGATGCTGGATCATACCGTACGTGATGGTGTCAGGTCGAGGGCTGGTGTCTTTACAGGATTTAAGGACAAGGAGCAGTTCATCTAGCGTAAATGTTTGGTTGTATGGGGAGTCTACATCTTCTGTGGCAAAGTCTATGATCTGTAGCTCAGCCGTGCGTTTATGGTGTTGAAAACGCTGGTCGTAATTGGCTGAGCTACTTACATGAGAAAAACTCCTGGCGAGGATGTTAGCAACGTCCATGGGCTCGTCATAGATGGTGTTGTTCACCTGCAGGGTGGTGATAGGGAAGTATGGGCCTTTATTATTTAATATTCTGATAGTGGACCAGACTTTACGTAATGGTGTTTTACGAGTCACCGTGGACACAAAGGACCACCAGGAGTCACATTTGGCCCTTCTTATTATTCTCCTTGCCTCAGCCTGTGCCTGTTTGTATGCAATAAAATTTTCCTCAGTGGGCTGACTATAAAAAATCCTGTATCTCCCATTGCGTTTCCTTAATGCTTGTCGGCAATCTGGCGTCCACCAATGTGCTCTATGCTTCACCTGAACTGTAGAAGTCTTGGGAACAGTAGTCTCAGCTGCATGTAATATGGATTTGGTTAAACTTTCGACCTTAACATCTATGGTCTCCCCAGATATATCTAACTTGGCGATCCTTGAGAAGGATCCCCAATCTGCTTTCTTATAGTTAACCCGACCCATCCCGACCACTTTTCCACCACTGACTGTATTGGGACTCCATATTGTAGTTACAAATCATAATAGATAGATAGATAAATAGATAGATAGACAGCTCTATGCGAGCCTGGGAATGGGAAATGAGCTTGCAAATTACACTGAGGAAAGCTGACGACAGATTACGAAGTGGCCAGTAAGGAGATGATGCAGTTAGTTGTCAGCAATCCACCGGTGAACAAAGCCTTAGTGACCATACACACACATACACACATACACACAGGCTTCTAGAACTTTCCACCCACAAGGAACACACGTGATACGTCTCCTGTTTCACCAGAATTTAGGAAAGAGAGGGCAGAAGGAGACAGGCCATACAACAGACAGGTCGCAGGGAGAAGGGCTTAGCAACTTGAACAGAGAAAGCGAGACAGAGAGATAGCTAGCGGGACTCTACTTTATACTCCGCTCTGTGTGAGAGACTTTGTTAATATTTCCAAGACAAATAAAAATAGTCCCATACTATTCTTTACCTCTCCTGTCACTACATGACAAATGGGAAAGAAGATTATCTACTTACAAAACTACTCAAATATAACAACCGCTCGCCCACAAGTCTAATATATATATAACTCAACTACAAGTAACCACAAAGGAGCCAATCTGCTTTCTTATAGTTAACCCGACCCATCCCGACCACTTTTCCACCACTGACTCCCCCAAATCCTGACCATTTTTGGAAATTTTTTTTTTGGCTCAAACCTCCGCTTTTGGTGAGAAACATCGAATATTCATAGAGAAATCGCTCACCTGAGGTTTAAAATATTCGACACAGGTAGGAGTACCTCATTATCTTACAGGGTTTTCTAACAGGCTGGCACCAAAGAAAACGAGTTCTATGGGAGGATAACTATTTCACACCACTCATAAACGGTATTTATTTATTTACTTGGTACAAATTTATATGCAGTACAAGAGTATATTGGTTTTCAAGCAGTAATATAGGCATTATAAGCATTGTTTCACTCACTAACTCATCACCATACCTGACCTTTTTTTGCCACATTACCTGATCATCATTTCTGACTGTTTCTTCCTCTAATGCTATGTAAAGTTTGTCCTCCACATTGTCATTGATTGGGGAATCACTCTGGCCCTGAATTTCGTACCGTGGCATGACATGGCTTTACTGGCCAGGTCACTGATAACAGGTGAATTGCTGAGACAATGGGGTGCAAGGGGGGGAGGAGGTCATGCTGGGTAAGGCATTGTTCCTGCCTGGCTTCTTGTAGAGGAAGGTGTCACGTGTATACGTACCAAAAATCACTCACGAAAATTGAAAATTGTGCAAATTAGGGACCTTGCAATTGATTCGCGTTTATGTATGTTGATGGGATTGGCAGTGACAAAATGTGTGGAAGTTAAAGAACGTCGATGGGACGCCGCGGGTTAAATTTTGGAGGTGGAGGGTCCAAAACGATGTCGTGTATATAAGAAAGACAGATGGGTAAATGATCACATTCCAAGGAGTCATCATAGGGATCCCACGAGAAATCTTGATATATACCAGGGGATGCCAAAGGTAAGTCAATGGCTGAAAAGTTACTAGTACAATCATATACACGAGTCGCTCTACCATCGTTCAGAAGACAGAGGGACTGTAGTATTAGGTCAGCTACTTGCTCCCCACGATCATCAATCCTAAAGCTACCCCATTGAGAGTCATGGGCATTAACCCGTCCCGTCCCGTCGACGTATGGGTACGTTGCAACGATTTGCATTTGCCAGTCTCGGCGACTTACTGGTATGTCGTGCAATTGCAAGGTCCCTAATTTGCACAATTTTCAATTTTCGCTCATGATTTTTCGTACATATACACGGGACACCTTCCTCTATTCCTCTACAAGATGCCAAGCAGGGACAATGCCTTACACCGCATAACCTCCCCCCTCCCCGCCTCACACCATTGTCTCGGCAATTCACCTGTTACCAGTGACCTGGCCAGCAAAGATATTCAGGGCCAGCGTGATTCCTCAATCGATGACAATGTGGAGGACAAAGTTTACATAGTATTAGAGGAAGAAACAGTCAGAAATAATGATCAGGTAATGTGGCAAAAAAAGGTCAGGTATGGTGATGAGTTAGTGAGTGAAACAATGCTTATAATGCCTATATTACTGCTTGAAAACCAATATACTCTCATACTACATATAAATTCTTACCAAGTAAATAAATAAATACCGTTTATGAGTTGTGTGAAATAGTTACCCTCCCAGTCAGGTAACGAGGAACTCCTACCTGGATTGAGTATTTTAAACCTGAGGTGAGTGATTTCTCTATGAATTTTCGATGTTTCTCACCAAAAGCGGAGGTTTTAGCCAAAAAAAAAAAAAATCGAAAATACCTCGGGATTGGGGGATGTCGGAGGTGCGGAAAACCTCGGGACGTAATGGGTTAAAATAGCCCAACACTAACTTATTGTCAGGAAGATGTTCGAAAAGTGAATTTAAAGCATCACTATCAATAAGACCATGTGGAGGACAGTACAGAGAACAAATAGACAGATACGTGTTATTAACTTTTATTCTGCACGCGACCGCTTCCAGAGTAGAATTTAGAATCACTTCTGTTTGTGGGTGTGATTTGTGTGTATATATGGCGACTCCATGACCTTCATATCTTCTATACGAGTGGTGGTGTTTGAACTGCGGAGGATCAGGATCCTCCAGGTGCGTGTCCTGTAAACAAGCAACGTCTGGCCTGTGTATAGAAAGCAAGATTGCTATATTGTGCAATTTATTCCTAAGACCCCTACAATTCCACTGTAACACAGTGAATGTGGCAGTTAAGGTTTACGTTGGGGGCCAGTATGCTTAGTTTTTTTATGCCCCCTGCGACCAGGTGAGTGGCTACTGGGGGACCTTTCCCGGTGCTTGTTCATGGAGACCTCCATATTTTTGTCAATGACAAGGCTCCCAGACTCCACCGAGGAAGAGCTATTCTTTCTCTCCCTCACTGGACCAGGAGCGGGAAGGACATGAGGACATGACTGTTTAGTGAGGGTGGTCAAATTAATCTTATTAGACTTGTCGGACTTCTGTTTTGGCCGCACTGACTATGAAGGAGCAGCAGCAGCCTAAGAGTACGAAGTAGCAACAGGGATGTCTGTCAGAGAGTTGGAGCGTACAGGAGGCTTAGACTGAGAGGTAGGGCATGGGGCATGAGGAGCGAATGTAAGGTCAGTCTGCATTTCCACGGTGCACATAACGGGACGGGACACAACCGCCGATGCATAGGAGATATTAGGCTTGGGAGTTGCATGCATCTCCTTCACCTTCTTCCTTGGATCGTAAAAGGAAATGCCCTCAGTTGCCTTCACTGTGCAGACCTTTTTCTCCTCCTTCCACTTGGGACAAACCCTTGAGGAAGTGGAGTGAGCATCCTTGCAGTGAAAGTAGCACTCAGTCTCGGATGTACAGTTGTCAGCAGAGTGACCTACAGCCGAGCACTTGCCACACACCATGTTTGAAGCTCGACAAGTCTTTTCGTGATGTCCATAAATCTGACATTTTGCACAACGAAGGGGGTTTGGGATGTAGGGTCTTTCGTTGATAATTCCATATCCAATTTTAATGAAGGAAGGTAGAGAAACTTTGCCAAAAGTGAGGACAACAGTGGCGGTCTTCGTCCTCCTGCCTTCCGAGAATCTAGTGATGAATCTTGCGTCTATGACAACTTGCTGAGCCAGTTCCTGTACGATGTCGTCCTCCTCTATAACCACTAGATCTCTGCAGGTGATAACACCCTTGCAGGAATTCATGGACCGCGGGATCTTGGTCACAATATCGTACCATGGAACTTGCTCAGTGTTAGCAAATCCTTGACCTGGTGCGAATTTAGAGTCTTTACTAGTAGGTCTCCACTTGCAAGTTTTTTTAACTTGTTCTACCTCACCTGCACATCCATCAATCACCTTCTTGACGATGAAGGGATTGAGGCTTTACAAGGGAGTAGAACCAACCGCATGAATCTGTATAAATGTAGCGTTGTTAACGTTTATGTCAAGAGGGACGCGTGTCGTGGGCCGTTCAGTCTGGGGGCAGTCTGTCTGTGCAACAGTCGGGAATCGGTCAGGACTACCTCCGCCCCTAAAGGGGGGGAGGCAGCAGGGGCGTCCGCCATAGTGACCACTTCCCCCTCACGGGGGAAGTGGGAAGAAAGAGAAGAACGAACAAGGGACAAAGTACCCAGGGAAGACACACCTATGGTCCGTCTATTTTATGAAGAGCGTTTGGGCATTGTCCCTCTTGGGAATTTCCTAGGCCGCCTCTCTGCCAAACATGTACACCTCTCTGTCTCATGTCAGCTATTTACTACTTCTAAATGAAGTTTATTTACAGTATAATATATATATTTAATTCTTTAATAAGGCTATATAGTGTTATAAATGCCTCTTTTTTTTTTTTTAATAACAATTACTTTTTATAAATACCACAACACTTGGCACCGTTGCTTTCCAACGTTGCCACGCTTGTAAGGGTAAAGTGACCGTGTTAATCCAGGTCATTTCCACTCTGGCCGCCACTTGAGATGGATGCTCTTACTCCTGGTACTCGCTCTCATGCGCTCCACAGTAGAGTAAAAGAACTTATTTACAACGTAAATTAGTATTTTTTTTAGAAGAGAAGGCAAACAGAGGACCTATAATTGTTCCCTCAAAAGCTGTTGATTTGGCCTCCTGGGGAAAACCTCTATAAAAAAAAAAAAAAATGCGCCTTCACTTTTACTTCAAAGGTGATGTGGAAAAAAAGTCGAAATTATAGAGAACAAATAAAACATCATACTTTATGGAAAGTATCACATTCATAAGAAAAACATATGTTGACATACAGACAGTAACAGAGAGAGAGAGAGAGAGATGAGGGAAAGGGAATGGAGATAAGGGGGATCGGCGGACAGCGAGGGAGGAAAGTTGGAGAGGCCGGAGATAAGGGAAGAAAAAGCAAGACGAAGGGAGGGAGGGAGGGAATGTGGTGGAAATTGAATAGGAGCGCAACAAGACAGTCAGGAGGCTTTTCCTCAACCTCAAAGGTCGTGTGGAAAATAAATCGAAATTATAAACCACAAATAAACCTCACACTTTAAGGAGAAAATCACAGTCATAATAAAAAATAATGTTAAAGAGAGAGAGAGAGAGACAGAGACAGACAGACAGACAGACAGAAACAGCGAGTAGGGGGAAAGGTCATGGAGAAAGGGAATGAATAGGAGCGTAACAAGACAGAGAGACAGTCTGGAGACTTTTCCTCAAATTCTAAAAATTCATAAAAGTGTATAGACTTTTTATAGAAATAAATCTATAAAAAATGCAATTTCTATGTGCAGAGAGAGAGAGAGAGAGTGGTGTGCTGGGAAGGAGAGTTGTCATTAGCGCCTTGTTTCTAATCCGATTAAGTTGCCCAGTACAAAGTATGGCAACACTGTGGGACGGGGACTCCCCAAGAGGGACAACGCCCAAATGCTCTTCATAAAATAGACGGACCATAGTCTGAGATTACCCTCTCAAACCACGCTCGGGAGGATGCGCCTGTGTGTGACTCACACCCCAGAGCGATCAGTGGAGGGTACACTCCAGAAGTGAGTAAGCAAAGGCGATCTCAGTAAGTAGATATAGGCACTTACTATATCTCTAATAGGACTGGGAGGAAAATGAGATCTAGCTAACCTAACTTTATTAGGTCTATGTACAAAACTATTGCTGGTGAGGCAGCCCTAGAACGCTAGATGAGAGAACAACGAATACACGTCTGCACTCTCCACGACCATTCATCAAAGTCCCGTCATGTGGAAAGCCTGCTCTCTGCACCTTTTACTCAGTCCCAAGGAACGTGAGTAGGTGGAGTTTCCTAGTGGCGCCATCACCTGTGACTGGAATTAGGGAGGATCTTCTCATCACAGAGGGCCGGGGCCGCATCATTCCGGGGCATTTCCGATAGAAGGGGGATGAGGAGCTAGGTCAGACCTCCTGGGACCAAAGGTGTTCGGGACAAAGACAGGAGAGCTGCCACTCTCGGCTGAAGTGGATTAGGCCGGGGCATCCTTATCTGCCTTCAGTGATGGGCAGTGCAAACAAAGAAGGACCTTGCACAAGAGCAATGTGCAATCCACAGTTCACTACCTTGCGCAAGCGCAAGTGCGCAATCTGACAAATATTTAGTTTGTGCAATGTTGCAAAGCGCAAGCGCAAACCATTTGGATATATTTGTGGGAATTACTGTAAAGTATTGAGATATTTACATAAAATCACATACTTACGTACTTTTATCATTTTTCATTATTTGTAATTTGCACCAATGTGCAAATCTAATATTTAGCTTGTGCAATGTCGCTAAGCACGAGCGAAAACCATTTGCATATATTTGTGGGAATTACTCTAAAATATTGAGATATCTAAATGAATTATCATACTTTTATTTATTATTATTCTATCTATCTATTCTGACTGAGAAATTACCAATATGCCGGGAATCGAACCCGGGACTCTCAGGTGAGAGCCAGGCGGCATACCACTAGACCACGACCAGGTAAAAGTTAACTCACGTTGTCACAATCTTGTAACCAACGTCCCTCCGCCCCCACTGTGGGCCTGAAGAGGGTGAGTTAACCCCCTGGCACTCGGGCAAGTATGCTGCCTGGCTCTCACCTGAGAGTCCCGGGTTCGATTCTCGGCATATTGGTAATTTCTCAGATGATTTTTCCTGTGTAAAATACAGGTTTCCCTCTTCTATCTATCTATTGCTAGATGCCTAAATCACGTAAGGGGTGGCCACTGGCCACAAACAAGCAACAAATCGCCTCCACGTCGCCCTCTCCCCCACCATTTCACTGCCCTGCTCCCAGCTCACACACCCCCTCTCTCATATACGTCTCCACTTCATCCCTCCATCTCATCCTTGACCTCCCCCCCTCCCTCTCCCCCCCTCCAACTCACTCACATACACTCTCCTCGTTAGTCAGTCACTCTCCATTCTCTCCATATGACCAAACCACCTCAACGTGTTTCTCCTAACGCTTCCTATCACATCCACATCCACACCACAACGCTCCTTCACTTCCTCAGTTGTCAGTCTGTCTCTCCATGTAACTCCACATGCTCCTCTCAAATAACTCATTTCCACAGCTCTCACTCTTGACTTCTGTCTCTCCAACAAGCTCCAAGCTTCACTCCCATACATTAGAGTTGGTATCACAATACTGTCACGTAGTAACTTTTTCACTCGTGGAAATGCAAACAGAGGAGTGAGCTGGCTGCGAAGTGGAGGGGCAGGGAAACAAAGGTTGTACTGTTGCCAGTTTTACTTTTATCTGCATTTTCGCAAGACGTTTAATTTAATAATTCAGTAAAGATAGACAATAGCATATGTAATTCCTTACAAAAATTATTAAAATATATCATTTAAATCAAATATCCATAGCTTAATAAATTATTAGGCTGTGGATATTTGATTTATATAATATTTTTTAATGAATTTTGTAAGGAATTGCATATGCTACTCTTAATAAGTAGAATTTTAATTAATTATTATTTACTAATAATAATTATTTAGAAAATATTGAAATACATTAACTCCGTTGAAGCATTTTAAGAAATGCTACTACCCTCTGTCCCTCCCACCTCCCCCAGCAGAACCCTTACGACCCGCCCGAGCCTCCCTCATCCCTTGTCCAACTCTTTCCGGACCGGAAATAAAACACTTACAAAGGAACAGGGCATAAAAACTAGACAGCACACCTTAACACATCTATTGGCTTATTTCAATACACTGTTACAAAACAGAGTTACAGGATATGATAGAGACAGGTTTACAGAGTTAGCTTCCCAATAATATGTATCACACACAACACAGGCAGACAGTAGAGTTCTGCAGATTATATCTCGATGGTGAGTTGTAAGTTCTATATACTCGTATTGTGTCTATAGGCAGAATTAGTATTTAATAGTCTCAACCAGGTGCACTATGGGTAGAGGGCCTAGGGTCGAGAGAGTGAATATTATTATAATTGATTTGAGCGCGAGTCACGACACCCGGGATAGTTACTTAGTCGCGAAGACACTGTTCACAGACTTTTGGCTTTTCCTCGCGCTTGTGCCGTTTTCATATGGCTCTATGTCCGTGTTCACTAGTCTTTTCTATTCTGCCTGGGTATTTGTCTCACAGTGTGTTACCTATATTATTCTGGCCTCACTTTTTCACTGTCACTGTTCACTCCCGTCTCTGTGGTTTTCCAAGGCACATGAGTTACATTACAGTCACTGTTGGCCCTTGTTTCCTGGGCTTAACACAAGAGGCACCCAGGCGTGGGAGGGGGCTCTACTGGGGAGCCCTCCTGCAGGAGACAGTGGACTACCCGTAGGGGTGTCACTGCCCGGGCTTTCTTCGTCAGGGGGGTGCAGGGAGGCTCTCCCGTTTGGGGGCCTCGACCCAAGAGGCCCTCGTGCTGGAGCCTCGTCGGTAGGGTGCAGGGAGGCCCTCCGACCTGGGGGCCTCGACCTGAAGGGCGGCCCTTGGGCCTGGTGCTGAACAGCTGCAGGAGACGGGCCTGTCGCCTCTTCTTCAGGGCGGGGAGTCATGGGGGAGTGGAGCCCAAACGGCCTGGCTCTGGGGCCTGCCAGCCTGGTCTGGGAGCCTGGGTGCTGTGGTCACCTATAGGGAAGGGCGCAGTCAGGGGCAGACTGCGGCACCTCTTCTGTCTGGCGTCCATCAGAGACTGGGGCTGACCAGGGGTAGGCGGCAGGGCCGACACAGGGCCGTGCCACCACTCCGGTAGTACCTCAGGGGAACCATACCTGGAGGGAGTAAGAGAGGGGCGTCCCACGCAGCCGAGAGGTGGAAGGCCGGCCGCGCAAGGGACCTCCTTCTCCAGAAGGACCTCAGGGATCACGGATGAAAGACATACAGTGGCCGTTCCTTCCCCCACACGTACAGTGGCAGATGTGGCGGTTCTGTAATCTCCAGGGTCCACAGCTGAAGGGCGTACAGTGGCTGTCTCTTCCCCCACACATACTGTGGCTGTTGTGGTGGTGCTGCTCCCGAAGGAGGAAGAGGCAAATGAGGGATGCACAGAGCCTACTCCCTCCCCAGCACGTACAGTGGCCGATACCACGGGTCTACCTGCCCCATGGGAAGTAACAGGACATACAGTGGCCGCTCCTTCCCCGGCACATACAGTGGCTGTTACCGCGGTGTTACTCCCGTAGGAGGAAGAGGTAGTGGATGAGGGGCGTACAGTGGCTGAACCCTCCCCGACATGTACAGTGGTTGATATCACGGTTCCACTCCTGCTTCCTTTGCCAGCCAGAGTGCGCTCAATAGCTGACATTCTGGAGGTGGTACTCCCATAGGAGGAGGAGGTATTGGATGAGGGGCGTACAGTGGCCATCCCCTCCCCGAACGTACAGTGGCCGATATCGCGGTTCCACTCCTCTCTTTGCCAGTTGGAGTGCGCTCAATAGCCGACACTCCAAGGCCGTCTCCAGATGTCATTGTAACTGAGGGGCGTACAGTGGCCGTCCCTTCCCCCACACGTACAGTGGCCATTGTGGCGGCGCTACAAGGGGAAAGCAACTGAGGGGCGTACAGTGGCCGAACCCTCCCCGGTACATACAGTGGCCATACTGAGGTGTTGCTTGGGACTGACTCTGGCTCAGTCCCACCCTGAACCTGGTGAAGGCTGTCCTGCCCACAGGGTCGTGTCTTCTGCCGGCATAGCTTCTGTCGGACCGGTTGAGGGACAGAGGGACTCAGGACAGGGGGGCACCGATGTCCTTGCCCCGGGTTGACCTCTCGGTGATCCGGCCCTTCGTGGTGTCCTCCTGGGGTGGTGGTGAGGCAGCGGCTTGGTGGTAGGGTGGGGGGTGGTGGGGTGGTCGGTCCGGCGGCGGCAGGTATTTCACCACCTTCCGCGGTGGAGAAGTCACGGCCTCGTGACTGGAGGTGGTATGTTGTGGTAGTGGAAGTTTGGTGGGCTAGTGTGAGATGGTTGAGGAGGCTGGTCCAGTGGCAGGTGGTGTGGTTCGGCTCCTGGTGGGGGTTGAGGGTGAGGTGTAGGGACGATGGTCGGGTGGTTTGCTGTAGTAGCCGGAGGAGCTGGTGTGTCCCCCGTATCCTGATGATGGGGCGGTCGTAGGTGCGCCATGTTACCCTTTCGATCTTTATTTTGGGTGGTGGTGCTTGGTGTAAGGGCAGAAGCTGTATGCTGGCGAGTGAGGAGATCTTGGGGTTTATATGGAGGATGGTTGGGTGGGAAGAGCATTTTCCTTTGGGGAATTGGGGTCTGAGGAGTTTCCACCTTGCTTGATGGAGGGGGAGGGTGATGGGGGTGGTGTTTGGGGGGGAGGTTAGCACGTGTTGGGAAATGGGGAGCAGGATGGGGCAGAGATAGGGGTGTTGGGGTGTATCTAGATGGTGGGTGGGAGAGGCACCCGGATCTGGTGGTCATGGTGGTGAGGGTGGGTGTGGGTGGTGAGGGTGGTTGGACACGTGGTGGTGTTGGGGTGTGATTCCGGCTGATGGCAGTCTTGGGCGGTGGTGTGGTGCATTGTGTGTAATGAGAATGGTCAGTGGGTAAAGGGGGGACAGAAGTGGTGGTGTGGGTGGTGTGTGTGAGAGGTGATGTTGGCACAAGTGGTAGGCTGGAGGGCGATGTGGTGGCAGGTGTAGTGCATGGGGTAGGGTGAGGGTGGTGGGAGGTAGGATGCGGTGGTGCAGTGGTGGTGGTTGGGAAATGTGTTGGTTGGCGGGGAGTGGGCGGGGTGGAGAGTGTCGTGGGTGGTGTTGGAGACGGGTGTGGAGGAGACGGTGGAGTGGGCACAGGAGAGGCACGGAGAATGGGTGGTGGTGGGGGATCGGGGTCGGGGAGATGGGTGGTGTGTCGGGGGCTGGAGTGGGGGGATGTGGCTTGACTGTAGGTGAGGTGGAGGAGGGTGGGGAGAAGGAGTAGGAATAGGAGTCCGGGGGGTAATTCTCAGGAGACGCCGCGGTTGTAGGTGCGCGGCAGGTGGTGTTTGACGTGCGGGTGAGTGTGGGGTCATTGTTGGAGGGTGGGAAGGAACGCAGGTGTCTGTTTCTGTAGGTCCATGGTTGCCCTTGGTGGTTAATCGTGACTTGATAGGGGTTAGGGACTTTGATGATGGTGAAGGGGCCATCAAAAGAGGGGGGAGGTCTTGGTGGGGGTAGGCAGGTGTGCCACGACAACGGAATCTCCCAGCTTGTAGGGGTTGGTGGGGTTAGTGTCAGGCTGCAGGTCTTGTTGTGCTTGGAGGTGATGGAGGCGTCATTTGAGGTGATGTAGGGGGTCGGTGGTGGAGGGTGTGGTCGGAGGTTGAAGGTGGTGATGGAGGGGTAGTAGGAGTGGAGATTCCCCGAAAACTCGCTCGTGGGAGGCAATGCCGTCCTCTCTGGGGCACGTGTTCAAACGCCATTGCATGATCTTGACGTGCACCGGCCAGTCGTCATTTCCAGTTTGTATGATTCTTGTCCTTACTTGATTTAGGAGGATCTATGACTCCTCTCGCAGATGCTGTTTCCCTGTAGCCAGTATGGGGATGAATGGGAGATGCAATAGCCAAATATTCATGCGAGTTCCTCCCAGATTTTTCCCGTAAATTTTGGTGCGTTGTCTGAATGTAAGGCCTGTGGGATTCAGAAATAGGGGAAGATGTGGCATACTAGGGCATGGGCAACTGAAACGGCATTGTGTTCTTTAGCGGGGCAGGCGATGAGGAATTTAGAGTAAATGTCTACGAAGGTGATGATATATTTGTATCCTGTTTTAGGTGTGAGGAGCAATTGCCATGGTTTTTGTGCGGTTAGTTTCCCTGCTGGGCCGGGTGTGCTGGTGATGTCTTTGCCCAAGGCACAGGCACGGCATGCTTGAAGAATGGTTTTGGTGATGGTGGAGGGATTAGAGGTCCAATATATGTAATTGAAAACTTGCAAAAATTTCTTTGTCCCGAAGTGGATGCTGTTGTTGGCGTGGAGGTGCAGCATTGTGTCGTGGGCAGCAGTCGGGTTGAGGATGATGTGGCCATCTGAGTTGAACAGGTGATCGCCGTGCTGGTGTAATTTGGTGAACGTGCACTGCGAATCCAAGTGGGGCATTGTTTATCCCACCACATTTGAATGAAGTCAGGTTTGGGGCAGATAGCATTGACGGGTAGATGGGAAAGGGCGTCAGCATTGGTGTGTAATTTGCAGGGCCGACAGGATACTTCGAAATCGAACTCGTCTAACGCTTCTCGCCATCGGATGAGTTGGGCGTTGTTAGTATTGGACTGGCATAGCCACTGAAGGGATTGGTGGTCAGTGATGATAACTACGTGGGTGCCAGAGATGTATGACCGGAAGTAGTCAAGCACCCGATGATTCCGAGGCATTCGTGTTTGGTGGCTGCGTGTAATAATTACGTTCGGTCTTATTCAGGGTGCGGCTGGCACAGGCGATGATGTGTTCGCGCCCATCTTGGACTTGAGCGAGAACAGCTCCTATGGCAATGAGGGAGACATCGATGTACAGATGAAAGGGGAGGTTATAATCTGGAAAGGCAACGATGGGGGCTGAGATGAGTTTTGACTTGAGGTTGTTGAATGCGGCTTTCATTTCCTCAGTCCATGTGAACGGTTCGCCTTTCTTTGTCAGGTCATAGAGTGGCTTGGTGATATTGGCGAAGCCTTTCATGAAACGCCGATAATATGAAGTAGGAAGGCACGGGTTTTGTGGACATCTTTAGGTAGGAGGATGTCTGCTATTGCATGTAGTTTTTCTGGGTCAGGTGAGATGCCTTCAGCTTAGATCACGTGTCCTAGGAAGGAGACGATCGCTCGGCTAGGACACATTTGGAAGGCTTGAGTTTTAGTCCAGCCTGGCATATACGTAGGAAAACTTGCTTGGGGTGGTGTAGGTGGTCAGCCCAGGTGCGACTGAAAACAATGATGTCATCAAGATACGCCAGGCAGATTTCCCAGGTTAGGCCGCCTAGTACAGACTCCATGAGACGGGAGAATGTAGCTGGGGCGTCGCAGAGTCCGAAGGGAAGGACGTTGAACTCGTAATGTTTGCCGTTTGAGGTAGAGAAAGCGGTCTTCTGTTTGTCCCCTGGATGAACAGGGACTTGCCAGTAACCTGACTGTAGGTCTAGCGTGGTGAACCAGGTTGAGCGGTGTAGGGAGTCGAGGGAATCGTTGATTCTCAGGAGGGGCGTGGCGTCCTTGGTGGTGACATCGTTGAGTTTGCGGTAATCAACACAGAACCGCATTGTTCCGTCTTTTTTTCTAACTAGTATGATGGGGGAGGACCATGGGCTATTTGAGTTGGAAATGACCCCAGCATCAAGCATGTCCTGGACCTGCCAGTCTTCCTCTGCCCGTTGCTTAGGGTTTTTGCGGCTTGATGGTTGGCGAATGGGTGGTCCGGTTGTGCGGATCTCATGGCTGAGGTAAGTCGTGTGGCCGATGTCTGCAGATCCAGATGAGAAGAGGTCTTGGAAGCCCTGGAGTAATTGTCGGAGGCTGTTGGTTTGGCAAGTGGATAGGTGCGGAGGGAGACTAGGTAGAGTGGGGTGGTTGGAGGGCGGTGTTGTACAAGGCTCGGCTTCTTCCATGTCGCCTACAATAATAGTCCTTGTGGTAGGGTAAGGGGTGTGGCGGCAAGGTTTGCGACACGGATAGTTCGGATATGGGGGGGGAGGAAAGTCGGGGACACTAAACATGATGACAGGGGTCCAGTTGGTAGGGCGGGAGAGAAGATGATGGAGATACCGGAAAGCCTGTTCAGTTCTAACCAAGCCTCGTGGTGGGGTGAAATGGTGGTAGTGGAGGCGATAGCGGCTGGGAAAGTCGAAGAGGGAGGTGGCATAGGCTGGGTGGAGTATGGGGGTGGTGAGTGAGGGGGTGAGGTGTGAGGTGATAATGGGGTGGAGTTGCATGTGCAGATGGGTTGGGGAGGATGACTGTCAGGGGGAGGTGGTTTGTATGTGTTGTGCAGATGGGTGGTGATGTTGGTTTTTTCTTGGGGGGCATTGGGGGCTGGACTGAAATGGAGTCGGCGCTGGTGACAGTTGATGGTGGTGTGTAGTTTTTGGAGGAGGTCCAGCCCCAGGTAGCCATCATATGCACGACAGGTGGAGTCGAGGATGATGAAGGGATGAGTGGTGGATGCTTTTTGGTGGGTTTCGGTCCGCAGGGTCCGAGTTTCCCCACAGATAGGTAGGTGGCCATCCCCTGCGTCTACGAGGTTGGCTGAGGTGGGGAGAAGGGGGCCGAAGGCAGAGTTGTGGCGGGAGTAGAAGTGTGAATACAGGCATGACCTGGCAGCTCCCTTGTCCACCAGTAGTCTAGCCTTGACCCCGTTCAGGTGTATTTTGTCGTAGACTGGGGGTCTGTACTTGTGTGAAGTGGCCTCCGCCACTGTGGGGAGGTGCGGGGGCGGACCTAAAAATCCATCTGCTGAGTGTTGTCTTCTTCATCGGGCTGCTCGTTGCCGGGTTCAGGGTAGATGATAGGTGGAGTGTCGTCTTGTGGAGCATCGTCCTCTAGGGATGAGACTTTCCTGCACCCCTGATTGAAGGTCCTGCGATAGTTCGCCTTAAGCTGTTCCCTGATGTCATGCAGGGGGCAGGTATGACTACAGGCAGTAAATTCCCAGGGGTTAATAGAGATGAGGTTGGAATTTTCCCTGGGGTTGGGGCGTTTTCTCTGTGGATGAGCCCTGGGGACAGTGTTAGACGGCTCCATGGTGGGTTGGGTGGGCTGACTGGGCGGTGTCCTTGCGTTGGGGGGCTGTGGTTTGGTGGTGGGGAATTTGCTCACCACGTCGATAGGTTGTGGCATCGGGCGGGTGACGAGGAGCAGTCGGACGAATTGTAGGTCACGATCCATGTCCCCTGAGGGATCACAGATGATGAAGTGTTCCTGTACTGTGCTTGGGAGAATCCTCAGCGGGGTGTTAAAGGTGTGTTGATCCCGAGTCGCAGTGGTAGCTTTGGGATAGGTGGCGCTGACAAGGCACCTAGCCTGGACGAAAGTGTCATCGAGGCAGCCGTCGTAGGTGAGGGCGTTGAGTTGCAAGAGGGTGACAACTCTGCCCAGTGAAGGCTCACTGCCTGCTTTACAATGTGCGAAAATTGGTCCCATGTCAAGTCGGGGACGATTTTCGTGGCTATACTAGCAATTATTTTGCCCAGGTTGGGTAGTGTGACAGCTATTTTTTCTCTGTCCATGTCAAACCCAATGTCTAGGAGGGGTTTTACCATGTCCAAGTAAACATCAATGTCATATTGTTCAGGATTGAACTTTGGCAATTGGATGTGAGGTTTAGCTGCCATTGTGCAGGTTTCCCTTTTGTGTTTCTCCGTGCTTTACTCGGATCCATAACCACCGTTGGCCACCAGTGTTATGCGGGGTGTTTTTAGCTCAACTTCTCAGACAAAAAAAATGCCCGCGACTGAGCGGGGTCCTCTTTCCGGACCGGAAATAAAACACTTACAAAGGAACAGGGCATAAAAACTAGACAGCACACCTTAACACATCTATTGGCTTATTTCAATACACTGTTACAATACAAACAAAGAGTTACAGGATATGAGAGACAGGTTTACAGAGTTAGCTTCCCAATAATGTGTATCACACACAACACAGGCAGACAGTCGAGTTCTGCAGATTATATCTCGATGGTGAGTTGTAAGTTCTATATCCCCGTATTGTTTCTATAAGCAGAATTAGTATTTAATAGTCTCAGCCAGGTGCACTATGGGTAGAGGGCCTAGGGTTGAGAGAGTGAATATTACTATAATTGATTTGAGTGCGAGTCACGACACTCGGGATGGCTACTTAGTCGCGAAGACACTGTTCACAGACTTTTGGCTTTTCCTTGCGCTTGTGCCATTTTCATATGGCTCTATGTCTGTGTTCACTAGTCTTTTCTATTCTGCCTGGGTATTTGTCTCACAGTGTGTTACCTATATTTTTCTGGCCTCACTTTTTCACTGTCACTGTTCACTCCCGTCTCTGTGGTTTTCCAAGGCACATGAGTTACACTACAGTCACTGTTGGCCCTTGTTTCCTGGGCTTAACACAAGAGGCACCCAGGCGTGGGAGGGGGCTCTACTGGGGAGCCCTCCTGCAGGAGACAGTGGACTACCCGTAGGGGTGTCACTGCCAGGGCTTTCTTCATCAGCAGGGTGCAGGGAGGCCCTCCAACCTGGGGGCCTCGACCTGAAGGGCGGCCCTCGGGACTGGGGCCGAACGGCTGCAGGAAACGGGCCTGTCGCCTCTTCTTCAGGGCGGGGAGTCATGGGCGAGTGGAGCCCAAACGGCCTGGCTCTGGGGCCTGCCGACCTGGTCTGGGAGTCTGAGTGCTGCAGTCACCTATAGGGAAGGGTGCCGTCAGGGGCAGACTGCGGCACCTCTTCTGTCTGGCGTCCATCAGAGACCGGGGCCGACCAGGGGTAGGCGGCAGGGCTGACACAGGGCCGCGCCACCACTCCAGTAGTACCTCAGGGGAACCACACCTGGAGGGAGTAAGAGAGGGGCGTCCCACGCAGCCGAGAGGTGGAAGGGCAGCAGAGCAAGGGACCTCCTTCTCTGGGAGGACCTCAGGGATCACGGATGAAAGACGTATAGTGGCCATTCCTTCCCCCACACGTACAGTGGCCAATGTGGTGGTTCCGTAATCTCCAGGGTCCACAGCTGAAGGGCGTACAGTAGCTGTCTCTTCCCCCACACATACAGTGGCCGTTGTGGTGGTGCTGCTCCCGAATGAGGAAGAGGCAGATGAGGGGCGCACAGAGCCTACTCCCTCCCCAGCACGTACAGTGGCCGATACCGCGGGTCTGCCTGCCCCATGGGAAGTAACAGAAGGACATACAGTGGCCACTCCTTCCCCGGCACATACAGTGGCTGTTACCGCGGTGTTACTCCCGTAGGAGGAAGAGGTAGTGGATGAGGGGCGTACAGTGGCTGAACCCTCCCCGACATGTACAGTGGTTGATATCACGGTTCCACTCCTGCTTCCTTTGCCAGCCGGAGTGCGCTCAATAGCTGACACTCTGGAGGTGGTACTCCCATAGGAGGAGGAGGTAGTGGATGAGGAGCGTACAGTGGCCATCCCCTCCCCGACACGGACAGTGGCCGTCCCCTCCCCGACACGAACAGTGGCCGATATCACAGTTCCACTCCTCCTCTCTTTGCCAGTCGGAGTGCACTCAACAGCCGACACTCCGAGGCCATCTCCAGATGTCGTTGTAACTGAAGGGCGTACAGTGGCCGTCCCTTCCCTCACACGTACAGTGGCCATTGTGGCGGCGCTACAAGGGGAAAGCAACTGAGGGACGTACAGTGGCCGAACCCTCCCCAGTACGTACAGTGGCCATACTGCGGTGTTGCTTGGGACTGACTCTGGCTCAGTCCCTTCCTGAACCTGGTGAAGGCTGTCCCGCCAGCTGGGTCGTGTCTTCCACCGGCGTAGCTCTGTCGGACCGGTTGAGGGACAGAGAGACTCAGGACAGGGGGGCACCGATGTCCTTCTTGCCCTGGGTTGACCTTTCGGTGATCCGGCCCTCCGTGGTGTCCTCCTGGGGTGGTGGTGAGGCTGCGGTTTGGTGGTAGGGTGGGGGTTGGTGGGGTGGCTGGTCCGGCGGCGGCAGGTTTTTCAGGAAGCTCCCAAGACCACGTGTCCCTTGGATTGTGCAGTGCGCAACCCACAGGACAGGTGTGCAATGCAGGTGTGCAAGAGCAAATTTAGTTGTGCAAGCGCAACTAAATTTGCACTTGTGCACCTACCTTTTCATGTGTGCAAGCGCAATATTGCGCATGGTCTCATGCGGTGGGCAATGCGCAAACGATATTCACCGGAGCGCAATGGTGTGCAATTGCGCTTTGCGCAAGTGTTTGCGCACCAGCCCAGCACTGTCCGCCTTAATCCCATACCTGTAATGACAGCTAGCAGGTGTTGCACTTTCTACCTTTCCTTCCTTTACTCTCTTTCTCTCTATCTCTTCCATTCCCTCTATTCAGGAAGGGAGTTCAGCTGCCGTTACAATATATATATATATATATATATATATATATATATATATATATATTTACTGTGTAAATATATATATATATGTGTTTATATATATATATATATATATATATATATATATATATATATATATATATATGGAGCCTCTGTGGTACAGTGGTAGGGTGTGCGTTTCATACACGGGTGGGCCAGGGTTCGCGCCCCGCCAGGGTAATAAAATTTGGGAGTGTTCACCCGGCCACGTACTGCATTGGCGGACACAATGGGTGCTGTGATTGAACCAGTGTCGCTTACTGTAAAGTATGCTTGCACCCAGTCGCCTTGCACGGGCCGATTACACTTGGTTCACAGACTACACACATATCCAAAGCCACTCCAACACTACAGTTACACTAACAAGCACTTCTCACACTATATACAATCTCTATCAGACAGCCTAAGCCACTTGGTAGAGATACATTGGCTGTATCGTCCCGACTTCGGTCGGAATAGGCCGGTCTTGCAGTGGATATTCAAACGGCTGATGATGATGATACTATATATATATATATATATATATATATATATATATATATATATATATATATATATGTGTGTGTATGTATGTACAGTATGTATAGAGAGAGAGAGAAATATATCTGCGTGTGTTTATGTGTGGGGGGGGGAGGAGGTATGGAAAATGGAGTAGTATGATCAATTGTTCTTACCTAATTGTTCTTACCTAATTGTATCTTTAAAGGAATGAGTTAAGCTCGTACTGTCCCGTGTCTTAAACCATATTTATCGTACATATCCTTAAATTTGTGAATTGTTTTGGCACACACTATTTCATTCGGTAGTGCATTCCATTGATCAATTGCTCTGTTTGGGAAACTGAATTTCCTTACGTCTTTATCACCTCTCTTCTTATGCAGTTTTTTGCAGTGTCCTCTTGCTGATGCTTCTCCATATGTTAAGTAATCATTTATGTCTATTTTCTCCTTTCCTGATATGCACTTATATAGCATTATCATGTCACCTCTTTTCCTTCTCTCCTGTAGTGTTGGTAGATTCAGTTTATTTAGTCTTTCTTCGTAGCTTAGGTCCCTTAAGCTTGGTATCCATCTTGTAGCGGCGCTTTGAACTTTTTCAATCTTGTCTATATGCTTTTTGAGATGAGGACTCCAGACTACTGATGCATATTCCAAGGTTGGTCTAATGAATGATGTTATTATCCTTCTTAGCATGTCTTCATTTATTTATGTGAATGCTATTCTCATATTTGCAAGCAGTGTATACATGTTCCGTACCTTCTCGCTGATGTGGTCAGCCGGAGATAGTCTGTTATTGATAATCACACCTAGGTCTTTCTCTCTTTCTGATGTGTATAGGGTTTTATTTCCTAACTTATAATCCCAATCAGGTCTTTTTCCACTTTTACCAAAACTTGATTACATGACACTTGTCCACATTGAATTCCATTTGCCATGTACTACTCCATTCGTGAAGTTTATTTAATTCTTCTTGTAGCTCTTTACAAGAGTCTGTGCTAGTAATTCTCCTTTGTATTTTTGCATCATCTGCAAACATATTCAGATAGCTCTCATTTCCAGTGTTACTGTTTATATCATTTATGTACACTAGAAACATGATTGGTGCCAGCACCGAACCCTGCGGTACTCCAGTAGTCACTTCTTTCCATGATGAGTAGTTTCCTCTTAGTACTGTCCTCATTTCTCTTTTTATGAGAAAGTCTTGCATCCAACAAAACAGTTTGCCTCGAATTCCTCCTTGATGGTACAGTTTCCATAAAAGTCTTTGGTGTGGTACTGTGTCAAAAGCTTTCTTGAAATCTAAATAGATACTGTCCACCCATCCTTCCCTTTCCTGTATTGTGTTTGTTACTCTGTCATAGTAGCTCAACAGATTAGTAACACATGATTTTCCTTTTCTGAAACCAAACTGTCTTTCTGTTATCATACTGTGTTCTTCTAGATGATTTACCCAAGTTTTTCTTATAAGTTTTTCTAATACATTGCTTACAACACTGGTCAGTGATACTGGTCGGTAGTTGAGAGGATTTTGTCTATTTCCTTTCTTGAATAATGGGACTATATTTGCTTTTTTCCAAATATCAGGTAGTTTCCCTTGACTCATGGATTTCTTGAAAATTAAAAATAATGGTTTATTTAACTCCTTTGCTCATTCTCGTAATACCCAACATGAAATTTCATCAGGACCACTTGCTTTTCCTCTGTCTAATCTACTTAACTCCTCCTGTATTACTTTTTCTGCTATTTGTATATCTGGTAGTATGTGTGGACATGCGTGTTCCACATAGTCCCTCTCAAAATTGTTTTCTTCTGTAAAAACTAATTGGAAATTCTTATTTAGTGCTTCACAAATATCTTTCTCTTGTGTATAAGTGATTCCCTCGTCCGTAATGGATTGTATTATATCTTTTACTTTGGTTTTGCTTCTGAAATAGCTGTAAAACAGCTTTGGTTGATCACTACTTTTATTTATTATATCCTCCTCAAACTGTTTTTGGGCTTCCCTCCTTATTCTTGTACAGTCGTTTCTTGCCTGTTTGTAATTATTATACGCCCTTTCACTATTGTGTCTTCTGTATCTATTCCACAACAAATCTCTTCTTTCTTTTGATTTTTTACATTCTGTATTGAACCATTTCTGTATTTTCTTATCTGCTTCTTTGTGTTGTGGGATGTACTTCTGGACTCCTATTTCATAAAATTCACAAAAATTTTTATATACAGCATTTATATCTTGTCCTCTAAGCTCATTTTCCCAATCAACTTCTAAGAAATACTTCTTTAGGTCTTGATAATTTCCCTTTTTATAGTTTAGGCTCTTTTTGTAACTGTCATTGCTGTTTACTATGTCATATGCTATCCTGAAGTTATAATTTAGTACTGCATGATCGCTTTTGCTGAGTGGAGGGTGATATATGAAACTGTCAATGTCATTTTCTTGCCTAGTAAATATTAGATCTAGCACTGAAGGTACATCAAGTCCTCTTTTTCTGGTGGTTTCCCTCACATGTTGCGTTAAGAAAAACTCTTGTACGAGACCCAGGAGCTTTTGGTCCCAACAGCTTTCTTGGCTATTTATATCTAGAGTATTCCAATTTATATTTGTATTGAAGTCCTCAGTTAGTATAATTCTTTCCGAATTCTCTTCCATTTTATGTAGCAATGATCTTATACTCTGAATTGTACTCTCTGCCAGGTCCTCATATTCGTCTCTTTCCCATGTGTTTGATCTGGGTGGCATGTACATATTGGCTACAATTACTTTACCTTCAGATGTGTCGATCTCTACTGCAATCAGTTCTACTTGTGATGGTATATCTAGGTTTATTTCTTTGACTTTTAGATTTTTCTTAGTTAATATTATAATTCCTCCTCCTTTTTTTAAATTTCTGTCTCTTCTCCATATACTGTATTCCTCTAAGTTTAGTATGTCATTGGATATCCTTGGTGTTAATTTCGTCTCAGTTAGGCATATTATTTGTGGTTCATTTTCTCTGACATAATCATTCATCTCTAGTAATTTAGATACCATTCCATCCACATTTGAGTACATCAACTTTATCATCTTGTTTATATACTTGTCATGACATGGTTCTACTACCTTCCTCCTTTTTCTTCCATCCTGTTTGTGTACCACTTTCGTACCTGCAATCCTATTACTTTGTAAAAAAAAATTCTTCTTCTCCTCTTCTGATCTTCCCTCATTTTTTGTTTTTGCTTCCTCCCTTTTCTCTTTCAGTAATTCCAGTTCCTCTTGTGTTAGGCATCTTTTTATCCATACATTTTTGAACTCCTCTTTTTCCATAAGATTCTTTGCATTTTTTAGTATCTCTTCCACAGTGTTTACACTCTGGAAAGTCACCTTTAGAGGTCTTGTCTTGCTTTTCTCGTATTTCCCTAACCTTTTGTGTTCCTCTATGTCTTTACTACAGATTTCCTCTGATACTTCTTTCAGTAAGCTCATTACATATGCCATCTCCTTTTTGTCTCTAGTGATCTTGTTTTTAACTTCTTCCTCTTCTATACCAGTGATTACTATTGATTTATTTATTTCTACTGAATCTCTGACTAACTTTGGATTGTTTTGGATTATTCTTTTCACTTCCTGTTTAATGCTTTTTTTCTCCACCCTTGTTTCTAAGTCTTTCTTTACTTTCACCATTTCAGCATACGTGGTTTCTACATCATTTTTGTAGCTTTGCACAGCTTCATTCACCTGTGTTATCTTCTCAATATCACTGCTCTGGTCCATAAGACTGCTTGCTTGTCTAATTGTCTCTGTGTCATTTTTTAACTCTTCCATAACACTCTCGTGATTGACTACTGTACTTGCCATTTCACTCACTTTCTTCCTAAGCGTACTCAATTCCACTGTTAGTTCACTGATGGTTGTGTCTTTCTTATTGGCCTCCCTTCCTAGTTTTTCTATCTCTTCCTTTTGCAAGTGCATTTGCTTCTTTATTTCATCAATTTCATTTTTGAAAGCCATTTCTAGTTTGTGTACACGTTCGACCAGTCTATTGTGAGTCTCCACTTCAACCAGTTCTTGGTAGAAATCATCATTTTGCTTTTTACTTTTATCCCTTTTCTTTTCCAAATTTGTTTTACTGAAGTATGTATCCATTTTGTAATACTAAATGAACAGAGTATGTACTTACAGAGTATGTAGGCTACACTTTCCCCGTGTTGCTGTAGTATAAACAAACCCAGCTGACTCAACGCATCGTGGTTCTATATTCTGTTTGAACCAGTCTTATTTAAACTTATTTCTTTTCCTTTTAATAATGAAAAATCATTTAGTCTAACCTGGTACAGAGCTTGACTCCTGTGTGTGTGTGTGTGTGTGTGTGTGTGTGTGTGTGTGTGTGTGAAAAATAGAATGGCATGACGAAGTGTGTGTGTGTGTGTGTGTGTGGGTGGGTGGGTGGGTGTGTTTGTGTGTGAAAAATAGAATGGCACGACGAAGTGTGTGTGTGTGTGTGTGTGTGTGTGTGTGTGTGTGTGTGTGTGTGTGTGTGTGTGTGTGTGTGTGTAATAAATGCAGAACTTAAAGAAATCTTACACTAGTCATTGAAGATCCCCGTAACACTTCTAAAATTAATGCATTGCCACCCATCATGCAGAAAATCATGCTAGGAACCACAAACCCAATTGCTGATTTCAAACCCCTAACTCTTGCACCAAAGTAGTAACATACACCACAATATTCACAGTTTCCGTTATTCCTCGGGCAATAAATATTTTAGGCCACATGCAATAGATATCTCACTTGTATTAGCCCAGTAATATGGACACATACCCACACTACACACTCTTACATTTCAAGATTCCTTTTTGTCCTACCAAGTCCGGGAGATATGGCAGAGTTAATGCTTTAAAATAGTGATACTTTTTTTAAACTATGGAAATACGGTTTATATGACATTTCTTGTAAAGTAGTCCTCCAGGTTACGTATCACCTTAAGCGCTATCTGTCCGGCTTTCCAGCCCTTTACCGTGCCTGCCATGCATCAAGAGCCAATGCATAAACCCGACAACACCCCTGGACTGCCCCTTCTCTCCGACACCGTCTCTCTGGACCAGAATCATACAGACATATCATCACGAAGAACATAAAACTCACAACCCTCAATCACTGCTAGGATATCTCAATATATTTGCAAACTAGGCTTCCCTTGAAATCAACAACATAGCTGCTTAAATCGGCGGAAATCCACAGACCGAAACAACAGCTCTGGCAGCCTTCCCACAATGCTCAGCTAGTGTATCCCATCTTTTGACGAGCAAGGGCATGGTTTGAAGCTTGACCCTACTCTCTTCATTACAGTCACCCCCAGATATTTTGTACGTGACCACACACACACACACACATAATCCCCACACCCTAGACACCTTCAGGCATTATGATTACTTTTCTGTGCTATCCTTTCCGAGTATCTAAGTTCCAATCCCTCAGTTGCATTGGTACAGTTGCGAGCAGATGACATGAGGCCACCTAGTCCACCAGCATGTTGGTGTTTTATCTGGTAACAGTGGTAGCTATGAACTTAATCGAGATTCAGTGGGCTGTTCGGACAAAACAAACCCATTGATAATTTTTCAGTGTGCTGTTCTAACTGGTCTCCAATCAATATCATGCAAGTAAACGCATTATATGTCATACACATGGTAGTTATATTTATAACCATGGTATTACAGCATAGGCATTCAAATGGTGGTGCGTTCATTCATGTTTGACACACAGGTATCGGTAGTGATTTATTTGGTTCGACTATTGCCGTGAACCAAACAACCTTTACCAGTTTTCAAGAGATATACCGTAGGGTTATCAGCTTCCCCGCAACCTAGCATTATTATCACAAAAATGCCGTCATGCCAATCATCCCTCACAGTGAACCTCACTTTCGTCGAAGTCTAAATCCGAAGCAGGTGAGAGAGTTAAGGTTCACACCACAGTAGGCGGAACAGGGTGAGGGGTGTGTGGGAGTTATAAGGAGGGTGGTGGGTGAGGAAGGAAGGGACGAGGTGGGACGTCAGATGGGAGGAGGAGGGGGGAGGAGGCAGGCGGTTGGCTGAGGTATTAAACGTATATGAGATTAAAGGTTGTAATAAGTTTATTTTGACATACGCAACCAATGTTTGTTTAATACTCGAGTGGTAAAGTCGAACGATTACACTCTATATACTTATCGTGAACGGGCCAATTGGTTCCACCTTCATGCCTCACTCCATACGTGACGTCACGTGGTGCCTACGTCACAAACCGTGGTTGTGATGGAGCTGCACACTCGGGATACCCGTGTGTCTCACATGAATGAACGCACCACTATTTAGATGTCTGTGTTGTAATACTATGGTTATAAATATACCTACCATGTGTTCGACACGTTAATCGTTATCAATATAATACGTTTACTTGCATGATGTTGATTGGAGACCAGTTAGAACTGCAATTTGACTGATTATCTCTGGGTTTATTTCGCCCGAACAGCCGACTGAATCTCGGTCAAGTTCATAGCTACCACTGTTACCAGATAAAACACCAGCATGTTGGTGGACTAGGTGGCCTCGAGTCATCTGCTCGCAACTGTACCTTCCCCTTGGCTTCCCTCCACTGAAACAGTGTCCGACCCAGTCTTGTCTCATGCACTCTGTTCCCTGGGAATCCACTCCGACGCCTCAGCATTTTGCTCGCACTGATTATTTTGCATCTCACAATAATCTTTAAATTCCTCCGGTAGTTGTAAATCAATAGACAACTCAGATGCTGCATCCTCGTTGACTTCGTCACTTGTCTCATTCCCGGCTAACACAAACCTTGTCAGCACCTCTCTCATATCTGGCAGTTCCATCAATTAGTCCTCTGTTGCTCCAGATGCATTCTCCTCTTCGTCCATATCTCTTTCTTCCTCATCCCATTGCTGCAGATTACTTCATTGCAGTACCTTGCAAACCCCAGGTCCATCAACAGGACCTACTGTATACTCGACACTGGGTGTATCAATCACCTTCATCAATATCCATGGCTCTTCCATGTACTTGGGTTAAATTTTGTTCCTTCCCATTACCATATGATCCCTCAGCAGCACTCGCTGGCCCACTTGTAGTTTTTTTTTTTTTTTTATGTGAGGAAGAAGGAACCAAAGGCAATGAGCCCGCAAAAATGCTCCTTCCAAGAGAAAAACAAAATACAAGAGAGAACCAAATTCAAGATCCATTAATTTCGAGATGCCTGGACACGCTGCGTTTGAAAGACTGGAGATCATAGGAAGCAGGAAATACAGACATAGGGAGACAGTTCCAGAGTTGACCTGTTGCATAATTGAAGGACTAGGAGTAACGGTTAACTCTTGCATTAGAGAGTTGGACAGAAAAGGAGTGAGAGTTTGCTGCTAGATGGGTGCTACGTGCCCGTCATAGAAGTGGAGGAATGCATGCAGACAGTTCAGAGGAACAGTGACCATTGAAGTAGCGATAGAAAAGAGATAAAGATGCAACACTGTGGCGAAGAGACAGAGGTTGAAGGGAGTCAGTAAGAGGGAAGAGTTAATGAGACGAAAAGCCTTTGACTCCACCCTATTGAGAAGAGCTGTATGTGGGGAGCCTCCCCACACATGAGAGTTGTACTCCACACAGGGGCGGATAAAACCCCTGTATAGAGTCAACAATTGTGCAGGAGCAAAGAAGGAACGGAGTCGGCTTAGCACACCCAATCGCTTGGAAGCAGATTTTTACAAGAGATGTAATATGATCTTTCCAAGACAAGTCCCGAGCAAATGAAACCCCAAACATGTTCAACGATGATGCAGGATTAAGTTGAGTATTGTTAAACATAAGTGGGTATATCTGTGGAAGATTTTGTCGGGTTGATAGGTGCAAAAACTGAGTCTTTGAAGCATTAAAAACAACCAGATTATTTTCATCCCAGTCAGAGATACGAGCCAAGTCAGCCATTAGGTGCACCATAGCCTCATCCCTTGCCTGTTGAAGCAACTGCTGAGATGGACGTTGTGGGAATCGAATGGAAAGGTGAAGGGTGGAGTCATCAGCGTATGAGTGGATAGGGTTAGATGTACAGCTTAGGTCATTGATGAATAAACGGAAGAGAGTTGGTGATAGGACAGAGTCCTGAGGAACACCATTGTTAATAGATCTAGGAGAAGAACGATAGCCGTCTACAACAGCGGCTATAGAACGACCAGAAAGGAAGCTAGAGATGAAGGCACAGATAGAAGGATAGGAATTGTAAGAGGGCAGTTTGGAAATTAAAGATTTATGCCAGACTCGATCGAAAGCCTTTGAGATGTCAAGTGCAATGGCAAAGCTTTCGCCAAAGTCCCGAAAGGAGGATGACCAGGAGTCTGAAAGGTAGGTGAGAAGATCGCCTGTGGAGCGTCCTTGACGGAACCCATACTGACGATCAGAAAGAAGGTTGTGATAGGAAAGATGCTTTAAAATTTTCCTATTAAGAATAGACTCAAAAACTTTTGAGATACAGGATGTTAAAGCAATTGGACGATAGTTAGAGGGTTGGGAATGGTCACCCTTCTTTGGGACTGGCTGAATGAGAGCAAACTTCCAGCAAGAACGAAAGGTACAAGTTGACAAACAAAGGGGAAAGAGTTTGCCTAGGCAGGGTGTAAGCACAGAAGCATAGTTCTTGAGAACAACAGGAGGGACTCCATCAGGCCCATATGCCTTATTAGTACTGAGGCCAGCAATGGCAGAAAATACATCAGCTGAAGGAATTTTAATGTTAGCCATGAGGAAGTCAGAGGGGGGAAGTGATGAAGGAACAGCACCGCAATCGTCTAAGGTGGAATTGGAGTAGAAAGTCTGAGCGAAGAGATCTGCTTTATCAGTGGAAGAAATAGCTACAAAGCCATCAGAGCAGAAAAGAGGAGGGAAGGATGATGAGGTAAAGTTGTTAGAAAGATTTTTGGCAAGGTGCCAGAAGGAGCGGGAAGAGTTTGAGTTAGAGAGTTGAGAGCATTTTGTATGGATGAAATTATTTTTAGCAGAGCGAAGAACAGACTTAGCACGATTCCGGGCAGAAATGTATAAAAGATGTGATTCAGGGGTGGGTTGGCTCCGGTACATTTTATAGGCCCTCTCCTTGTTGCGGACAGCATTAGAACAACCGTGATTAAACCAAGGCTTTCTTGCATTAGTCAAAGGATATGAGAAAGGAATGTATGCTTCCATGCCCGAGAGAATAACCTCTGTAATGTGCAAGGCACACCCAGATGGCTCCCGGCCATGAAAGCAATAATCATTCCAGGGAAAATCAAAGAAGAACTGCCTGAGGGCCTCCCAATCGGCAGCTCCAAAGTGCCAGAGACGACGTTTTTTTGGAGGGTCCGCAGGCCGTACCAGAGCGATAGGACAGGTTAAGGAGATAAGGTTGTGATCGGAGGAGCCCAACGGAGAGAAAAGAATAACAGTGTAAGCAGAAGGATTAGTTGTAAAGAAGAGATCAAGTATGTTGGAGCTCTCTCCAAGGTGATCAGGGATACGGGTAGGGTGCTGTACAAGCTGCTCTAGGTCATTAAGGATAGAAAAGGTGTAGGCTTGTTCACCAGGTGGATCAGTGAAAGGAGAGGAGAGCCAAAGGTGGTGGTGAACATTGAAATCTCCAAGAATGGAGATTTCGAAGAAAGGAGAAATGGATAGAATGTGTTCCATCGTAGAAGTAAGATAGTCAAAGAATTTTTGATAGTAGAATTAGGAGATAAGTAGATAGCACAGGTATATTAAGTCAGAGAATGACAGGAAAGCCGAAGCCAGAGTGTAGAGAATTCAGAAGAATCGAGTTGAGGAACACGAGAGCAAGATAAGTTGTTGCGTATATATACGCAACAGCTACCTTTGGCTTTGAAATGAGTATAGAGAAAGTAGGAGGATACAGAAAAGGGTTTGCTGTCAGTTGCCTCAGACAGCTGAGTCTCAGTTAGGAAAAGAAGGTGAGGTTTAGAGAAGGAGAGGTGGTGCTCAACAGAGCGAAAGTTAGAGGAAAGGCCACGAATGTTGCAGAAATGAAGAAGAGAGTCAGACAGTGGTTCCAGGCACCTTGAGCCTCCCCCCACCCCTGACTTTCACGCCTCCTCCAATTTCCCACCCTGTAGTCCTCTGCATTTTTTTTTTTTATACTGCTGCCCAAGCAGTCCATTGAATCTCTTGCAACTTCTTCACCCACTGACTATGGCTCCAGTGGCTCTTTTCCCTGTCCAAACAAAACTAATCCAATGGCAGATGAGGCTCCAAACCAATAACAAATAATGGGGAGAAAAGCCTGTCAACAGACTGGGAGCACTCTTGTTTATCACCATTCAAATGAACAGGTACCATTGTTTGCTATATTCTCTGTTCAGGGTTGCCAGCATACCATATTGTGTGCGATTAAACCGCTCACAGGTTCCATTACCTTCTGGATGATAAGGGATGGTGTGAAACTTGACAGTGTGGAAATAGTCACACAACTCCCTCACCAGAACACCATCAAAGCATCAACCGTGATCACTATGTAACCTCTCTGGGACACCAAACCAATGACAGATCTTCAACAAAGTTCTAGCTATTGTGGAAACTTTTTGATTCTTTGTTGGAAAAGCCATTGCAAACCTGCTGAACACTCCAGCTGACAATTAATATATTCTCTTTACCATCCCTGGCTGGATCTAGCATTGTAAAGTATTGCCACCACTTCCCAGAGGCTACTTGCCTCCACAGTATCCAACTGGGAATTGGATGCACACCATCTTCGTTTGTCAGGTCAGACACTGTTCTTCTAATAGTACCATGTAATCCAGTACTACCTGTTTTATGGCTGGATCATCGGCAACTAAACCGGCACCCCCACTGGTCTAGGCCAGTGAAGAGGGGGACTAGACATCCCAGAGGATGAAAAACAAGACCTGTCAAAGGGCGGATGAACAATTTATGCCAACAGCCATCTAGCAGGGTGGGTGGAGCTCGTTAGCCTTGGTTGGGAATCTGCTTAGGAGAAGGTAAGCCCTGAGGCAAAACATGGATAATCATTATCAGGAAATCTGTACCCCTGTCCATAGGCTAGTGGTGAGCCCTCTCCTGACTTGGGAGGTCGGGGAGGGGTTTGTGCTCCTTCCCTGTAAAAAACAACCTCGCGTGTAATAGGAGAAAGAAGAGGGACAGGGGTCAGTGCTTGTCACCTGACCCTGACCCAGTTTTGCCTGGGGGGTCCTCCCTAGGGCTTTTTGGGCCCTGTCATGCTGGCACCCACCATGATGGTTACTGGGAAAAGCCTACAGGACTCCAGCAATCAGATAATGGAGGGGGACCCCCTAGCCTTTTGAGTCACGTTGTGGTGGCACTGAGGACGTACGAGCCCGAGGCTCCAAGTGCAGGTTCAACCTTCAGAAGCCACTGCGTGTGGGGGCTGAGAATGTTCTAAGCTTTTCAAAGGACGACCGACTGCATTTGTTGTCACAAGAGATGGGGCGATTGGGGTCAGCATAGCTGCACTCTCTGAAGGGAAGCCACCTGAGCATGGTGAGATCAGTAGTGATGGCTACACATACAACTTGTCTGGCTGAGACGATGGTACCCATCTTAGGGGTATCGCTGTGACAGTCTCTGTTCACTTTGTCTCTTCGGTTGATGAGCGAATAATGCTGGTGAGACTGAAACACTCCTTGGGCATCACCTGTCTTATTGCAGTGTATGCTCCAACTGAGATGAGTGATCTTGAAGAGAAAAAGCTATTCTACACCAGACGAATCCGTTGCAAAACAGTGCCCCTCGCAGGATACACTTCTGGTCTTGGGCAACTTTAATGCAGTTATTGGCACTGACAGGGAGGACTTAGGGATTGTGAAGGTCCCCATGGCTCAGGAACCAGGAATTTCAATAGTTCTTACCTTCTGGATTTCACAAAACCCCATAAGTTAAGAATTACTGGATCCTGGTTACAGTGGCCAAAGCTTCACCATTGGACTTGGTATCCCAATATTGGAGGGGTTGCTAAGGAGATTGATCACATTCTTGTTAGTCCTCGCTGGAGGATCCATCAGAACTGCAGGGTTTTCAGGAGTGCAGAATATTTTGCTACTGATCACAGTCTTGTTGCTACTCTAAGCTACATATAAAAACCGAAAGGTTCTCAAGATGCCACCAAAAAAGGTTCCATCTAGAGAAACTCTTGGATGACAAGTGTGCATATGATTATGATGTGTCAGTCTCAGATAGGTTTGAAATGCCCAGTACTGTTGAGGATGCTGTTGAACGATGGGATACCTTTAGGTGTGCTACCCTGGCAGCTGCTGATGAGTGTACTGGATCCTGAGGTCAAGGAGGGGATTCATCTTGCAGAGGATACTGACCACAACTGAGGAGAGTCGTGTTGCCAGACTGGCTAGGGATCAGGAACAGCACAGACTTCTGTCTCGACAGGCACAAGTTTTACTGAGTAGGGACAAGGTGGGGTATGTCAAGGAAATAGCTGAAGAGGTGAAAGGCTGTTTTCACGCAAATGACTTTTCACTCGGCTATCGAGCCCTGAAGAAGCTCCGCTCCAGACCTATCTTTCAGGTTGACTCTGTTCGGACAGCAGTTGGACAACTCGTGTCAGGGGGAAAGTGAGTATAGAGCTCACTGGGCTGAGTGCTCTGAGCAACTGTATATGGCTGAATCTGGCTGGTGTGCAACCATTGACTGCTGTCCCAACAATTGACAAAACCGTGCCATCTCTAGATAAAATCAAGAGGGCCGTGGCTAGATTGAAAAGTGTTAAAGCAGCTGGTGTTTGTGACATCCCAGCAGAATTGATCAAAGCTGGGGGCGAAGCTGTGATCGGGGGGTTACATGCAGTCATAGAAGCCGTTTGGCAGAATGGTATCATTCCTTCTGAATGGACAAAGGGTTTGGTCACCCATATCTGAAAAGGTAAAGGAGACCAGCGTGACTGTAGTAACTACCGTGGTATTACAGTGCTCAGAGTGCCACACAACTTTCTTGCTCACATTCTTCTGATGCTTATCTGGGACCATTTGCTAAAGTTTCAAAACCCTGAGCAATCTGGATTCACGTCCAAGGAGTCCACTGTTAACCGTATCCTAGCTGTTCGAATTCTTGTGGAACTTCGTCTTGAGTTGGAACAAGGTCTGCTTGCAGAATATGTGGATCTTAAGATGGTATTTGACTCGGTAAATCGGGAGGTATTATGGAAACTCCTGTGACTTAGTAAGATCCCTGCAGGGATAATCCGACTGATTGCTGGCATGTACTCAAACACTGAGAGTGTTGTCAAATGTGTGTGTGGGGTGGGGAGGAACATCCGACTTCTTCCCAGTAACTTCTGGTGTAAGACAGGGATGTGTCCTTGCTGCCACAATTTTCAGCATATGTATGGATTGGGTATTGGACCGGGGTGTGAGTCGAAGTCACCGAGGGGTATCAATTGGCAATTTCAGGGTTATCGACCTTGACTTTGCTGATGATGTAGTTATCCTAGTGGAGTCGCTGGAGACACTACTAAATGCCCTCGAAGAATTTCACAAGAATGCAAAGCCATTGGGATTAAAGGTCTCTTGGGCCAAGATCAAGGTCCAGACATTTGATGGCTTGTTGGATGAAGCAGTTCAGTCTGTTCAAGTGTGTGGTGAGGATATAGAAGTCTTGGGAAGATTCACTTATCTTGGTAGTGTGGTCCATAATAACTGCAGATCAAACAGTGAGATCTCCCATTGTACTAGTCTGGCGTACGGGGTTATGGATTCAGTTCGGGTATTTGGCACTGTCATTCTTTGTGTAGAAGGACAAAAGTTCGCATCTTATAGGTGCTGGTGCTCCCTGTCTTACTTTATGGCTGTGAGACATGGACACTAAACGGTGACTTTAAATGGTGAACTGACTCCTCTGATATACTACAGAAGTAGCCGTGAGTGTGTGTGTGTGTGTGTGTGTGTGTGTGTGTGTGTGTGTGTGTGTGTGTGTGTGTATTTTGGGCAGCCGAAATTACACATTCAAATCGCACCAAAATTGCCACAAATCGCAAAAAATTCGCTGATGTGAAAAAACTTGGTCCCATCACAATTGAAAAACTTTTACTATATTTAATGGGCGACCACATTTTGACTAAAAAATGCCGATCCTGGCGCCTGGCAAAGGATCTCCATAGAATTTTTTGCCCACAGGTACAACTGAAGTATTTCGGACTTGCGTTTGGACAACTTGGATTCCATTCCCGAGCTGGAAATAACACGATCAGTTGGTTAGCTGCAAAAAATCCAAGTGACAACATTACACTAGAACAGCACATAAGCGCAAGAGCCCTCCGCAGGAGCAAGTGCGAGAGGCCCGAAGGGCCCATGAGCACTTGTTCGTAGGATCGTGGGATATTGATGGTACAATCGGGTGCGTAACGAGTGACTTCTCCATGAGACTGATTGACTGATTGATTGAAAATAATTAAAATCTGGCGGCGCAACTGCCAGGGACATATGCCGCTGGACAACAAGCCAAAAGACGCGGGAAATAAATCGTGCATATTCAAAATAAAGTTAATAACTATTACTAGAAATAAAACACTGAAAATAATAAATAATAGTTAAAAGAAAATATCAATTACTTACAAAAGTGGAAGGACGCCCGCCTCCTGAAGAAAACTAAAAACATCAGTAAAATCGCCATAGGCTCCACCAAGCATCAACGAGAGACAGTAGGCACCATCTGCCCCTCTATGCCTATGGAGGAATCTCTGATGCAGGCCCCCCAAACTCGGGCACTCGACCAGCAAGTGACGGACAGTAAAGGGAACAAGGCAATTATCACAATATGGCTGAGTCCCACTACTCATCAGGAACCCATGTGTAAGCCGAGAGTGCCCAATATGAAGCCTAGCAAGAGCCACCTCCAATCGCCGAGGCATGGAAGGGAGAACCCTTGGCACAACCACTCTCTGAAAGACCTCTTTCAGCTTATTATGAGCGACACCATCCCAGCGTCTCTGCCGGCACATATGAATTCTGTATCACAAGTAAGGTGTTATTTCAGGAGCAGGAAGCGGATATTCGGATGGGGGCTGTTGAGAAGCCACAGCCTTGACCAATGCATCTGCCTTCTCATTGCCCACCACACCAACATGTGTGGGAACCCAGCGAAAATCTACTTTCTTCCCCGATGACGAATGAGGAAGAGCCACTCCAAGATAGCTAAAACTATAGGACGGGAAGAGTTAAAAGATTCCAGGGCCAAAAGCGCCCTTTAAGAATCACTAAAAATAGTAAAATAATTGTCAGGGTGAGCAAACACCGACTTCAGGGCTAAAACGATAGCTGACAACTCTGCAGTAAAAACTGAGGTAACCAAAGGAAGACTACCTCCACGGCTAAAATTGGGAAATACCACTCAAAAACCAACACCAGATGCAGATTTAGAGCCATCAGTATACAAAGGTACAGAACCACCTTGACTAGAAGAATGTTCTAAAAATAACTGTAAACAACACTGAGGAGCGACAGAATCCTTTGAGCCAGCAAAAGACCTACAGAAAGTTACCTTGGGCAATACCCATGGCGCAACTCTCGGGATCCGAACAGGACTGACAGGTACTGCCGACAAACCAAACTCCTCCATAATATCCCGAATCCTATAGCCAAATGGACAAGGCATGCGAGGGTGTCTACTATAACACAAAAAACAAGACTGTTTCGTCACACACTCACAGACAAGTGAGTCTGGAAGGCGACGAATCCGGAGCCAGCACCGTGCTGCAACAGACTGATGCAGTAGATCTAAGGGAGGCACACCAGCTTCCACCAACAAGCTGGAAATTGGAGATGACCGAAAAGCCCCAGTTGCAAGGCGAAGTCCAGCATGATAGAATCTAGAGTTTGCAGTCTGGACTCTGTGGCAGAGGAGTATACCTTGCAGCCATATGACAGCTTGGAGACTACAAAAACCTGAAACAAATGCAAGAGCTTCCTCTGATCAGCACTCCAAGAGGTATGGAACAGAACCCTCAATAGACTGAGACCCTTCATACATGATGTTTTAAGATTTTCCAAGTGTGAAACCCATGTCAAACGACAGTCAAATGTCAGGCCCAAGAATTTTGTCTCTGTCACACACCGAAGTCTCCTGCCACAAAGCTGGAGATCAGGGTCTGGGTGTACCCCTCTCATCCTACAGAAGTGCATAGCCACAGTCTTAGAAGCGGAAAACCGAAAACCTTTGGAGGTGACCCAAGCAGAAATCTTGTCGAAGCTCAATAGTAGACATGCGGGAGCCAGAAAACCATATAGCTAAGTCATCCACATAAAGGGATGAGGATACCCCAGCAGGCAAAATGTCAACGATACCATTGAAGGCCACCGCAAACAGGGAAACACTTAAGACACTCCCCTGTGGGACACCTTCCTCCTGGCACAGTGGCGCAGAGAGAGTAGAACCCACAAGAACCCAAAACACACGATCAGTCAAGAAGTCTCCAAGCAACACAGGCAGGTGACCACGTAAACCAAAGGCATGAAGTTGTTGGAGGATGCCAAGGCACCAGGCAGTGTCATAAGCCTTCTCAAGGTCGAAGAACATAGCCACAAGATGTTGCTTAGAGGCAAAAGCTTCACAAATAGACGCCTCAAGCCTGATAAGATTGTCTGAAATGTACTGTAACTTACGGAAACCACAATGTGACGAAGAGAGAAAGCAACCCTTCTCCAGAAACCACATTAGCCTGATGTTGACCAACTTCTCAAACAGCTTGAACACACATGATGTTAAAGTGACAGGGCGATAGTTGGTGACCTAGGAATAATCTTTACCAGGCTTGGGAGTGCGGAGGACAATACTCAACTTCTTATTCCTGGGAACAGAGCCCTCACTCCAAACCCTGTTAAAAAGATCCAATAAAAACTGAAGTGAATCAGGCGGCAGATGATGAAGCAAAGCATGTGGAACATCATCAGGCCCAGGAGCAGTGTCACTACACTCTGAGAGGGCATCATGCAGCTCACGGAGGCTAAAGTCTAAATTATACGTCTCTCTGCCACGAGAACGAAAGTCAAGACCCAGTCTCTCCTGATTCCTACAAAAGGTAGCAAACAGCTGAGGAGAATCCTTTTTTGAGACAGCATAAAACTGATTTGCAAAAGCAGAGGCTACTGCATCTGGTGCAGACACAAGTTCTCCATGAAGTCGCAACACCGGTGGGGAGGGGACGAGAACCTACCAGAAATCTTGCGCACCTTTTTCCACACCATAGACATTGGAGTCGAGGATGTAACTGTAGAAACATACGACCCCCACGAGTCACGGCGAGCATTTTTCATGACCCGTCTATAGCGAGCACGTGCTTTGCGAAACTGTATCTTTAGAAAAACAACATTACGATTGGCAAAGTACCGACAGGCAGCTACTTTGTAAGCTCCCTTTGCTATAGAGCAATCATCATTCCACCATGGCACAGGTCTCCGGGAAAAAACACCAGAAGTCCGTGGGATGGAATGGATCCCTGCTGAGAAAATGGTCTTAGTAAAATAACGTTCGGCATTATCAATAGTTGAAAAATCAGTAACCCTGTTGGTAAATACATAATAGTTCCTCAAAGAGAGACCAATCAGCCCTAACCAGGTGCCAGTGTGGCATACGGACTGCAGGAACAGAGCGAGCAGACTGGACCCTCACAGGATAATGGTGACTACCATGTAGATCATCCAAAACCTCCCAAGAAAAATCAAGGGCACAGTCAGAGGAGGAGATGGTAAGGTCAATGACAGAATACGTGCCAGTCTGAACATGAAAATAGATCGACCTCCTATCATTTAGGACAACCAAATCTAAATCCCCAACCAAAGAGGCAAGAATATCATCCTGGGGATGTGAAAGTGAGTCACCCCGCAAATGATGGTGGCCATTAATGTCACCAAGGAGTAGGAAAGGGGGTGATAGTTGGCTGATAAGGGTTTCCAGATCAACATGCATAACAGGAAGGGAAGGTGGAAGGTACAGACAACAGATGGTATAGCATCTCCCAAAGTGCATCTGTACTGCTAGAACTTGAAAGGGAGACTGTATCGCAAAGAAAATAAAGGGGACAGCAGAACGGCACAAAATTGCACATCCACTGCTGTGACCACCAGGAGGGGATGCATGGAAGACCTCATACTCCCCTAATAGAAGGGAACTGTCTGGCCCCCACCATCGTCTCCTGAAGACAGACACATAGCAGGTTCAGAGCAGAGAGTAATAACTGCAATTCCTCCCAATCTGCCATCACACCTCTACAATTCCATTATAATATACTGGCTGAGAACGCCATAGTATCCACTGTGAAGAAATAATCGAGATAACCTTGCCTCCCCAGAGTTCCGGACACTGGGAACCTTGACGGGTTTCTGCGTATTTGGCTGAGGGTTAGATATAATAGTTTTCTTCCCTACAGCTATCCTCTTGGACAAGGAGCCCAAAATACCTGATTTTGAAGATGGCAATGTGGAGGAAGAAGCAGGCTGAACAATAGTCTTCTTCTGCGATGAAACAAAAGATGACTTGGTAGAGGGACCGCAAGTTGCCTAGCCATACCAGAGCAGGCAGTGCCATCAGGAGAAGGATGACCAGTAGTGCATCCCACAGGGCTGGGATCCTGAGAAGCAGAAGTGGACTTAGCCCCTGACTGTAGTGAGGATACCTTGGGGTATGAGCCGACAGCAACACCATGCAGCTCGGTAGCTACGACCGGAACAATAGCACCATCAAAGGGGCCACCCTGATCGGCATGGGAAGCTTTAGTTGGGGGAACATCAATCAATGACTCAGAGGATTCACGAATGCGTTTAGAGGAGGACTGGTGAGGGTTATGTACCTCAGCCTGCACAAGTTCAGAAGGAATCACGGAGATATTCTTAGACACAGTCCTGGAGGTACTAGCTGAGGTGTCTTCTCCATCAGCAGTGTCTCCCAAAGCTGCAAATTTGTTGCTGACAGGCACCAAGGAAATCAGCATCCTATCGGACGTGCTGGAGGTTGACTGAATACCCGGACTCTCACATCATCAAGAATCCTGTTCACTGCTACCAGAATGGCGTCTTGACTGGATGGACCTTGACAACTGAAGCAAAGGAAACTCCAGGTCGAATATACATAGACATACCTCTGTGTTTAGCCTCTTTAAAGGTAATTCTCTCACGAGTGCACAGAGCCGACACCTTATACTCAAATTTATATCTGTCACAAGATTTGGAGGTAGCTGCATAGTCACCCCCACAATTGACACAGGTTTCCGTACCAGAACAATTCAAATTCTCATGGGAAATTCCACATGTGGCACATATCGCTGGAAGCCCCTGCAATAGTCGACGACAATATTTGCTGACGTGGCCATACTTTTGACAGTGATAACAATGTCTTCGACTGGGTACATATGGCTTCACCTTTAAAGACAACCAGGCAACCTTAATGGAAGAAGGAAGCTGAGTGGCATCGATAGTCAACAAAAGGGAGAGTGTAGGCAAAAGGAATACCATCAATCTTCTTGTGGAATCTTTCCACTTTGATAACACCATGGACTTTCAGTTCCTCAGGAAGTTTTTCTTCCGAGTACCGGAGCTGCTCTTGAGAGTAGGCCACCCCACGAGATTGGTTGAATGTGAGATGCGGTGAGCACGTAACAAAGGTCCCAGATACTTTGTACAGAGCACAGAGTCAATCTCTCTCTTCTGGAGAGGTGACCTCCACAAGGAGGCTCCCATCCTGTTGTGATGACATTTTTGGCTTCCTACCACAAGCAGAAACAATAGTTTGGTACACCTCAAAAATGTCTAAGTTCGCCACATGGACACCCTCCACTGCCCGGATCACCAGGTTCCAAGCAAAATGGGCTGATACATAAAAGCCAGGCAGGACCTCACGTGGGGACAAAATAGTACTTGTAGGACCAGATGCCCTATGGGACTTTGAATGAGCCAGTTGTTGATAAGGTTCCAATGTCATAATAAGGGACGCAGTAGTAGAAGACAGACCCTTTTCATTAGATGGATCAGAGGGAAGTCCAGAGGCAGATATATGGTCGTCATCCTTTTGGCCATGTTGGGGATTATAGGAATTTTCCATAATAAGCACCATATGACTTCATTCCCCCACCCCCCACACACACCATGGAGCCCAACAAGGGGAGGCCATATGTCAGGGACAGAGCCAGCGACGACCACCTTGGGTAGCAGAGGAGTATACGCAGGTAACCACTGGGGGACCTGGACAAGGGTGACTCCAGGACAATAGAAGCCACCAGGTCCCCCAGTGCCCACTTGACCCTAGCCAACGCATGACCAGCCGATTGACCTGGTTGGGCCCAACCAGGCCACCCATCTAGCCAGAATAAGGGACCAAAGTGGTGTATTGCTAGCTGCACGGTGCATTGTGCAGCATCGCTCAACCTCCAGGACTCCCGTCTCCCAGCATTACGGGATGCCATGCACGGCAAACACGTGGGGAGGCGACAGTCCCGCCCAAGATGGCAAATGGGCGGGGACTAACATCACCAGCAGGCCTCTTCTACCAGTGATGTAGGGGGTGCTTGGTCAATGAGGCTGACAAATGCTGAACCCTACAAAGGCAGGCATGCCTCCCAAGTAGGTGGCACTCCCAACCACACTTCAAGCCTCACCACCACGTCAAGGTGACCCCCTACAGTGGGGCCGTGAGACTGAATTGAGGCCTATTGCCTAATATGTCAACACCAACTCCATATGTATAGGCATGTGGCCTGCTTTCCTGAGGCTGATCCTGCTCACACGGTGATCTCTGAACGAGTTAATCCAGGGTGGAGGAGGCCAAGGGGAAAGCCACGTAACCCATGGCTGGAGCAGGTCGATCACTCCCGTCAGAAGGTACTTAGAGGGGGAAGAGTCACTAACTGGAGGGTTACACAGAGGGACCCACGTGGGAGGAGTCAGAGGGTGAGTGAAGTTATGCATCCCACAGAGTTTTCCTCTTCTTGAGCTTCCTCACCAAAATTCATACTTTACACCTACTCACATATCTCTTGACATCTTCATAAATCTCCATCCAAAAGAACAGCTCCTGTATCAAACTGGCCGTGTAAGACACTCCCTGATGCCCCCATTGGTTATGTGCCAACTGTAACACCTCTTTCCTTTTATCCACAGGCAATGCTGGCCTCTAGTTGTGGCACTCTCAACTGGACTCTTTCCAGTGTATGGCCCCATCCCACATAATTAATGCCTTCATGAACTGCCACCACTTATTAAATTCATCTCCTTGCAACTGAATTTGTTGTCTGGATCATCAAGTTGCACAATTATCTGCAACCATAATTTTCCTATAACTGGACATGCCTTCTGCTCTTCTTCCATTTGTCCCACGGTCATTCTTCCCCATACTGTCACGGTGACCACGTGTACAGTTATTACCAGCCTCCTCCATTTCCCACGCTTGATGCACATTCTCTCCATCCCCAGTCTCCACTTCATGTGGCCTACGAGATAGCACGTCTTCTTTCTCATTCTCCCGTCCCAGTCGATGCAAAGTTACAAAATCAAACCTGCTGATGTCAGCCAACCACCGACCTTCAACTGCCCCAAGTTTTGCAGTCTGCAGCTGAGCCAACGAATTATTATCTATCCACACTGTGGACCGATTCTCTGCTTGATAATGCTTCAGAATCTCCATCCTGGTCCACTTTAAGGTCAGTAACTCCAGTCTCCTAGAGCAATAATTATGCATATTTTGCTCTGACTTCTGCAACCCCCGACCAGCGAATGAGACTGGATGCAGCACCCGATTGTAGCGCTGAGACAGTACCGCCCCTAATTCATCAAAACTCACAACAATCTCCAACTCAAAAGCTTCCAATAATCCGCACCTATCAACAGTGCAGCCTCAGTCAGCATCTTAGTTTCTCAAATGCAGCCGCTTCTTCTTCTCCCCATAGCTTGGTCACCTCGGCCTTTGATTATCCACACATTGGCGTGTGTGTGTGTGGATATTTGCCCCACACTTGGTGGGGCACGGGCAAACAAAGAGCCCGTCAGGGAAGTGGCAGAAGGTGGCTCTCCAAATGAGAGCATAGCGGGGACAACAACAACTGGCAGAGGAGGCAGCAAAGGCAGGACGATATCAAGGGTAACTGCAAGGATGGAAGGGAGTAGCAGTTATGAGAGGAGTCTGGTGGCGATGTACTTGACTAGAGCAGCAAGTGGTGTATCAAACTCGATGCCCTCACGGATGGTGGCTTCCTCAGATGGAGAGAGGGAGTTGGAGATGTATGCCTCACGGATCATATGATACAGAGTCTGGTAGACGAGAGGCAGTGTATCCTGATCGTTGATAGGATCCGTGAGGCAGAAAAGCAGCTCTTCTATCCATGTGGGCATCAAGATCAGCAGCACCGGAGAGTGGCGGAAGGAGGGCCTCGGTCCGGTGAGCGACGGTAGGAGGGTCACCCTTTGTTTTTCCCCCTTTCTTCTTAGTTTTCTTCTTCTCCTTAGGTGGAGGGGGAGAAGAAGAGGGAGTGATGGCGGCAGACGGTGGTGAAGGTGGAAGAGGTGCCTTCACTACGTCAGGAGCAGATGGAGAAGGCAAGGAGGAGGGCTCGTCCTCATCCAGATGGATCAAAGGGACGGGAGAAGAGACTCGCTCCTCCACAGCTCCTGATTAAGGGAGGTGAACCTCCACAACAGTCTCCCCATGCTCGATGTCCATGGCCTGTGATGGTTCCGGGTCAGTGATCGTAAGGTCGGTGGTGGTGGTGCCAGTCGCCCTGTTGAGAGGGGCATCCAGCTGCAGCCGTTTCTGCGGTGTTGTGTGCGGTGGTGGTGGCTGCTGCCGACGGGCCTGACGTTCCTGACGAGGGGGGAGACGAGGATCGTGGGTGAAGCTTCAGGGGATAGCAAGGCGTGGAAGGCCGTTCTCTTCGAAGATTTGAGGAAGGAGAACAGCCAGAACTGCCTTGCTACCCCCACTGAAAGCTTCAGCTGTCGCGATACATATTGCAACGAGTGTGTTTGTGTCGCCAGAACTCCCGGACCCATTGGCTGGCGTTTCTGGGCCGGGGGGTGGCGCCGTGCATGAGCAGAGCCCTGCATGGCAACCACACCCGGTCCAGTGACATCCTTAGCCTCGGGGACCCTTGGCAGCCTGAACGACACGAAACTCCACCGTCTCCCCATCGTCGAGTGAGCGCTGGAACGTGGATTCGGTACAGCGATCCCAGAGACGTGAACGAAAACATCAGCACCAATGTCCTGGCGCTTGATGAACCCGTAGCACGCTCTCACGTTGTACCACTCCACGGTTCCCCAGATTGTAGTGGCACCTCCATCCGTTGGGGGAGGCGGTGGCTCAATCGGTAGAGAGGTGGCCTGCAGTCCTGACGGAACCAGGTTCGAATCCTGGCTGGGGCAGGGAACAGTTTAAGGATTTGAATTTCATTAAATCAGGCTTTACTGATCTACCAGAAGACCCGCCGACATATCGTAAAAATACCCCTGCTAATACCAATACACCAGTCCTGCATGAGACAGCCCTAACATGTATTCAATATGGACGGTGGGTGTTAGCGCCGAAGTGGTGACATGTAGAGGTGTATGGTATATAGGAGGACTGCTGGGCCTTGATAGCAGGCTGTGAAGCCTATGCCCAGAGTTGGACACATTAAAAAAAAAAAAAAACTGACGGCTCGGATCTGCTGTTGGGTGCCCCCCTCAACGGGTCGCAGGCATGAGTAGAGTCACTGGAGGTTGAACAGAGCTCAGGCATAGTGGCGACTGGCCAGGCCAAGCAGTGAGTGGATGCATTGGCGAATGCAAATGTGCTGGAGCTGAGGCAAAGCCCTTTATGAACCGTCTATTACATGAACAGAATGCCAGAAAAGTCCACACCTGCTTTAAGGTTCGTGGGACCAACCAGTCTACTTGGATTTTTCCTGGATCAGTACCTATTCCATCAGTTGACACTATGAACCCTAGATACTGCACCTGAGATTACAAAAGATAACATTTAGAGAGTTTTCATTTTAAACCATGCACCTGCAGCAACTGCAACATATGCTCCACCCTTTCCAAGTGCTTCCCCAGACCTCAAGAAAGCACTAACAGATAACCCAAACAAACCAAAAGAGTGATAAACACTTGATCGTGACACATACTCCATGAAGCGCTGGAATATAACTGGACTGTTAGTTAATCCCATGGGACATCAATTATACTTATAGCCTAATGACCAAAGGGTGTGATACACACTCTTAGGCTGATTCTCCTTCCTCACTGGCATCTGATGATATCCTGCCACAGATTAAAGGATGAGAAATACTAAGCCCCTCCTAAAGCACCCAAGGTCTCAATCTGTCGTAATGTGAATGCATCCTTCACTGTAATGGCATTCAGCTTACGATGTTCTACGCAAAGGCACAACGTGCCATCCTTTTTCTTAACCACTACACTTGGTGCCATATAAGGGCTCATGTTCTCTTTAATGATCCCTTGCTCCAATAGCCCTTTGACGTAAGTTTTTATCTCTGTGAGAACAACAGGTGGCAGATGACAATAAGGCAACTTATTGGGCACTTCGCTTGTAAGGTGGATCTCATGCTCAACCCCAGCCGCACATCCTACCTCCTGCTCGATACCCTCAGATAATGATAGAGCAGCTGATCCAACTCTTGCAACCTCTCAGGGTCAAACTATCCTCCTCCACCTGAATACCTATCTGCTTACGAAGCTCCCTTGCCACCTCTACAGATGCACACTCTCCAAATGAATGGCTACAAGTCCCTAACCTCTGCACTTCATGGCCATAAGAGACTTTTACTTCGTTCCTTTGCAGCGCAAGATATCCTCATTCACCAGATTAGCCACAGGCAGCAGTTCTTTACCTCGCTCAGCCCTTCCGTAACCTAGAAAGACACACAAACGATCTGCCTCTCAATACCCATCCCCTCTCTCAAAGGACTCCAAAAGCATATTGTTGATATCCATCCACCGTTTTCAATTCTGGGACAACTACCTGCAATACCTTCTTGGATCCTGCCAAGACCGTTAGGTCTTGAGCTGGATGGATCACAGCACACCCTGAAGGACTCATAACACCACGCTGCCGAGCTTCCATCGCTTGAACACAACGTCCCAATTACTCTTGAAACTCATCCTGAAACTCTGTCTGAAACAACCCCGCCAACTCTGAACCAGCTCAACCCAGCTCAGCCAAGATATTCATCCCCAATAACACAACCACTTTTGTACCTTGCAGCTAACCCCCAGCCTCACTGGTACTCTTCACAAACATCCCACAGTCCCGAATCATTAGTTCCACTACTAGGACATAAGCCTTTACATAACTGAAACATGGGATTGCATTCTCGTTGGCATCTGTCACTTGTATGCACAAACTGTACAAAACCATCTGCTGTGGGAACAGATGCTCTTTTATACCAAGCCTCTATGACCATGCTCACCTCTGTCCCCAACTCTGCCAGAGCCGCAATCTTCACCTCTTGTACTTCATCCCCAAGTTGTGGAGCCTTCCCAAGAAGCTTTGCTCTGGCCCTTTTATGTCCATCATGTGCCAGATGTGCTCCTACCAGGAAACGACCACCTCCACCCTTTACCTGTGCGTCATAAAACTTCCCTGAGGACTGGCACGGGTCACTTAGGGTTTGGCATTTCCTACTGCCTGGAAATGTTGACACTGATATCCCAAACGGTGCAACTGCTCACATATATAACAAGGTGATTTTGGTGCACTACCTCGTTCTCCTGTTACCGGTACAGTTCTCCCATCGTTCACTTTCCTTTGCAACAACCATTCCCTCTCTGCATTCTCGCTAGGTTTTACTCTCTGCATTCTCTCTTCCGATTCATTTAGACCATCTGCGAACTCCCAGACATCTTCCTGAAGCAGCTGCAACCTTTGTTGAAATTTCTTCTCCACCTCTAAATAGGTTATCTTTGGCCCAGACACCCTCTGCAAGTAATCAAACGGTTCTTCTACAGTCTACACAACACTTCTCACTTGAGTCAATGCTGGCCTTTCTAAAAGTCTATACAAATATGTCACAACTTTCTCACCTTCCAAGCCCAATTGCATCTCACATTCCCATGCAACATTTCATCCATCCGTCTAGGCTGTCTGCACCTCCTCCTTTCCCAGAGGTGCGTTTGGACAGCCCGGGCCGGGCAAGCATGAAGGAGATTCTTACCTTTCTCCTGTGCAGGGTTTGCCATTTTGTTCCTCATATTCAGTACAGTACAGCATCGTCGTACCACTAGACTACTCAGCTCCTTTACATCGGTCACATTATTCTCCCTTCGCTCACTCTTTTGAGACTACGGAATGGGAATCATTTTCACCCATTTCAAAATGGAAACCAGTGGCGCAGCCAGGGGGGGGCCACGGCCCCCCCCCCCGAAATTTCTACGTGTGTTCGAGAATAGACTGCGAATCTTAAATGTTGAATACTTGTTTAATCCAGGGTGTAATACTCGGTATGTCACATATTTGGAGAACCGAAAAAATATGCGATTCTGAGTAGAAAGTCTTGTATACACATATACTTTTTAGGATTACTTTAGAAGCGAGACAGATATACGAATTTATGCACGGGGTGCCGTTGGCGTCCGGACGGGTGAGGAGAGGAGGCAGGAAAGGAAACAAGAAATGTGTGCCGCTCTGCGAAATTTTCAGTTTTTTTGTGTACCTTATGACACATCATCTTCAGAACAGGAAACTCCACTACTAGTAGGTTTATGTAATACATGAAAAATGTACAAATATGAAGGGGTAGCATTTTGACCTTTGTAGAATTTCAATTTTGAAAATACATATATTTTACCAATTTTCCCCTCCCACGGTAAGTTTTAGAGCTAAAGGTCTACTTTTTGGTGGGTGAAATCTTTAATTGTTATATATTTTTTTTGTGATTTATCTAGGAAAATAATTTTTGCAGCAGAGCAGTGCTGAAGAATTAATAGACAATTTCCCCAACTTGCCCATCATTTTTTTTTTTTTTACCCAGGGTGAGTTGGGACAACAATTTCATTTGTGATTTTCGCAAGGAAAAACCTACTTTTCATGCATTATATACTACTATATTTTATAGTTTGCTGTATTAATGGTGGTTTTGAGTATCAACACAAGTAGATAATTCTCATTTTCAGGTATCATGCATGCCCTAAGGAGAGAAAGTACTGTGATGTGGATTATGGTAAAAAAGCATATATTGGTATATTGTTAAAAGTAGGGAAAAAGAGTTGTCCAGTGAAATTTTTGGAAAGGAGAGGAACTGAGAAATGCAACTGGCCAGTTAGTGAATATATGCTGTATACTGATCATGATTTTCAGCAGTATATTATTGGTGAACCTGTCTTATTAGCAGGAACTGTGCCTTTTTCGATGCAAGAGGTGGACTAAGCCTTTCATGATTATAAAAAAAAGCATATTTCTCAGTAAAATTTTTCAGCATAAATAACTATAGGCAACTTAGTGGAACTCTTAACTACGGGATATGTATAGTGCAGTGCGTCCTTAAGTGCGAGGCGTGGGGGGGGGGGCTAGATTTATGATGGATGAGTTGTGAAGTAGGATGGGATTGAAGTGCACTGGTGTTGTGATGAGGAGGGGTAGACTGAGATGGTATGGGCATGTGGAGAGGATGGAGGATGATAATGGGGTGTAGAAATTGATAAATGCTAATGTTAGGGGTGGGGGTGCAAGAGTTTGACCGAAAAGGACCCGGGACAAGGTCACTGAGTGTGACCTCAGGATTCGGAAGTGTGTGATTGTTTGAAGTTATGTTCTTTTAGTATTTTGAGGTAATAAAAAATCAGCAACATGGGTGATTTTGCCATACGAGTACATCAACCCAAATCGTGAAGTGCATTGTGTTTTTATATTTCTCATGGTTAGTCATTGTGGCCCTCCCCGAATCATATTTCTGGCTGCACCCTCGATTGAAACTCACCATTTTACCGTATACTATACCCCAGCAGGAGTTTGGAAGTTTTACTGCAGTAGTGAACCTAAGGAAAAAACAAACTATGCTCTGCTATCATTTATAAGAAAGGAGGGAAGTTTACCCAACAGAGTCACTCAGGCTCACCTCCCCTTGACTACATGAAATTATCCCCATCTATCCACCCTTGATTATTTAGATTGCACAACTCCTGCTTAGGTTAAAATGGGGAGAAGCCACAGACCAACACAACAGCTCTGGCAGTCTACCAACAATGCTCAGCTAGGGTATCCCCGTATCCCATCTATTGACGGGCAGGGGCGAGCAGTTTGATGCTCCCTTCATTACACACACACACACACACACACACACATATATATATATATATATATATACACAGTCGTGGCCATAAATAATCACCTATCATCCTGTACGCCGTTACTCAGACTGGCTTCTTTATGAGTATCAAGTCACACTGGAGTAAGAGAGGCTGAGAGGGAGGGGTCAGAGAGTAGGGAAGGTGGGTGGGGGGACGAGCGATGGTGCTGGGGTGGAGTGAGGGAGGGGAGGGAGGGTAGGGAGGTGAGGGAGAATGAAATGCGACGTTGTGGCCACATAATTTGTCTATTTTCTTTCATTCAGGGCATCATATAAAGGAGTTACTATTCTGTAGATAAAACTGCATTACACCTTGTATAGCGGCGTCAGATAACAAGCTCTAGATACGTGGTGATGTCAAGGACTGGCTCGTCAGAGAAATGTACTGACGTGACATCAAACATTTGTGCGGAGCCAGATACTTGTGTTTATCCGTGTATTTTGACTTCAGACGCAGAATGGAATCTGGGTAGCTTTGACTTAAGTAACGTTTGGGTAAGAAATGTCCTCTACCCTTACCTTACCGAAGTCCCGTGCCCCTGCAGACGTTGGCGACCATAGAATGCCACACCTCTCTGTCTACTGTCATTTGCAGCAGTTGTCCAGCCGTGTATCCCCCCCTCGTTGTTCTTACTATTCCATTCATATACTTCTCTCTTTGCCAGCCTCTTGCTCTACTACCTGGGACTCTTCCCGTTAAACTCAGGTTCTCTATCTTTCCTTTTCTCATAACATGTCCTAAAAATCTCACCTGTCTTCCTCTCACGTGTACAAATAATTCTCTTCTGATATCCATTCTCCTTAGCACTTCTTCATTTGATATTCTCTCTGTCCAAGAAATTTTCAAAAGCCGTCGCCAGCACCACATTTCAAAAGCTTCCAACTTCATCTCCACCTTTTTACTAATAGTCCAAGCTTCACATCCATATAACAACACACACCAGACATGAGTTTTAACTGCTCTTCTTCTTGTTCATTTTGAAAGGTGTCTGTTACTTAGTATATTTCTCATCTTCTGAAATGCCTTCTTCGCTTCAAATATTCTTCTTTTAATTTCTTCGTTACATCTACCATCTTCTGTAATGTAGCTTCCCAAGTGGCAAAATCTTCTCACCTGCTTAATCATCTTATCATTCACTCTTAAACTGCACCTAGGGACTTGTGCCTTCTTACTAACTACCATCACTTCCGTTTTATCCACATTAATTGTCAGACCTTTTTCTTCACTCGTCTCCTTCACCACTGTCAAAATATCATCAAGCTTCTGAGTGTCAGCAATCAGCACCGTATCATCTGCGTACCTTATATTGTTTATATTTCGTCCTCCAATATTAAATCCTTCACGTCCTTCAGCTGATCTCATTATCATCTCTCTGTACAGGGAGAACAGATCTGGAGATGGAACGCACCCCTGTCTTACTCCTCTTCCTATATCTATCCAATCACTCTGATCTGCTCCCACTCTTACTGCCGCTTTCTGATTCCAGTACAGCTTGTATATAATTAATTCTTAAGTCTTTTCCATCTACTCCAATACTTTTCAGTATATCAATTAAATCTTCATGTTTGACTCGGTCAAATGCTTTCTCATAATCTATAAAATACAAATACATATCTCTCTGCATCTCTATACTTCTCTCACTTAACATCCTTAGCATTTCTTGTTCCTTTTCCTTCTAAAGCCATATTTCTCTTCTGCTATCTCATTCTTTATCTTTGCTCTAATTCTCTCTAGCACTATCCTTAAGATTACTTTTACTATTTGACTTATTAGCCTATACTTATAGTTCTATGTTTATTGCACTCCAGAGTTCCCGGTTTCTTTGGTATAGTTAAAAATATTGACTTACACATATCGTCACTGAGTTCTCCACTATTGTATATCTTATTTGCAATGTTGGTAATCTTTCTAATACTAAACCTGCCCAGAGCTCGCAACATCTTCACTGCCACACCATCTTCTCCAACAGCCTTTCCTGCCTTCATTTTTCAAATTGCCTTCTCTACTTCATCCTCACCAAGAGCAGGGCCAGTCAATTCTACATCAAGCTCTAACTGCCCCGCTCTATCATCTTTGAACAATTCTTCGATATACTCCTTCCATCTATCGAGTACTTCCTCCTTTTCCATTGCTATCTCACCATTCTTCTTCATTATTGCTTCACCTGTACGTAACCTTCCTCTTCCAGTAAGTTTTTTCACTCTTTCATACATCATCTGTGTATCCTTATTTGCTAAATCTTCTATCTCATCACATTGTTCGTTTATCCAATTTTCTTTTGCAGCAGAACATCTTCTTTTGACTTCTCTGTTTAGTTTTCTGTATCTTACAGAATTACTATGTTTAAACTTTCTTCTTTCTTCCATCAACTCAAGTATATCTTCCGCCATCCAGTCTTGTCTTGCACGTCTTTCTTTCCTTGGTATTATTTCCTCAGCTACTTCCACCTATGCTCTTTGTAAACATTTCCACTCGTTTTCCAGTTCATTCATGTCACACTCATCTGCAAGTGCTTTGTATCTATTTTAGACTGCAACGCTATATCGTTCTCTTATGTCTTCTTTCTTCAGTTCTTTTAGATTAATATTTGGTTCTCTTCTTCTTCTCTGCATGTTCTTTAATCTTACTCTTACCACTGCTACCATTGGGTTATAGTCAATGTCGCAATCACCACCAGGATAAGTTACATGTAATTAATTTTTGGAACTAAATATTGTGTGCAACCTTTGACATGGCTGTGTCCTCAGTAAATATGATCACCTTCGCGGTATACACTCCCTGTATACAGTCACCATCAAGTCATTTCAATAATTATTTAATGACATCTCTATATGAAAAGGCTATTCAAAATAATTGTGCATAAAAGATAAATAAATTTGATGTCTGTGCTCATGGGTGGATATGGTAACGGTATCTCTCATAATTTATTAGAGAGAAAATGAAACAAAACCCTACCCAAACTCCCAGAATATATCAGTGTCGATGTCTACCGACATTGGTCAAGCTAAAGCAACCAGGAACGCCTTAGTAAGTAGTCCAGTGGCCTCATGCCTTAAAAACCTCATGCAGGCATCGCGGCACCGGGGAAACAATATTGTTGATGGTTTGCTGGTTTCATTTGAACAGCTCCCACTCGTCTTTGGTGAGCTGGAGGAGGCAGGCCCGTGTCCTATCGTTCTCTGGCTTCCACGCGTAAGGTGACCAGATTTATTGGAGCTAAAAGCGGGACATTGTCACGTGTGTGTGTGTGTGTGTGTGTGTGTGTGTGTGTGTGTGTGTGTGTGTGTGTGTGTGTGTGGAGAGAGAGAGAGAGAGAGAGAGAGAGATGGGCTGCTAGGCAACACCTCACTCTGGGGCTGCTAATTAAACACTAACGTCTCAAACGAACTCCAGAGACCAATATACAGTGCAAAACGGTGAACTGGCCGACCAAAGTTACCAGTTAGTATTAAAAATTTTATATTAACAATGTGGCATTTCACATGGTTTGGATTATGCATAATTTTACTAATCATCAATCTATCTATATACCTAGGGTGCTTCCCCCAAGGAAAGGGAGGTAGCCGAGACAGGACGACACACTCCCCATTTCCACATCCATTCAAACACATTCATTCGCATCTTAGCCCCAAGGGGGAGAACGGACAGATCCTCACCGCACCACACCGCACAAGGGTCAACTGCGCAATGAAATCAGTGACATCCGCAGCAGGGCCCGACAGCAGAACTGGTTTACCCCTGCCACATCATAACAGATCCATCCCCTTACCCGCACCTGACCTGACTAGCTGATCAGACCAAATGCGGGAGAATATCCCCTCAGGGCTGCGTCATCACTTATTCATTCACAATTTCTCTCCATTTATTTCTGTCACGCACAGCCACTCTTCCTTGCTCAACAGACATCCCTCTCGCATCCAGCGCTCTCTTCACACTGTCCATCCATCCTATTCGTGGTCTTCCTCTCAGCCTTACACCTCTCACATCAGATCATTATTTTTTTCACCAATCGCTCATTATCCATTCTCTCCATATGCCCAAACCATCGCAACACCCTCTGCTCAACTCTACCAGCCATCTCCCGAACAACTCCAGTTCTCCTTCGCACTTCATCATTTCGCACCCGATCCATACGCGTCACTCCACACATACTCCTCAGACACCTCATCTCCATTACATTCAAACTTTTCCTCTCTGCTACACCCATATTCCATGTTTCAGCCCCATATAACGCAGTCGGTACCACAACACCCTCATACAGCCTTCTCTTTACATCCATTCCAAGCGAACGACATTTAAACACTTTTTTCATTCCTCCCAGCACCTTTCCTACTTCATTTATTCTAAACTTCACTTCTGCATCTATTCTTCCATCCACAGCAACATGTGACCCTAGATATTTAAAACCATCTACCTCCTCAAGCAACTCACCATTTAAAACTATATTCATCCCCCTACCATCTATCAACCTCGTACACTTCATCACTTTACTCTTATTCTCATTTACTTTCAATTTCCTCCTTTCACACACCCTTCCAAACTCCTCTACCAACTGTCTCAATCTCTCCTCTGAATCAGTCACCAGTGCAGTATCATCTGCAAACAGCAGCTGCTTCAGATTCCACTCTCCACCATCAACATTCACCAGACTCAGACCTCTACCTAAAACTCTTGCATTCACCTTCCTTACAACACCATCCATGTAAATATTAAACAACCAAGGCGACATCACACATCCCTGTCGCAGCCCCACTCTCACGGGAAACCAATCACTCACAGCATTTCCCACTCTTACACACGCTCTACTATTTACAGAAAAACTTTTCACCCCTTTTAGTAACCTACCATCAAGTCCATACAATCTTAAAACAGTCCACAAAGCCTCCCTATCAATTCTATCATACACTTTCTCTAAATCCATAAATTCCCAAAACACATCCTTGCCTTTCGCTAAATACTTTTCACACACTTGTCTCACAGCAAACACCTGATCAACGCATCCCCTCCCTCTCCTAATAAACCCACACTGCTCATCACCAATCACTCCCCCTGTACCCTCTCTAACTCTCATAATTAACACTCTACCATACACCTTACCTACAACACTCAACAGACTTATACCCCTAAAGCTAGTACATTCATACTTATCACCCTTGCCTTTATACAACGGGACCACACAAGCACTTGCCCAGTCAATTGGCACCATACCTTTCTCAAAGCACACATTCAACAATCTTACTAACCAGTCAACAATAGTCACTCCACCACCCTTCAGGCATTCCACAGCACACCCATCCATACCTGCAGCTTTCCCTGTTTTCATCTCCTTTACTGCCTTCTCCACTTCCTCCTTCGTGATCAAAGAATCATTCAACTCTCCCAACACATTTATTCCTTGCACCCTTCCATCCACCCCAATCCCAGCCACCCTTTCCTCCTCTACATTTAACAATCTTTCAAAATACTCTGCCCATCTCTTCCTTACTGCATCATAATTTCATAAAAGAAGTGAAGTTTAGAATAAATGAAGTAGGAAAGGTGCTGGGAGGAATGAAAAAAGTGTTTAGATGTCGTTCGCTTAGAATGGATGTAAAGAGAAGGCTGTATGAGGGTGTTGTGGTACCGACTGCGTTATATGGAGCTGAAACATGGAATATGGGTGTAGCAGAGAGGAAAAGTTTGAATGTAATGGAGATGAGGTGTCTGAGGAGTATGTGTGGAGTGACGCGTATGGATCGAGTGCAAAATGATGAAGTGCAAAGGAGAACTGGAGTTGTTCGGGAGATGGCTGATAGAGTTGAGCAGAGGGTGTTGCGATGGTTTGGGCATATGGAGAGAATGGATAATGAGCGATTGGTGAAAAAGATAACTAGATCTGATGTGAGAGGTGTAAGGCTGAGAGGAAGACCACGAATAGGATGGATGGACAGTGTGAAGAGAGCGCTGGATGCGAGAGGGATGTCTGTTGAGCAAGGAAGAGTGGCTGTGCGTGACAGAAATAAATGGAGAGAAATTGTGAATGAATAAGTGATGACGCAGCCCTGAGGGGATATTCTCCCGCATTTGGTCTGATCAGCTAGTCAGGTCAGGTGCGGGTAAGGGGATGGGTCTGTTATGATGTGGCAGGGGTAAACCAGTTCTGCTGTCGGGCCCTGCTGCAGATGTCACTGATTGCATTGCGCAGTTGACCCTTGTGCGGTGTGGTGTGGTGAGGATCTGTCCGTTCTCCCCTTTGGGGCTAAGTTGCGAACGAATGTGTTTGAATGGATGTGGAAATGGGGAGTGTGTCGTCCTGTCTCGGCTACCTCCCTTTCCTTGGGGGAAGCACCCTAGGTATATAGATAGATAGATAAAAGGTCATGTTATATCTAATGTAATAATAATTTTTTAAACGCGGGACATTTTACATAATTTGCACAAAAAGCACGACATTTTAGTCATAATTTAAAAAGCGGGACAAATGTAAAAAAAAAAAAAAAAAGTAGGCCTCTGGTCGCCTTATCCACGCGTTGACAATCTGGGCCAACAATATCTCCATGGCTCTGCATTAATATTTGATCTGTCACGTCAGTATACTTCTCTCACGAGCCAGTCCTTGGCATCACCACCTATCTAAAATTTATCTGACGCCGCTATACAAGGTGTAATGCAGCTTTATCTACCGATTAGTAACTCCTTTATATGATGCCCTGAATGAAAGAAAATAGACAAATTATGTGGCCACAACTTCGAATTTCATTCTCCCTCCCCTACCTACCCTCCCTCCCCTCCCTCACTCCACCCCAGCACCATCGCTCGTCCCCCCACCCACCTTCCCTTCTCTCTCTGGCCCCTCCCTCTCAGCCTCTCTTACTCCAGTGCGAGTTGTCGCGCGTAGGGAAGCCAGCCTGAGGCACGGGGTACAGAAGGATAGATGATTATATATATATATATATATATATATATATATATATATATATATATATATATATATATATATATATATATATATATATATATATATATGAACCTTGTCAGGGTGACCCGATGGCACTTTGATAGGGTAAACTGGGATGGATTTAGAAATTATCTTGCTGATGTTCCATGGCAGTCTTCTTCTCTAGTGATCCCAATTCTACCCAGTCCCACATTTGCGACTAAATACTAGCTGGTATGGATTTATTCATACCAAGTCAACAGTTCACTAAAAGATCGAAGTCTCCAAAATGGTTTGATGGCAACTGTGCCAGAGCAACAGCCCAAAAGTCATTAGCATATAACTCTTACTTAAAATCAAAAACATCTGAATCACTTTCCAAATTTAAAATTGCTGGAAATCATGCAAAAGCTATATTAAATCTATCTAAATCAAACTCTCTTCAAAAGCAAGCATCAAAACTACTTAACAATCCTAATGACAATAGAATATTCTGGTCATCTCTTAATTCTTTCAATAATAACTTTAACAAGTCATCTTTCATTCCTCCACTAAAATCTTCAGATGGCAACATTGCAAATGACCCACGTGGGAAAGCAGATATTTGCCAGTACCTTTGCCAGAAACTCTACCATAGACGATACCAGCCAGAATGTCCCAGTACTAGAACTTGATTCTCCCGAAATTGCCCCACTTAAAATACAGACAAGATACGTAAAATCCATCCTAGACAATTTACCTACCAACAAAGCCCCAGGCCCAGATGGAATTCCGCCAATTGTTTTGAAAAAGTGTTCCCCTGAGCTTGCCTCTGTCCTAGCTAAATTATTCAGACTATGCATACGTACTTCTTTATTCCCAAATTCATGGAAAGAAGCCAATATCTACCCAGTTCCGAAGAAAAGAAGTTCGTCTGACCCCTCCAATTACAGACCAATAGCTGTCACATCTTCTCTCGGTAAGGTATTTGAAACTTTAATTAATAAGCACATTGTTAAACACCTTGAATCCAACAACTTAATTAGTGATAGACAATATGGTTTTCGCCAAGAAAGATCCACCATTGACATACTCAATCTCTTAACTCATACCATCCATCAATGAATTGATCTTTTTGGAGAAACTCATGCAGTAATCTTGATATCTCTAAAGCTTTCGACAGAGTATGGCACCGTTCCCTGCTGTCCAAACTCCCTTGCTATGGACTAACGTCTTTTGTTCCTTTGATTTCTTCATATCTTAGTGACAGGAAAATAAGAGTAAAAGTAGATGATGTATATTCCAATTTCCACTCAATTAACGCCGGCATGCTGCAGGGATCAGTTCTGGTGCCAACCCTATTTCTGGTTCATATTAATGATCTCTTATCTGTCACCCACAATCCCATTCACTCATATGCAGATGACTCAGCACTACATAGTTCACTCACACTCAGACATCCATTTACAAAGTCTAACATCTCTACCTCTCAACTCAGTACAGCCATCTCCATAAATCAAGATCTATCTACAATCAGTGAATGGGGACAAAACAACCTTGTCTCTTTTAGTGCTAGTAAAACTAAATATATACAGTTTACTAATAGACAGATATTGCCAAATTCGTACATTACCATCAGTGCTACTAATATTCCCATCTCCAAAGTATTGAAATTCTTGGCATCTCACTTAACAATGCCCTCAGCTGGACCTCTCATGTCAGATCACTTGCTAAAACCGCCTCAAAGAAACTTGGATTATTGTACAGAGTCCGTAACTTCTTCGCCGATGAGTAGTTAGCTATAATTCATAAGTGTCATGTGCGCTCTCAGCTTGAATATTGCTCACCCTTGTGGAATGGTTGTGGAGAGGTTGCATTAAGACAACTAGACAAAATTCAGAACAAAGCTGTTAGAATCATTAACAACCCTGCCATTACATATAAACTACCTCCCCTGGAAGTAAGAAGGAATGTTGCCTCCCTTGCATTATTTTACAGATATTTTTTGGCAAATGCTCAGACGAAGTTGCGTCCATGGTGCCACCTCTCCATGCCTTCCCTCGTGCTACACGGGCATCTGGTAGCGCTCATGACTGGAATGTCACTCAGCCATATTGCAGAACTTCTGCCTATCAGAATTCTTTCATTCCCCGAACTGCATCTCTCTAGAACTCGCTTCCCTAGAGTTGTTTCCCTCCAAATTTCAACCCACAACTGTTCAAGTCTAACTGTTACAGATATTTTATGAACAGAGGACACCAGTAATCTGGTGTATGGATTATTTTTTTTTTTACTCATTTGTTTTTCCTTAATCTGTTGTTTTATATATATATATATATATATATTTGTGGTAGGTGGGGGCGCTCACAACCCACTCCCTCAATATAGTGCTGCTCTCGAGTGTCTGCCCTGTCCTCTCCTCCATCCTTCTTTCCTGCCATCTTCTTTCTTTCCATCATTCTTTCCTCGTCCTTTTGCCTGCGAGTGACTTTACACTCCCTCTTCTGTTTTTCATTCCTTCATTCTTTCCTCTTCCTTCTGCCTGTGGGTGACTCTACACTGAGTGACAAGCCAAATGGTTTCCTGTACACCAGGAAACCAATTACTATGCTGGGTGGTAAACATATAACCAAAATTTGGCGCCTGGTGGTTTAGTGGGTAATTATTGTGCTCCAAACGGATTGAGCCGGTGAAGGTTTATATCCAAGGAGTGGTTGGGGTTTATTGCTCACTTAATGCCACTCAGGGATGAGTGAGGTTGGTCACTGTCATCTAAAATGTCGGGACCAACTGCCTAGCCCAGGGCTCCTACGCTTCTCATGGGGCAACGTAGGACTGGATGATGATGATTGATGACATATATATATATATATATATATATATATATATATATATATATATATATATATATATATTGTTACATAGCCTATGATTTCATCATCCTTTGTGTAATTTTAACGCACAGTATGCTGCATGTTTGATCACGAGCGTGTTCTGCCTCAGTCCCCCCCTTCTACCGTTATAGTAGAGTAAGTCGTTCTTTCTGTTGTTCAGAGCGGGATTGTCAACTCTTTGTCCCCATGGCTTCATTTGCGCGTCCTTCTTACAAGTTGTATCAAGCTCTGCTGGCCCCTATATAATGAGCTCAGTCTCTGCATCATTGCCACTTAGATCTACTCCTCATTTTGCTCACATCTCTGTCCTCCCCTGTGCAGTTATTATTATTGTGAGTGTTCAGGAAGTCTCCAACCATCTAGCAGCTGTGTAATTTGAGTATAACTGTTGTTGCATTTTTTCTTGTGCTGTGTAACGTAGGGTTGATTCTTAGGCCTAGTGATTTTTTTTTGTGATTTATGTAAAGGTTCTTTTTGTCAGTCATTTTTGATAATATTTTGTATCTGTAATAATTTATCTTGCATTAACTGAGCATTACTCAGTGTATTTTCATTTTATCAGGGCTGACTTAGGTAAATTTACTCATGCTAATTTCGTGTTAATAGAGGCTATTGCAGTTAACCATATATTTAACCTGTTTTTTGCCATTACATTATCCTTATGAGTCCTGAATGTTTTGTTGTTAGTTTGAGCATTAAACTTTAACTTGTAATTTTACCTAACTCTTTTGTTTTGAACCTGGAACTTTACGGGACAGTAGTGACTCTTAGTATTCTCACTTAATGTGTACATTATCTTTCTCTGTTCCGTAACATAAATTTGGCGACCTCTCATCAGGATATTCAGGATATTATCATAAGGATATTGCTTGATATTCTGTTACAGTGATTTATTCATGATGTCTACTATTACTACACTTGATGAAGCCAAAGATTTTTTGTCAAATGTGCAAACAGTGTGTGATGTAGAGAACAGAACAAAGAATGAACTTAAGCTTGTTGCTCAACAATTGGGAATTGCTGGTCGCTCTCATCATTCTAAAGATCAAATTGTTGACATGATTAATGAAAGCTTGTTTAATGTAACTCCTCCAAATGAGCAAACGCAGATTGAATTAGCTAAGTTACAGCTAGCCCTGCAGGAGGCAAAAGCTAAGGAGGCTGAATTTCAGGCAAATGCTCGTATTCAGGAGGGACAGATACAGGCACAAATTGAACTTGCCAGGATTCAGGCAGACCATGACTATCGCATGAAACAAGGTGGAACTGGATCATCTAGCTCTGATGATTTTGATGTGGCTAAAAATGTTAAACTTGTCCCTCCTTTTAATGAATCTGATTTAACAAAGTATTTTCAGTTGTTTGAAAGGGTAGCTACAGGTTTTAATTGGCCCAAGGAGTATTGGCCAGTACTCCTTCAAACTGTTCTCACCGGTAAAGCTCAAGTAACTTATGCATCTTTGCCTCAGGATCAATCTGATAATTATGATGTAGTTAAGAGCTTGATTCTTAAGGCCTATGAGCTTGTTCCTGAAGCCTATAGAGTAAAATTTAGGACAACTTACAAGCAAGATAAGCAATCCCATGTTGAGTATGCAAAAATCAAAGAAGATCTGTTAGAGCAGTGGTTAAATTCTAAGAATGTGGATTCTGATTTTGGTAAATTTAAGCAGATGATTTTGCTGGAGGACTTCAAGAGGTGTGTTAATAAAGATGTAAGCCTATATCTTGATGAGAAAAGAATAGATAATTTGTCTGATGCTGCAGTTTTAGCTGATGAATATGTTCTCACTCACAAGAGATATTCTAAAGAAAAAGGGAAAGCTGAGAGTAAGTACGTTGCCTCTACTCAGAGTACAGGTAACAGGAAAGAGAATAAGGATGATGTTTCTCAGGAAGTAAATACCAGCTTCACCTCTAGATTTCAGAAAAGTAAAGTACTTATTGTAGTAAGCTTGGTCATACTACGGAGAAATGTTTCAGGAGACAGCGTGATGTGAACAAAAAGGAGTCTTTAAATATTCAGTCAATTGGTCTAGTGTCCACTCTTGAGAGTTCCCAGAATTCTTTAACTGAGTTAACTGAACCTGCTTTGGGGGGTAACTTAAATTCTCATGATGGAGCTCCTCTTTTGAGCAGTAACGTGGGTGACACTCTCAAGAGTTCATGTGCTAATTTCCTGTCTGATGGTTTTGTCAGTCCTCTGGACAGTAATGACAGGAAATCAGTTAAAATATATCGTGATACAGGTGCTTGCCAATCCCTTATGCTGACCAGTGTTCTAGGCTCTAATGTTAATTCCTCTGATGAAACTGTAATCTTACGAGGTGTAGGGAATAATTACTTCTCTGTCCCTCTGCGCAGAGTGAATTTAGAGTCTGGTTTTGTTAATGGTTCCGTTATGGTTGGGTTGGTTGAGACACTCCCAATGTCAGGTGTAACTTTCTTACTTGGAAATGATATTGGTGGAAGTCAAGTGTGTCCAGCTCCTCAGTTGTCTAGTGAGCCAGTCGCTGCGTCCCAGGATTGTGATGTCCCTGATGTGTTCCCTGCATGTGCTGTCACTAGGGCTAAGTCTAAATTTACTGGTGATTTAGAGGATAATGATGATGATGATGTTATCCTAGCTGACACTTTTCTTGCTAATTTGGACCACTCACCAGATGAGGCAGTACCCCGTAGTGTTGATAATTTGTCTCGTCAAGAGTTGGTTGAGTTGCAGGTTGCTGACCCTGAGTTGAAAGGTCTAGCTAACTCTGCTTGCAGTGAGGAAGAGTCAGCTGGTGCTTCTACTTGTTATTATATAAAGTCAGGAGTACTTATGAGGAAGTGAAGACCCCCAACAGCATCAGCCGACTGTGAATGGGAGGTTGTACATCAAGTTGTCATCCCTCGTGTTTGTAGGCAGGATATCATTAGAGTGGCTCATGATTCCAGTTTGGCAGGACACCTTGGAGTGAGGAAGACTGTGGCACGCATTTTGAAACACTTCTACTGGCCAGGTATCTTCAGGGATGTTTCCTGGTATTGTAAGTCTTGTCACACCTGTCAAGTTGTGGGGAAGTGTAATCAGACCGAAAAGGTTGCACCTCTAGTTCCCATTCCTCCTTTTGAGGCGCCTTTCACCCGTGTGTTGGTGGATATTGTGGACCCTCTTCCTAAGACTTCTTCAGGATTTTCTTATGTGTTGACCCTGATTGATATGGCTACTCGTTATCCTGAAGCCATTCCACTTAGAAATATCTCAGCAAAGAACGTGGTTAAGGAAATGCTAGGATTCTTCACAAAGTTTGGTCTGCCCAAGGAGGTACAGTCAGACCGAGAAAGTAATTTCATGTCAAATGTTTTCAAGCAGTCTCTGAAAGAGTTGGGCATCACCCAGATCACGTCTTCAGCTTACCATCCCCAGACCCAAGGAGCGTTGGAGAGATATCATCAAACACTCAAATCAATGCTCAAGAAATACTGTTTGGAACATCAGTAAGACTGGGATAAAGGTCTTCCATTCGTTGTGTTTGCTGCAAGAGAATCTCCAAATGAATCACTGGGCTTCTCACCCTTTGAACTACTGTTTGGCCATGAAGTAAGAGGACCCCTTAAGTTACTCAAGGAATGCTGGCTGTCGGAGGAAGATGACGTCAACCTGCTGGAGTATGTGATGAAGTTCAAAGAACGGCTGTCCACTGCTTTACAGCTGGTGAGAGAGAATTTAGGAGCTGCTCAGGAGAAGATGAAGACTTGGTATGATAATGAGTCCAGGTTACGCCACTTTCAGCCAGGAGATCAGGTTTTGATTCTGCTACCGGTGCATGGGCAACCTCTTCAAGCCAAGTTTAGTGGTCCTTATTTCGTGGAGAAGAAACTCAGTGATGTCAACTATGTCATCGCCACACCAGATCATAGAAAGAACAAGCAACTATGTCACATCAACATGCTAAAGTTATATCACAGGCGGAACGAAAATAATCCAGTCTGCACTGTAGCTGTTCCACCCGAGTCTGCAAGTGAAGCTCTCCCATGCAGTATGAGCCTGAGTGATAGTTTGGGGAAGAATCCTGATATCATGAATGATCTCCAGACTAAGCTTTCTCACCTACCTACCGAGGAAAGACAGGAGTTCTCGGCATTACTGCAGGAGTACCCGCAAGTGTTCCGTGCCACTCCAGGAAGAACCACTGTGTTGATGCATGATGTAGATGTTGGAGACGCAAAGCCAATTAAATTGCCTCCTTACCGTGTGAACCCAGTGAAAGTTCCTCTCATCCAGAAGGAGCTTGGCTACCTGTTGGACCACAAGATGATTGAGCCCTGTCAGAGCGAGTGGAGTTCTCCTGTCACTCTAGTCCCTAAGCCAGGTGGGTCACAGCGGCTTTGCATTGACTACAGACGTGTTAATCAGATAACCAAAACAGACACTTACCCTCTCCCTCGTGTGGAAGATTGCATAGACAAGATCGGAAAGGCTAGGTACATAAGTAAGTTTGATTTGTTAAAGGGATACTGGCAAGTACCTATGACTGAACGTGCTAGGGAGATCTCATGTTTTGTAACACTAGGAAAGACTTTTGCATGTTTCGTAATGCCATATGGTATGAAGAATGCACCAGCCACATTTCAGAAGCTCATGAATGTTGTAACAGAGGGTTTGGCAGGGTGTGTTGTTTATATTGATGATGTATTAATCTTCAGTGACAACTGGAAAGATCACCTATGCCATGTCAGTAAATTTCTTGAGCGTTTGGTTCATGCTAATCTTGTAGCTAATTTATCAAAGTGTGAGTTTGGTCAAGCTAAAGTTCAGTACCTTGGGTACGTAATTGGTGATGGACATGTTGCACCACCAGGAGCTAAGGTTCAGATTATAAGTGATCTTCCCAGACCTAAAAGTAGGAAGGAGCTACAAAGATTTTTGGGAATGGTAGGTTATTACAGGAGATTTGTTCTTAACTTTTCTATTCTTGTATCACTACTTACAGACCTACTGATAAAGGGAGTTAAATTTGTTTGGACCAATAACTGTGAATCCTCTTTCAACAAACTTAAAGCTATTCTATTAAGTCAGCCAGTGCTCGCTACTCCAAATTTTGCTAAGCCTTTTAAGGTGGCTGTTGATGCAAGTGATACAGGAGCTGGGGCTGCTTTGCTGCAAGAGGATGATCAGGATATTGAACACCCTGTATCTTACTACAGTAAGAAGTTCACTCCACCTCAAAAGAACTACTCAACTATTGAGAAAGAGCTTTTGGCCTTGATTTTGGGTTTACAGCATTTTTCATTTTATTTGTGTTCTGGTTTTGACCCCATAGTCATTTATACCGATCATAACCCACTGAAATTCCTTAGTAAGTTTAAAGATAAAAATCAGAGATTGACAAGATGGAGTCTACTTCTTCAGGAGTATTCATTAGACATACAACATGTCAAGGGGAAAAAAAATGTTATTGCAGATTGCTTATCTAGACTTTAGACAGATTGTTTTAGAGTAATAAGAAATTTCCTTTGTAAATTTCTTTTTCTTTGTGGGGAGGTGTTACATAGCCTATGATTTCATCATCCTTTGTGTAATTTTAACGCACAGTATGCTGCATGTTTGATCACGAGCGTGTTCTGCCTCAGTCCCCCCCTTCTACCGTTATAGTAGAGTAAGTCGTTCTTTCTGTTGTTCAGAGCGGGATTGTCAACTCTTTGTCCCCATGGCTTCATTTGCGCGTCCTTCTTACAAGTTGTATCAAACTCTGCTGGCCCCTATATAATGAGCTCAGTCTCTGCATCATTGCCACTTAGATCTACTCCTCATTTTGCTCACATCTCTGTCCTCTCCTGTACAGTTATTATTATTGTGAGTGTTCAGGAAGTCTCCAACCATCTAGCAGCTGTGTAATTTGAGTATAACTGTTGTTGCATTTTTTCTTGTGCTGTGTAGCGTAGGGTTGATTCTTAGGCCTAGTGAGGTTTTTTTTTGATTCATGTAAAGGTTCTTTTTGTCAGTCATTTTTGATAATATTTTGTATCTGTAATAATTTATCTTGCATTAACTGAGCATTACCCAGTGTATTTTCATTTTATCAGGGCTGACTTAGGTATATTTACTCATGCTAATTTCGTGTTAACAGAGGCTATTGCAGTTAACCATATATTTAACCTGTTTTTTGCCATTACATTATCCTTATGAGTCCTGAATGTTTTGTTGTTAGTTTGAGCATTAAACTTTAAACTTGTAATTTTACCTAACTCTTTTATTTTGAACCTGGAACTTTACGGGACAGAAGTGACTCTTAGTATTCTCACTTAATGTGTACATTATCTTTCTCTGTTCCGTAACAATATATATATATATATATATATATATATATATATATATATATATATATATATATATATATATATATATATATATATATATATATATATATATATATATATATATATATTGTTAAGAAGCGAGATTTGCCAGTTAGGTAACCGAGATTTTTCTCGACGTTTCCTGATATTTACGGTAGCTAGTTCCGGTCTGAATTAGTTGCCAGTTTACCTGCTGTTTGTGAGCGTAGTTATTTCGTAAGTAATGCATTAACTTTTGTGCTCTTTTTCTCTATAATGTTTTATTTAAACGATTGCTTGTTAAATTAAGTTTGTATGGTAAGTGATTTTAAGTGTTATGTAATGTAAGACAGCTTTGGCATTTTTTGGTTGTCTCTGAAGTGGCAACTGTTGCCCGTCGAGAGTATACTCGAAATTACTAGAATAATGCAATATATAACATGGGGTAGGGATTATTACAGGTTTAGTCGGGTTTCAGGTCAGTTTGAGTGAAGTACAGTTGGTTTTGGTTCAGCGCAGTGCTGTTAGTGAAGTTTGTGAAGAGTTGCCGGTTGGCATTGAGTGCAATTACTGTCAGTGAAGATTATTCTCGGTACTTGTGAAAACAATGAAGTGTTGGCAAGCATTAAGTATACTAACTGTGAAGTGTTGTCAGGCATTAAGTGTAGCTGCAATAAGTAAAGGGTATATAGCTCCAGTGCTTGTGAGAACAGTGAAGTGGAAAGCATTAAGTGGAATTCCTTGGAAAGCAAAGACTGTGAACTTTATGGACCCAGTGTTTATTTTTTGCTTCAGCTGATCTTGTGTGCTGTACACCTTAAGGCTGACCATAGAAAAACAACTCACTGGGCAACGTCCTTCCTGTACTGTACTACTGCTGTTGATGCCTGCTGCAATGTGGAACGAGGGCGTAACACTGGTGTCAGGAGTGTGAGATTATTTAGGGCTGCGGTGAGTCTAACCTTCGACATAGAAGCAGAAGGTGTGAAGACAGGATCTAGAGCTGGGAAGGAAGAGGAAATTTCCCTGACAACAACTGTGAAGCTAATACAAGCACAAAGTGCTCGGCAACAGGTGTAGAGTGAAGAACAGAAAGAGCTCAGAAGCGAAATCAAAGAACAATTATAAGCACCAAGTGAAGGACAGAAAACGCTTGAAGAAAAATTACAGGCACAGACGAAATAAATCAAAGAACAATTGCAGGCACAGAACGAAGAACAGAAAGAATGATATGAACAGTTTCAGGAGGCACTATAGAAGCAACAGAGGGAATTACAGGTGAGAATGCAAGGACAGCTAGATACTTTCATGGGGGAAATGAAGGAAGAACAGGAACAAGTGAAGAAGGAGGTATACGCTGAGCTACGGCAGCAGAAGTATGAGGTAAATAATGTGACAGAGTGTAAACAGCATGTAGACGAACAGTTGAAGACAGTGAGGAAATAGTGACGGAGTGCAGACAGCATGTAGACAACTAGCTGAGGATTAGTGAAGGAATAGTGATGGAGTGCAGGCAGCATGTAGATAACCAGTTGAAGCATGTAGTCGACCATGTGGAGATGGTTTGTGAGAAAATTGGGGCTGTAGAGAGATGCTGCACTGCTGAGCCTCACGTTGGTGTACGGGAAGTGAATGAAAGGAATGGACAGTGTATGGTGAATCTTGACGGATCCCAGGCATCTAAAGGTAGCATTACAGGGTTGAATGATCGGAATGCAGAGATTTTAAGTCCTGGTCTTAATTATGATGCCCCAGTTTTTAGGCCCCAATCCAATGAAGTGCATGACTATAATGGGGGTCCTATCAAAAAGAGACCTCAGGAATTTGACGGTAGAGTATCTCGGGAAGCTTTCCGTGCACAGTTTGAGTTACTTGAGGATCAGAATGGTTGGGATGATAAGAAGAGGGCTGCAGAAGACCCATCACTGAAGAGATGCAGGAGAACCTTGATGAATAGTGTGCGAGAAGACAGAAGAAACGACGGCATGGAGTGTAGTAGGAATGGAAATCATAGGAAGAAATGCCACTGTACTGCTGTGACAGAGCCAGCATCAGATGAAGACCTGAGGAGGATGCAGATGGAGAATGCAGATTAGCAACCATTGCTCAAGTGGCTGCAGCGGAATACAGTGCGAGCATCATGGGGAGAAGTTCCCAGGTTAAGCCCTGCAACCAAGAGCTACTCTTGTCAGTGGGATCGTCTACGTTTGAACAACGATCTATTGGAGCATCAGTTGGATGCAGCTGATGGCTGCAGCAAGTATTGGCAACTAGTGGTTCCGAAGAAGATGAGGTCTAAGATCTTGGATGAGTCCCATAACCAGATCACTAGTGGGCTCCTAGGAGTGAAGAAAATTCTAAGCCAGCTGCAGCAGAGGTTCTACTGGATTGGCATGGGTCAGGATGTTGAAGAGTGGTGTCGGGGCCTGTGATGTGTGCTGTGCGAAGAAGGGACACAAGAAACGTGGTTCTGCTCCTCTCCAGCCGTACCAAGTGGGTGCACCGATGAAAAGAGTCGCAGTGGATATTGCTGGACCTTTGCCACTCACTGAGAGAGGAAACCAGTATATATGTGTCTCCATGGACTACTTCACAAAGTGGCCAGAAGCCTATGCTATCCCTGAACAAGAGGCTGCGACTGTTGCTCAGGTGTTGGTTGACCAATTTTTCCGTCGTTTTGGGATGCCACAAGAGCTACATTCAGACCAGGGTAGAAACTTCGAATCTGCTGTGTTCCGTGAGTGCTGCAAGTATTGGGATCAAGAAGACCAGGACGATCCCACTAAGACCACAGTCAGATGGGATAGTGGAGAAATTCAATTGGACCCTGGGACAAGAACTGGCCAAGTACTGCATAGATGGACAAATGGATTGGGACCAGAAATTACCTGCATTGCTGATGGAATATTGGTCTGCATCCCATGAGTCTACTGGCTACACTCCAGCAAAACTGATGATGGGCCACGAGCTACGTTTACTCGTCGACTTGTTAATGGGAAGACCACCTGGTGAAGAGCTGCCTACAGACACCACCGGCTATGTGAGGCTCCTTCAGGAAAGGCTAGCTGAGGTACATCATCAAGTGCGAGGAGCCCTCAAGTTTTCAGGAGAGGTGATGAAGTGCAAGTATGATGCCAAGGCAAGTGAGGTGAGCTTCAAGGATGGTGACCAAGTTTGGTTACATAATCCTCAGCGTAAGAAGGGACAATCACCGAAGCTTCAAAGCCCATGAGATGGGCCTTACACTGTGTTGGATCGCCTATCAGACGTAACGTATCGGATTCGGGGAGGCAGGAAGTCTCGCCCAAAGGTGGTACACGTGAATCGTCTGTTGCAGTACCATGGGCAGAACAGTTCAGCTGGGATGTCCCCGAGGAATTGTGCTCACTCACAGCCGAGGATGTTGAGGAGGACCAAGTAGCTGAAGTTCAAGAGAATTGTGACAGTTTCCCAAGAGAAGAAGCGAATCAAGAAGAGGACCAAGATCTTCCTGGAGGAGTGGACTGTGTGGAGGAGCAAGGACGTCGTCGGAAGCGGCACAGAAGAAGAGCTGATAAGTTGAAGGATTATTCTGTGTATAGTAAGATATTCCATTAAGATTAAGGTTTGTGTTTGTGTACAGTATACTGTGTAGGTCGGGACGACAAAGAACTAGGAAGGAGGTAGTGTTAAGAAGCGAGATTTGCCAGTTAGGTAACCGAGATTTTTCTCGACGTTTCCTGATATTTACGGTAGCTAGTTCCGGTCTGAATTAGTTGCCAGTTTACCTGCTGTTTGTGAGCGTAGTTATTTCGTAAGTAATGCATTAACTTTTGTGCTCTTTTTCTCTATAATGTTTTATTTAAACGATTGCTTGTTAAATTAAGTTTGTATGGTAAGTGATTTTAAGTGTTATGTAATGTAAGACAGCTTTGGCATTTTTTGGTTGTCTCTGAAGTGGCAACTGTTGCCCGTCGAGAGTATACTCGAAATTACTAGAATAATGCAATATATAACATGGGGTAGGGATTATTACAGGTTTAGTCGGGTTTCAGGTCAGTTTGAGTGAAGTACAGTTGGTTTTGGTTCAGCGCAGTGCTGTTAGTGAAGTTTGTGAAGAGTTGCCGGTTGGCATTGAGTGCAATTACTGTCAGTGAAGATTATTCTCGGTACTTGTGAAAACAATGAAGTGTTGGCAAGCATTAAGTATACTAACTGTGAAGTGTTGTCAGGCATTAAGTGTAGCTGCAATAAGTAAAGGGTATATAGCTCCAGTGCTTGTGAGAACAGTGAAGTGGAAAGCATTAAGTGGAATTCCTTGGAAAGCAAAGACTGTGAACTTTATGGACCCAGTGTTTATTTTTGCTTCAGCTGATCTTGTGTGCTGTACACCTTAAGGCTGACCATGGAAAAACAACTCACTGGGCAACGTCCTTCCTGTACTGTACTACTGCTGTTGGTGCCTGCTGCAATGTGGAACGAGGGCGTAACAATATATACAGAGAGAGAGAGAGAGAGAGAGAGAGAGAGAGAGAGAGAGAGAGGAGCCTCTGTGGTTCAGTGGTAAAGTGTGCGTTTATGTACACTGAAGAACGAGGGTTCGCGCCCCGCCAGGGTATTAAACTTTGGGAGAGTTCTTCAGGCCACGTACTGCATTGGCAGACACAAGGGGTGCTGTGGCTGAACCAGTGTCGCATGCTGTGAAGTATGTTTGCACCCAGTCGGCTTGCGTGGGCCGATTACACTTGGTTCACAGACTACACACACATCCAAAGCCACTCCAACACAAAAGTTACGCTTACAAGCACTTTTTATCCTACATACAATCTCTACCAGACAGCCTAAGCCACTTGGTAGAGATACAGTGGCTGTATCGTCCCCACTTCGGTCGGGATAGGCCGGTCCTGCAGTGGACACTCAAACGGCTGATTTATATAGATAGATAGAGATAGATAGATAGATAGATAGATACCGTATATCATTCAGCTCATAAATGAGAGACTAACAAAAGTGCCAAGAGAATCCGCTGAGGGAAAGCTAATACAACCAAATCCAAGAAGTATTCAGAAAAGACACTCGAGCTCATGAAACGAAGAAAGGAAATGAAAGCAAAAACAATGAAAATAAAACAGAACGAGCGGAATTAAATAAGCTTATCTGCAAGAGACAGAGAGCACAAAAATAAAAGAGAAACATGGATCAGATCAAAGAATGCATCGAAAAGGAAAAACTCTGAATTAGATCCGAAGTAAAGTGGCACAAGGAAAGCAACAAATTATATCAATGAAAGACAAAAACAGTGAAGTCGTTAAATGCAGAGACAAGACGAAGAGTTGAAAATCTTTACAAAGAACTATACGCATCAAAGACCGTAGTACCAATAGCTAACTTTTCAGTTGACGCAAGTGGAGTACCTGAGGTAACACCAGACGAAGTAAACATCTCTTAAAAGTATGAAATGAGGGAAGCCCACAGGAGAAGATGGATTAGTAGCAGATTTACTGTCGGGTGCAGGAGTAGAAGTACAAAACAGGATCGCCCACTTACTCATTACTGTAAGTGTATAAAAAAGAAGATATTATCAAAATCTGATGTAATGCAATTGTTATTTTACATTACAAAAAAGGCGACTTAAAAGATCTTAATAACTATCGACCCATTAGCTTGTTATCCGTTATTTACAAACTCATCGGTAAAGTAATTACAAACAGAATAACAACAAATCTGGAAGAAAACCAAGCTCGTGAACAGACAGAATTCCAAAGCGGGTATTCGACTACTGATCATCTACACACAATTAATCAGCTAGTTGGAAAAAAAAAAGAACTGCAGAATATATTAAACCACTGTGCTTAGGTTTTGTTGATTACGAAAAGGCTTTCTACTCACTGGAGCACATAGCAATTAAAAATTCATTGCGAGAACACGGAGTAAATGAGAACACTGTAAAGCTTCTCGAAAACATATATAAAGTGGAAAATGCTACAGTTAAATTATCTAAAAACTCGGAAAAAATTAAGATTGTGAAGGGCGTGCGTCAGGGAGATTCAGTTTCACCAAAATTATTTACAGCATGCCTAGAGAGTAATTTCAGACAGCTAGACTGGGAAAACAAAGGAGTAAACATAGATGGAGAACAGCTAAACCATTTAAAATATGCAGAAGGCATTGTCCTAATCTCAGAAACAGCGGAGACATTGCAAGAAATGTTAAATGACCTGAACAGAGAAAGTCTCAAAGTGGAGCTAAAGATCAATCGGAATAAAATTAATGTTTACCCCAAATACCTCTAAGAGCGTCATCGGAATAAACGATGAAATTCTTGAAGAAGTCGATGAGTAGCCTACAATTACTTGGGGCATATATTAAAATAAACGAAAGACTATGACAGCGAAATAAAAAGACGCATTAAGATTGGATGAAAGCTTTCGATAAACATAGAGACGTCATGATAAGTAGTTTGCCAATATGTATGAACTGAAAAATGTATAACGAATGTATAATTCCAGCTATGACGTACAGTCGTGAAACATGGAACTAACAAAATGGATGGAAAATCAACTAATTCGTTCTCTAAGAGCAATGGAAAGGTCAGTGTTGGGAATCTCTTTAAGAGACAGGAAAAGATCAACCTGGGTGAGAGAGCAGACTAAAGTAAAAAACATTAAATAGGTTGTAAAAGAACAGAAAGGGAGGTTGGCAGGTCACGTAGCAAGAAGGGATAACTGATGGAGCAAGAGACTCACAATACTGGACTCCAAGAGATTGTAAGCGTCGTAGAAAAACCACCAGACAGAAGATGGAGAGATAACATAGAAATTTGCTAGTAAAACGTGGCTGAGACTGGCTCAGTCAAGGAATTCGTCGAGAAGGTTGGGTGCGGCCTTTTTCAGCAGTGTACTTGCAATGACTGATTATATATATATATATATATATATATATATATATATATATATATATATATATATATATGTATATACAGTATATATATATATATATATATATATATATATATATATATATATATATATATATATATATATATATGTATATACAGTATATATATATATATATATATATATATATATATATATATATATATATATATATAAATATATCCCATTGGAGCCCAGCGTCCGGAATATTGGACAGAACGGGGGTTTTTCAAGTCTTTATGAAGTAGGGAACCCCCGAGTAGGGACCTATGAGCTTCGCGACTATGAGCCGATAGGCGGAGGGTGGTACGCTTAGTACCCACCCAGTGCCATGCCTCGCCCAGCATCCCTGGGATCAAATGGGATATATATATATATGTAACTTGCAATACTTTGGTAATAGAAACTCCGTGTACAAACAGCTACATAAGGAGTTTATTACAAGCTCACAGTAAAATAGTCTGCCCTTCTCGGCTGCCTGATATCAACTCATGCAATAACGCCGTCTTCAGGAGTGGGAAAGTGTGCTGACCTAGCAAGTTTAGTGGGGGCATGTATGCATTGGGGGGGGGGGGACATATATACATCGGGGGTAGACATATTGTGGAGGGGGTACACTACTCCCCCGGGTAGCTGAGATGGTGTCTCCTGACACCAGGAGTTAAATGGTGGGTGATTATAGTAGTAAGGCAGGACCGGGGAGGTTTGTACAAGGGAGAAGTATGATACAGGGCCATGTTGAGGGGAGGTAATTAGAAGGATATATACATATAAGATATACAAGGAATAATAGGTACAAATCCAGTAAGGGTCGAAGGGATATATAAACATAATGGGAAGTACACAATAATAGTTTGATACATGATAAACAAGGAGTAGATATGAGATTTCTATTGTTGTTCTTCCTTCATTTTTTTTTTTTTGTATTTTCTGTAGGATACACTGTCACTCAGTAATGCATGAAAGAAATACCATCATTTTCTAGTAGGCAGAGTGCTGTTCAAGTTTGGTTAATTGTTAGATGGCAATGGTAGTCACGGAATGTGAGGGCGCTAAGTATGGGGAGTTTCTACGTCGTGTGTAGGCCGTACTATACCTGTAGCGACTCTGATTTCCTGGAGTCAACGTTCCATTTTTCTGACACAACAATGCACTGCACATATGATGAGTAGAAAACCTACGAAAGCGATAACCACAGGGGGAAACACAACTGCTGGATGAACCCATGAACGGCTGAAGGCCAGAGAAAATTGATCCATAATGAAATCACTGGCACTGAGGAAGGTTAGCATGTGCAAGTTAGGGGAGGTGATGGTAATGCTGGCAGATGGTAGGGTAGAAGGCATGTCGAGTGGTTGAAAGATGTCATAGGAGTGATTACGGATAGCTTGGTGATAGCGAATGGCATAAGTGATGACGGACTCTGATTTGACGGTACAACAGTCAGGTGCTTTGTAGAGACCACTAGCGGGGACGGATCGAACCGAAGAACTAGGACACATGATTGTGACAGAGATGGGAACAGCAAAGAAAAAGTACTGGACATGGTTAAGGTGATCATGGTGGACCGGGAGGTCAGGAGCTGGGACAAAAGAACAGGCCGAGTAGATGGAATGGTTGCGAACTAAAGCAGACTCACAGGGTGGAGCACTGCTAGGGAAGATAGCGAAAAGGTGGGCAGCACAGAGACGAGAGGTCGGAGTAAGGGAGGAACATTGCTGGAGGTCTGTGGAAGAAAGGAAGGCAACGGAAAGATGATCATGGGAGAGGAGGAAATATTCTGAAGGAACAGATACCTGTAACAAGGAGTTGTTGAGGCGGAAAGGGAAGGGAATTATGTGGAAAAGGTTAAAGGTTATGGCAGAACGGAGAGGAATATGGACGACGACGTATGTAGTGAGAAGAGTGGCTTCGAGAACAGGATAATAATATTCAAGGGAGGAGTAACGGAGGACTGGGGAGAGACCGAAGGTGGAGTGAGCCCATTCCAGGACAGAATGGAGAGCTGAGACAGGTACTAAGTCGGCAGTGACACGTCCATTGATAGCATCGACCAGGATACGAACCAAGGTAGAGACTTGAGACAGGAGAGAGTCGACGGCCAGTTGGAGATTATCCATGTTGAGTTTGAGGTAGAAGAACTGAGAGATAATGTTGAGATCTGAAAGGTGGCGTTGTAAGATATCGGTGAAATTGTTTAGAGTGGACGTGACTTCATTGAGTTGGGTTGTGAGCTTCTGTAACATAGTGTGTTGGATTTTAATGACTCGGCATTGTGATTCTAGGGCTGAAGCTAAGTGAGTGAGATCAGATTTGCAGCCAGAAATGTCACGGGCTGTAGCAACGCCAAACAAGCCACTCAGAATCTCACCGCCGAAGTCGAAGAGACCTCGTTTCACACGAGAACGACCCACGGGTGTCTGAATGGAAAATGTGTCATTGAGCTCAGTGAATCTGTTACTTATGTATGGCAATTGCCAGGAGAGTGGGAGGAAAAGGTTATAGAGATACTCATTCGGGTTGTGTGTCCCCATGAGGGCCATGAGATGGTTCCTGATTCCACGGAGCTGGTGCGCGTAGGCAGGTAGGGCAATGGCTACGTCGGCCAGGGGCGCAAGATCGTAGCGCAAAGAGGCTACGGCTTCGATAAGCATTACCTCGCCTCCCGAGCCGACCAAGGCCCCAGGACGTACTCCACCATCGTCCTGACCTGACCCAGACCCCAGGAGGGTCAGCACTGCCAGCAGGGAGATCGCTAACATCGTACCTAGAAAATCAGGGTAGAGTTAATGGGGGAGGTCGTGAAGAGGTTGATGGGCAGAGCGCAGTTTGGACCGATATTGATTGATTGATGAATGAGCAGGTGGAGGTGGAGAGGAAGAAGACTGAGGGATAGGTGGAGACAAAGTAGACTAAGGGATGGGAGGAGGGGAAGAGGGGGCAGGAGGTTGTGGAAGTGACTCTTCCAACACGAGGCCACGGGGTGCTCGCTTTAAGTCATCGACGTGGACCCATCTGGTGTCCCTAGTGGACAGGTCCTGGAGGTGAAATTTGTTGCCTTGTTGAGTGAGGACGCGGTGGGGCCCTGTAAATTTGTCATCCAACTTAGAGGAACGCATATGGGAATGAGCAAAGACAAGATCGCCTACATTGATAGTGATAGGAGAGGCGGACTTATGTTGGCGCTGCAGCATGTCCTCCTGAGAGGAAGCCAAAGTGGATTGGACATACTGGTGAATTGTCTGGAAGTTGGCCAATCTTAGTTTAACATAATCATCCATGTTGTAGATGGGTTCTGGCTTTGAGGATAAGAGAGAGTATGGGAGGTCCTTGTCAAAGCCAAAGAGGACGAAGAAGGGAGTCAGCAATGGATGCATTGATGGAGCTATTGATGGAAGATGCCACTTGGGGAATCCAGTCATCCCAGGACGAACTATGGGAGCCTAGATGTCTGAGGCACCCTAAGATTTTTCGGTTGTGGCGTTCTACAAGGCCATTGGAAGCCGGATGGTTAGGCACGACATTGCACTTACTGATATGAAAGTGGCGACAGATCTCATCGAGAAGGCTATTGTTGAACTCTGTACCGTTGTCAGTAAGAATGGTATGAGGGGTACTGAACGGGCAAATTACGTGATCTACAAGGGCACATGCAACGCTCTTCCGGTCTTGTCGGAGAGGGGTACGAGGACACAGTAGCGGGAGAAGTGGTCGACCGCTACGAACAAGTACTCAGCACCAGATTCTGTAAGAGGTAGTTTTAAGAGATCGATTGAGACAGTTTCCCACGGTCGTGACGGGATAGGGTTTTGTAAGAGAGGTGCTGGTAAGCCGGTTGATCCTTTGTGGCGGTGGCAGGAGAGGCAAGAGTCACAGTGGGCATTGATATCGCGGCGCATGGTTGGCCAATAGTATTTGAGACGTGCTTGGCGCAAGCATCGGTCTTTACCTTGATGGGAAGCTTGAGGAGTATTATGAACAATATGATGAACCTTTGGTATCAGGGCAGTGGGGACAACAAGTTGGCGTACTTCGCGATTGGGCATATCTTTGCCTGTTAGCAGTGTTTTCCTGTACAAGAGATCATCATCTAGCATGAACTCATCTAGTGATACTGGCAGAGTAGGTAAGGTCGAGGCATCGCCATATTCTAGGAAATAAATGACTTTGGACCACATGGGGTCTTGGCGCTGAAAGTTTTGAACAACTTCTGACGTTAGTGTAGTGTTTTCAGTTACTTCAGGCTGCAGTGATGTTATAGCTGCTGCTACGTGACGTGAGAGTGCGTCTGCGACTACATTCAACTTGCCTGGTACATATTGAAAAGTGGGATTAAAGTCCTGGATGATGACAGCCCATCTAGCTAGTCTACCTGTTAGGTTGCGATTCTTGAACAAATCACATAGTGGAAGGTGGTCTGTTTGGATATGCACTGGATAACCATAGACTATATCTCTGAAATGTTTCAAGGACCAGATTACTGCTAGTGCTTCGAGATCTGTGACACTGTAGTTATGTTCAGCGGTTGTAAGGGTGCGACTAGCATACGCTATGACGTGCTTCCTTGATGCTTCATCGAGTTGCATCAAAACGGCACCAAGTCCAGTGCCTGAGGCGTCTGTGCAGAGAAGGAAGGGTTTGGTATAATCAGGGAACGCTAGAACAGGGGCATTAACAAGAGCTGTCTTTAGCTTTTGGAAAGCCTGTGACTGGTCGTTAGTCCAAACAAAGGGCACATTCTGCTTGAGTAAGTGGGTCAGAGGAGCGGCGATCTTCGCATAATTCCGGATGAAGCGACGATAATAGCCACTGAGGCCCAGGAAACTTCGTACAGCTTCGGTAGTGGTAGGTTCTGGGAAGGTAATGATTGCCTTAGTTTTATCCTCATTAGTATGAATGCCTTGTGCATCTACGACATGGCCTAGGAATTTGATTTTCTTTCGCAGGAAGTCACATTTACTGAGATTGATTTTCAGGCCTGCGAGCTGGAGGCGTTCAAAGACTTGCTGGAGTTTGGTAAAATGATCAGGGATGGATTTACTCACAACAATGATATCATCTAGGTAAGCAAAAAGAGAGTGTCCCATCATACCGCTGAAGACTGAATGGATAAGTCGCATGAACACGGAAGGAGCATTTCTCAGACCAAAAGGGAGTCTCTTAAACTGAAAATGTCCAGAAGGGGTGCTAAAGGCTGTAACTGGGCGAGAGGATTCTTCCATTTCGACCTGCCAGTACCCGCTGAGGAGGTCTAAAGATGAAAAGACTACGTTATTTTCACCAAGGGATTCTAGCAAATCAGTGAGGACAGGTAACGGGAAACGGTCTGGAACGGTGACAGAATTGACCTTACGATAGTCGACTACTGGTCTAAAGTTGCCGTCCTTCTTTGGTACTAAGAAAAGTGGGCTATTCCATGGACTGACGGAGGGTTCAATAATGTCCTGGTCTAACATGTTCTGTACCATTTGATCTGTTTGCTTTCTCTGGCTGTGAGGAAATCGATACGCTGGTATGTAAATCGGCTGAGTTCCTGGGAGTAGTTCAATCGTATGTTTGACAAGGTCTGTTCTACCCATCGGTTCACCGGGTAAGGCAACCACGTTTCTGTACGAGGTCAGAAGGTCGAGGAGTTGAGGCGTATTTTCTGGGAAATCTGTGCAAGTGAGATGTGAGAGCATATCGGGTGAATATGTCGGCGCAGATCCCGTAGGGTTAATAGTACATACACCAATTGGCGTATCATCAGTCTGAATAGTAGGAATTGAGGAATCCCGGGACACCTTTACGGCCGCTGGGTATACTAGGAAGTCTCCAATCTTTACACCACTTTTAAGTTTTAGTGGAGCATTTGTGACATTGAGCAAGTACAGGTAGCATAAACTGTCCTCTAAGACTGTACACCACGCTGACTCATAAGTCAAGCCATTCACACAACACGTCTCAGGTAGGGTTAGTACATCCACTCCTTCTTTCGCACCGGCAACACAAACAGAGACTTTGGTGAACTCATGCGGTAACAAAATTGTGCACGTATTCGTTACTGCACGTTTCGTCTCTGCGTGTTGGAGAAGATCATTCAGACTGTGTGAGGTAGGTAACTGAGACATGTCTGAGTCGGCGATAGTGTTGTCGGGAGAGGATGTAAGAGCCATGTTCGAGGGCTGAGAGGATGTATCAGGAGACATTGAGGAATTTTTGTCCTTGCTCGCAGTCAGTAAAGGAATGATCTCTGTAGTCTCAGATGATGATAGTGGTGGTTTGGGCTGGGTTGGACTTTTTGGTAGTGATAGGGACAGAGGTAATTGAAGGACTGATTTGATCGTAAGAACAGGACGGGGACATTCCATAGTGGAAACCGGGAATCCAGAAATGTCTATACTACCACAAGCAGGTAATAATGCAATGGAGTGTTGTGCCATGGTGGAGAAACCAATAAGGGCATCTGCGGGATACTGCAAGTCATTAGTGACATGAAATTCAATGGGGATAGGGAGCAAATCTCTGTGGAGTTTGACTTCAAGGGTGACTCTTCCCTTAACCTTAAACTCTGAGCCGTTAACACCACATAGGCGAATGTCTGGTAGTTCTAGGAAACTGACGTGGTTGTGATGGCAATGAATAATTTGTAAGGAATTTTCGGAGATGAGATTAACTATAGATCCTGTGCCCAAGAAGAATGACGTTGGTATGTCATGACTGCTTCCGAGAATGACTAAACCCGAGAATGTTATGGGACCTACATGGCGGATGGGGAGTTGGGTTTCTGGTTCTACATGATATTGGTCCGATACGGGCGCGGCGCTTCCCCTGACTGTTGGCGGTTGAGGTAACGACATTTCTCAGAGGTGTGAGTCGTGCTTCATTTGTGGTATTTGCAGTGTGGACGACGTGAGCGGGAAGGCGTACGCTGTCTGGTTTGGGAGTGAGGACGTCTGTATGTACGGTCGCAACTGGATGCTCGATGTCCAGGATGACCACAGTGCCAGCAAAGAATCGAAGATTGTCTGTTCCGTCGGGTGCTAGATTGATCACGACCTGCGGTAGGAGAACGATGTGTGGCAGGTCTGCCGCTTGTGGTGGGACAGGAGCGAGATTGGTCTGGGGTAGCGGAGGTGTGACAGACTGAGGAGGCCAAGGGTTGGGTGGTGCCCTGACACGTGTAGTTCGAACCTGTTCTTTCATGAATGGCTTTAGTGACCTGAATAATTTTATCTCCTGGATTGAAACCGATTTCCAAGGCTAGCTCTCGCTGTTTAGGAGTAAGCCAGTGAAGGAATCTGAGGTAACCAGTTAAGTCAGCAAAGTTGGTGAGTGAAAGCATTGGAACGCCGTTCTTGTCTTCTAACCATTTCATGCCTACCAGTAATTGGAGCATCTCGCTACTAGTTGCTTTCATGGCGGCGGCAGCTTCGTGGAGCTTGGCATATTGCACTGGGACACGCAAGTCCTCATCTAGTTGGTTTAGGAGATTAATGAATCCCATGAGAGACGCGGTATTTGAATGTTGGCAACAAAGACTGATGAGTTCCGTGCGAAAATCAGCAAAGGTACGAATGCTATCGAAATGTCCTGCACGGATCGCGGATCCGATGTCCGATTTGCCATGGTGCAAGCAACCGAGGAGGTAAGCTACTTTGAGCGATTCCTCGGTTATTTGTCTATTGTTTATTTCTGTTTCGACGTCTCTGAGGAAATCATAGACAGACCAAGTTGGGTCCTGGCCAGTAAATTTGGGACGATTGGCATCGTCGAGATAAATAGACTGTGGAGGGTTGGCCATGGCTGGAAGTGTAGAAGTGGCGGGCTTAGGAGGCTCCGTAATGCAGACCAGATGCAGGCGACGGCGGAGGCCGGTGGTGGGTGGTGAGGGCAGATGTTGGTGCAAGGCAGGTGTAGAGCTGGTGAGCTGCAAATGCAGAGAATGGTGGTGGGCAGGCAGCGGGCAGACAGTGATAAGTGGCACCGTGGGGGCAGGAGCTATGATGAGTTCGGAACAGGTGCTGGGAACAGGTGCAACAGGTGCGTAGGTCGGCGACGGTGACACGTGCGATCAGGAACAAGGCGTATGGGTGTGGTTGTTCGAGAGGTGAGCACTGGTGAGAAAAAGGGGACACTCGAAAAGCACAGCCAAGGTATGACACCACTAGAGGCACGGAGGAGGGGCGAGGCTGGCAGATGCGAGACGTCGTGTATCTTGTTGTATCACTAAAAATCCAAGGAGGCGGTCAGAATCTAATGGTTCGAAACACCGCTGCTACCAAATGTAACTTGCAATACTTTGGTAATAGAAACTCCGTGTACAAACAGCTAGATAAGGAGTTTATTACAAGCTCACAGTAAAATAGTCTGCCCTTCTCGGCTGCCTGATATCAACTCATGCAATAACGCCGTCTTCAGACGTGGGAAAGTGTGCTGACCTAGCAAGTTTAGTGGGGGCATGTATGCATTGGGGGGGGGACATATATACATCGGGGGTAGACATATTGTGCAGGGGGTACATATATTTATCTATCTATCTATTGCCAAATGCCTCAATCCCGTTTGGGGTGGCCACAAACTAATCGCCTCCAAATCGCCTTGTCCCCAGCCATTTCACTGCCCTGCTCCCAACTCACACCCCTCTCTCATATACCTCTCCACCCCATCCCTTCATCTCATCCTCGGCCTCCCCCTCCCTCTTCCCCCCTCCACCTCACTCAAATACACTCTCTTCGTCAGTCTTTCACCTTCCATCCTCTCCACATGGCCAAACCACCTCAGTGTATTCCTCATAATGCTTCCTATCACATCCACATCAACACCACAACGCTCCTTTATATCCTCATTTGTCAGCCTGTCTCTCCATGTGACTCCACAGGCTCCTCTTAAATAACTCATTTCCACTGCTCTCACTCTTGACTTGTGTCCTTCCAACAACGTCCAAGCTTCACTTCCGTACGTTAGAGATGGTATCACAATACTGTCATGTAGTAACTTTTTCACTTCCATGCTCACTTCCCTGTTTCTTATCACTGCTTTCAAAGAACCAGCAACCTTTCTTCCCTGCTGTACCCTTTCAAGCACTTAACCCTCCAAACATCCATCCTTACTCATCAGACTACCCAAGTACTTAAACGTACTCATATTTTCCAATTCCTCACCATCCAACCTCGCTGTACATTCACTGACTTCACCTCTCTCAAAGACCATCACCTTACTCTTCCCTACATTCACCTTTAGATTCCGTTTCTTACACACTCTCCCAAACTCATCCACCAAGCCTTGCAGCTCCCCTTCGTCTTCACTCAACAACACAGTATCATCTGCAAGCAACAGTACAGGGTGTTTCCAAACACTATCCTCTCTCTCCAGGGCCACTCCAACATCCACTACCCTACCTTGTACCTCTTTTATTACCCCATCCATGTACAGATTGAACAACCATGGCGACATGACACATCCCTGTTTCAACCCAACTTTCAAAGAGAAAAATTCCTTTAGTTCACCATCCACACGCACTGCAGCCTTCGCACCATCGTACATACTCTTCCCAGCATTCAGCAACTTCCCACCTACTCCATATATTCTTAATACTTTCCACAATCCTTGTCTATCCACTCTGTCATATGCTTTCTCCAAATCCATGAAAGCCGCATACAACTTCTTTCCCTTCTCTAGAAACTTTTCCACTAAAGATCTAAGAATGAATATCTGATCTACACAACCTCTTCCCTTCCTAAAGCCTCCCTGTTCTTCTCCAACTAATCTCTCTGTTCTTTCTCTAACTCTGTCAATAAGTATCCTACCATACACTTTTCCTATTATACTAAGAAGACAAATGCCTCTATGATTACCACACACTTCTTTTTCCCCTTTTCCTTTGCACAAGGGAATAATTATACCTGACTTCCAATCCTCCGGGACTCTACCTTCCTCCCAGGCCAATCTGCACATCTTCCACATCCATTCTACTACTATCTCTCCCCCATGCTTCAGCATTTCACCACACACTCCATCAATTCCTGGGGCTTTCCCCAATTTAACTTTCTTCATTGCTTCCACAACTTCTATCCTACTGATTTCTTCCTGTCTTCTCAGCTCCCTCCTTCTCCCAGCCATTCCCCGCCACTTATACTCGCATTACTTCCATCCTCTATGTTCAACAATTCCTTAAAGTGTTCTCTCCATCTGCTCACTTTTTCTCCCTTCTCCGCTAGTAATCTACCATATTTATCTTTCACTCCCCTGCTAACTTCACTTCCACCCTGTCTTACTCTTTTCACCTCTTTCCAGAACATTTTCTTTCAGTCCCTCCACTTTACACTCAAATTCCTTCCAAATTCCTCATCCACTCTCTTCTTACTCTCTCTTACTAATCTTTTCACCTCTCTCTTTCTTTCTACATATAATTCTCTCTTCTGCCTCTCAACTTCTTCCACGCCTCTATTTCTCATCCATTCATTGTATGCTTTCTTCTTTTGTGCCACAGCCTGTCTCACCTCTTCAGTCCACCACGCTGTTCCTTGCACCCCCCTCCGTCTTCTCTTCATCCCACACACCACATCACATGCTGCACATATTTCTTCTGTAAATATCCTACACACACATTCCGTCTCCCATCTGCTCCAATTCATATTTGCCCAATCGTTCCTCCACTTCTCTCTTATACTCTGCCTATTTCTCATCCTCTTGTAACCTTTCCACTCTCCTTGCAACTACTCCTTCCTCTCGTCTTTCCCTTCTTCTATTCCTCCATCTTACTTGAATCCTAATTCTGGCCACCACCAAGTAGTGGTCAGAAAGTCCACTCCCCCAACCTCTATAAGCTCTTGCATCCATTACACATCTTCGCATCCTTTCATCCACACACACATAATCAATCATTGCCTTCCTTTCATTCAGTTCACCACCCACCCTGCTCATCACTCGCCATGTATACCTGTGGATCATTTTATGCCTAAAGAGGGTATTGGCTATCACCAACCCTCTCCCAGCACAAATGTCCACTAATGCACTGCCATTCTCATTTATCTCAGCAGGCACACCCCACTCACCAACTATTCCATCCACCTTCACATTCCCAACTTTACCATTCATATCACCGATCAAAAACACTCTCTCATTCCTTCCAAACTTTTCCATGCACACTTCTACATTTGTCCAGAACTCTTCTCTCACTCTTCTAGCACGATCTTGCGTTGACGCATACACACACACAATCGCCCACATTTGTATTCCAACTTTCAACTTTACCCACACAATTCTTGACCCAACTGATCCATACTGTCTTATGCTCCACTTCCATCTTTTACTCACAACAATACAGACTCCTTCCTTTGCCCTCTCATTCTCACCTAATCCTGCACATATACCTCATCCATACTCCCATTCTCTCACACTTTCTCACCTCCATTTTGTTTCAGTCATTCCACATACATCCACTTTCGCACCCTCAAGCAACTGGACAATCTCTCTCTCTTTCACCTCATCATTCGCTCCTCTTACATTCCATGTACCCATTACCAAGTCCTTTGTCCGGTCCTGGGTCGTCATCGTTTGGTCAGTCCTTGTCCGAGGCTTCTTGTTTGTTTTCTTAGTTAGTTGTTTTCCGGGGAGGGGCACTAACCCTCCGCCAACCCTTTTAGTCGCCTTTTACGACAAGCAGGGAGATATATATATATATATATATATATATATATATATATATATATATATATAATTGTAGCTGCCTGCACTCTTGGAGGGGGAAACGGGGTAATGAAACCCACGTACCTGGACTCGACTATTTATTCGGTCATACTTGGAATTGCAATTTTACTCTCTCAATATGCTATAATGGCGCCACTCATCATTGTTATAAACACTTGGTTCAACATAGAATTACAATTCATCCTCAATATGCTATGTTATACGGCAGTTTACTTCGTATACATATATCGCTTTAAATTCTCATTTTCATTTTCCGACGTTTACAATCGGGTTATGTCGTGACATCAACCACGTGCAGATTAATAAGTATTCTAAAGGTAAGCAAGGGCAACTCACTCGTGGAGAGTCCATTTTCTGTTGTACAGTAATAGTGTGTGGGTAGTGGGTGTGATGTAGCAACGCTAGTCCCTCACGAGCGAAATATCCTCACTCGAATAGCACCTTCACAGGATGGTCGCGGAGTCGCACATCGCACGTGAACTCCACTCTTCGGAGTATCTGTAAATAATCCACAGGATCACTGCTACCTTGTCCTGCACTCATTCCAGCTACCCACACACTGACCCACACTCGCCCATAGCGTCTATTTCAGGGTTTGATGTTTGCTCTTATCTTCAAGCTAATGGATGTTATGTTTAAGCGGCCATACCGTACACATAGACATTGCGTCAGCATCCTTCCCCCCTTCTCCCTCTCTCTCTCTCTCTCTCTCTCTCTCTCTCTCTCTCTCTTTACTGCGTCAGATGCAGTAAGACTCCCCCCGTTGGTCGGTTACGACTAATACCATACTCTTTTACCCGCCGCTCCCTAACAGCAGACACAGCTTGTCTGCAGGGCGGGTCAGGGTTTTGCGTGCAGACCTCCTGACCTTCACGTGTCTCACCACACCACCATCACTGGGATTTACCTCTACCAGCGTTCCCAAAACCAAGTGATTACAGGGTACATTCCAATCCGTCACCAATACCAGGTCCCCCACTTAAAAATTTTGCAGCCGCTTGAACTGCTTCTGAAATTGTCATAAGGATGGTAGGTACACCTTCAACCATCGCTTCCAGAACTGGATGGCAGGTACACCTTCAACCATCGCTTCCAGAACTGGTCTGCTAGGAACTGTACATGCTTCCAACTCTTCCGGTAGATGTCCTCTACAGGCTCTTCGGCTTTACCTCCTAACGGGCACTGGGGTACCGTCTTAGGGAGCCGAATATGCAGTAGGGTAAGCGCTTCAAGGTCGCTGACGTTGTTAGAGATCAGGGTGATGGGCCTCCCATTGACTATCTCCTCCACTTCACAGAAGAGCTTGTGGAGTTGCTTGATATCCATGACTTGTGCACCTATTATCGCTTGCAAGACCTTCCTGATTGTCCAGATCTGTCGCTCCCAGATAGACAGATAGATAGATAGATAGTTTATTGATCACAAAATTACATAAAAACATAAAAAAATGGTCCAATTCAATACAGTACCCATATAATAAATAAAACTTATTTACAACAATTACATTATGTATGACGAACATAAAAATCACCTTTTTAAATTCGGATAGAATCCTATGACCAATTTTACAAACTCTACATAAAAACATAATAAAATAGTCCAATTAAAATACAATACACAAGTACTGAATAAAACCTTATTTACAACAGTTACACTACAAAATATATATATGATGAACAAAAATTACCTTTTAAATACGGATAGAATCTTATGAACAATTTTACAAACTATTTCAAAGTCACTTCTTTTAACGGGGAGGTTTTCAAGTGTTGAAATGTTATACTACTGACGTACATTTAATGTTCTTGGACAGTTTTCTACCACATGCCTTTCTGTCTGAATTTGACCACAAGTACATAAGCGCTGCTCCACCGGTAAGCGACCTCTCCCTCGACTATTCCAGCGCCCCTCCTCAATCATCAAGGAATGAGCACTCAGGCGCATTCTTGACCATGATATTCGTTCTAATTCGTTTACTTTAATGTTATCTTTGTACAAATCATGAACTTCATAACTGGGGTTAACAGTTTTATATAGGAGCATTCTTGAGGAATCAGAGTTGGTTACAGCTTGCCTCAAATCATTCATAGCAACATCAATATCATCAATATCCTCAGTTAAGAGTCCTTGTAAGTATCTGGAGGTGTGAGTTCTATAGCTTAGCGTAACACGTATGGCATGAGCCATAGGGTCATCCACCATATTACTTCTCTCCCTCCATATTTTTTAAAAATAATTACGTTGTTTGGCTATAATGAGGGCATGTAACGGCGGGCATCCTAATTCGATCATACACAAACTATTACAGGTAGTGTTTCGAACCCCTAACAGTTGCTTCAGACACCAGTTGTACAGTTTATTCATTGGTTTTATATCTCTATTCAGCCAAGACACAAAATGGGATATCGTTGTTCTTACATATGAGACAGATTTGAGAACATGACACATTTTCATTCTTGCATGTACTTTGATGGCAGAAGTGGATCCGTCAGCAGTGAAAGGGCTCCCTAAATATACAAAATGTTCACACGGCTCAACAATCAAACTATCGACATCCATGGTTTCTCTGTCCTCATTGTTACCATTTATAACGAAAAACTTGATTTTGCCTAAATTTATTTTCATACCATGCGAATTACAAAACATATTTAAAATCTTAATTTTGTTAATCATGTTGTTTCTGGTCTTAGCCAAAAGAACAGTGTCATCCACCAACACCAAAATGTGCAACCAAGACAGAAAACCGTCCATGCCACAACCTTGTTTAATCATTCTGATTAAGTCATTTACATATATCATAAATAACAAGCAAGAAGTTGGAGAACCCTGTCTCACACCTATTGTTGCAGTGATAAGTGCTGTACCAATTACACAATTGGTTATGCGATACATTGCAACTATCGCCATCAACATCGTCATCCCACATCCTAATCTTTTCAAGATAGTAAATAACATATTTCTTGGCACTTTATCATAAGCTTGTGCAAAATCCACAGAAGTTTCAAACAATTTTAACTTCTTTCTTCTCGCAATATCTGTTAATAGCCTAAGCGTGATAATGTGTTCTAAGCATCCCCTACCGGCCAGACTACCACCTTACTCTCTAAACGGAGAAAATCATCTATTAAGTATATCAAATATTACCATATCATAAAGTTTAGCAATGCTATTCATTATGCTGATACCTCTATAATTTGTAACCAAAGAACGTAAACCACGCTTAAATATCGTAAAGAACTTAGCCGTCCTCCATAAGGACGGATACACGCCTGATACGAAAACTGAATTAAAAAGAGAAGCTAACGTCAAGAACCACTCAACAGGTAATATTCTTAGGAAAGCAGGAGGTATGCCATCTGGACCGCTCGCCTTATGCACTTTAAGTCTCTTAGCTTGCTCAAATACTTCACGGGGGGTTATAGGGCCGTCCAATATCGGTATATTTACATTAGTGTCTAAATCATTCAGATCGAACTCTTGTACATTTTCGGGGTTGAGTATCTTCGAAATTTTCTCTAAATTGTTCATCGGTGGGGTGGGAGGATCCATGGGCGTGGGGAGTGAAAGCTGCCTGAGTCACCTCACCACGCCAGTTAATCGCTGGCCACAGTTCCCCGTCATCATTATTCGCCAACATTTTTTCCCATCTACTAATAGTCTCATCGGGGGCCAAGGGAGGGTCAATAGTTTTGCTCACTCATGCACAGTTATACAACGCATCACATATTTTGTGACTATCTTCCTCCACATCCCCTATGAGTGTGGGTAGACCGTGCTGAGTAATGACACTCATAAACTTTTCATTGTTTACATTCTGGAGATGAGTGCCAGAAAGGCAGCTTCCTTGCGTGCCAAATTTGAGAGATGGGAGTCTGAAGTGGAGCATAACAATGAATACAACCAAAGTGAGAAAACTCAAGACGATGATGAAGAGTGCATGCCTTCAATCGACACGGCCCGCAACCTCTGCACCATGTTTGAGAACAAGGCCCAGGAGGCATCCCGGCCCGTCAGTGATCGTCCCAAACCCAAGGTCAACAGATTTGTATGAAGACCTGCCACCACAGCCCCTAGGTGTCATCCCACCGCTGCCACCAAATGTCACTCGATTTCTTGTAGTAGGAATTAAAGATGAATACAGTGAGTTGATCTTAGTTTATTATCTTCAGAGAAAATCTAAGTTGAGCAGGGTATGTCTTACAGAGACAATATAATAAGTAAGTCTAGTTGGGCCCCTTTCCTTGTTCACTCTCTCCACTACCTGTCGGTTCTAATGCTAGCCTCCTTCTAAGCTCTGCTTCCTAAATTCTGGTGAAGCAGGGGTCGTGTCACGTGTGTTACACTGTGGTTGGAAAGTTCCAGAAACCTGTGTGTGTGAGTATGTGTGTATGTGTGTGTATGGTCACTAGGCTTTGTTCGTATGCTATCTCGCTGACACACTACCTACATCATCCCCTGACTTGCTACTTCCTGTGTATTGTCAACATTTCCTCAGTTAACTTTCATGATCATTTCCCTTTCCCAGGCTTGCCTGGAGCTCCGTCCATCCATCTATTTATCTATCTATCTATTATGATTTGTAATTATAATATGGACTCATAACACTAAAACTTATCACCCTTTTTAACAAACTTTGCCTCTGACAAGTGTGCAATACAGCATGATCTCCCAGGCTACTGGATCGACTGATAAGAATTTCGTAACTAAGGGTCGGGGTTTGTATGACAAGAGATATAGGCACATGATCTGATGGTAAACATATAGCATGGTTAACATAAAAATTTCGTATACAATTGATAATATTTGGTGAAACTATACATGTTTCTAATTCAGATACCCATTCTTCACCTTTACGTTATGTCATCATACTGGGGAAATATTTATCACGGGTCTTAAGATTATTCAACACTAAAAGCTTCTCTTCTATGCACATAGCAGTAAGTATATTTGCATTATCAGTTGGGGTTTGTACAGGGTCAGGTATATAAGGGTATGAAAACTTTTCGAATTCTGGTGTTAATAGTTCTCGAACTGATTTACCAAACCGAGCATTAAAATCACCCAACATCACACAACCATTCGGGTATTCTTCTGTTTTCAGCTTTTCTTGTATTGAGCTTAATGCCGATCTGTTGAAGTATGGAGAATCCGATGGTGGGATATAACCGAAACTAAAAAGCACACCTGGAACACATTTAAGTTTACACCATAATTGATCCGGTATAGTATTATCTACTGCAGTTAAATATGAACCCAAGTGTTGTCTCACTAAAACACAAATTCCACCTCTGTGCTGATTGTTTTGATCACTGCTTTGAAGCGATATATACCCTGGAAATGAAATTGGCAAAGGAGTCTTTATTTCAATTAGACTTATAATATCAAATTTCATTAACAGTTCTAATACCTGCTTCTTTTCCGTCTTTGTCCTTATACCATTCACGTTCCAAGAAATAATGTGGAGGTAATTTTGTGGATGCTTTAAAAAGGAAGTGGATTCCAGGTATCAATCACTGTTTCGTTTCGATAAAGTTTCCTCTCTTTGGTGTCCAGCCTAATGACGCATCCTCGATTCTCTGGTCGGTCCCTCTCGGCAGCCTCAGCATCCCTCAGTCCCTCCTCACTCCTGCCTCAATGATGAATGAACATCTTTCTTGATATACACCTTCCTAAATGGCTTACCTTTATCCTTTCGCTGCTTTGCTTTCTGGAGTACTTCATCTCTAATTCCCTTACTTGATACAGTAACTAGGATGGGCCGCTTCCTGCTGTTCTGGTCCTCACGTCCCAGCCTGCGATGAGATCTGTTGACCATTTCTTCTCCGATCATTTCCCACACTTTCTTAAGTTTTTCCTCATCGTTTGTTGCCCTGTCGAAACCTTCCTTACTATCAGGTATTCCCAACACTATCAAATTCGTCTCTCCTTCCTTCCGATCCACATTCTCCAAAAATCTTTTTTGTTGCACTATGATCTAGGCTTGCTGTTCAACTTTCTTCTCTAGACCTGCCAACTTTTGATTCATCGCTGCTTCCAATGACGTAAATGATCGCCTCATCTCGGTAATATCATTCCTTATCCTCAAGCTGAGTTAAGATCTCTTGCTCGTCTTCTCTCACCCAAAGTATACATTCAGTTAACTCGTCTTTTGTGATAGTCTTTAACTGTGCTTTTTGCATTTTATGAAGCTCAGATAAAGAACGTGTTGTCATGTTTTACTGGTTCAGTGATTAGGGAAATGAAACAACGCAAGGGGGGTGGGGAGGGGGTGTGACGTGGACGTTCTGGCAAAATGGTTTGGCTGACCTCACACTCCTCAGGCACTAATTAAAAGGTCTTCTTTTCATATAACTTGGCTTCAACTTACTTCAAAGTGTGTATGAAGTCTTCATCAACAACACATAAGAAATTCACTGCTCCATCCTTTGTCATTTCGCTGTAATCCAGTTAATTCTTACAGAGCTCCGTCACACGTTCACCCTCCACCACTGTCTTTTGCACACACCGCCCATGTGTGATGCATGTGGGGGGTTGAACTCCCACTCAATTCCCTTCCTTAACAATGCATTGTGGACTTTGTCATCTTTTTCCCAGCTGAGGGCTGAAGCCCGGAGTTCCTTATCTGCTCTAATCATGTTTGTTCCATTGTCGGAACGAATGCGCTCTGGTATACCCCTCCTTGCTGAGAAGCGTGTTATTGCATTGAAAGAACCAGCATCCAATCTGTCGGGAATCTCCAGGTGTATGGCTCTCGAGTTCAGACAAATGAACAGACAACCCCACCGTTTCACCCGTTTCCTACCCTGCTTCGCATTGAATGGTCCAAAGCAGTTCACCCCAGTATGCGTGAATGACGCCTTCACCATGCATACCTTGTCAGCAGGGAGGTTAGCTTGTCTTTGCAGTGACTCCTTCCAATTGACTCAACGACAAACGTGGCATCCTTTTAACACCAGATGGTGTGGCAGATACCAGGTCACGTGAGGCCTTGTGTGAAGTTCATTATCAGGAACTGATTTGGCAAACCTTCATCTAGCAACAGCTGCATCTCTTCTGCACAGTGCCGGCATAAGGGTGGGTCTCTGAGCAGCCTCTTCTTCAGGCCTTCTAACCTCCTCAATGCCATTAACCTGTCGTCTGGGAGCTTGGGTGGATTTCGTCTGAATGGTATAGGGAGTTGGTAGTGTCCCATCACCTTTGTTGCTGTGCCCGACCACAATTTCATCACCCTGTTGTCTTAAATGGATAGGCCATCTCCCTTCTTCAGATAGCTTGTGTCCAGTTCCCAAAACTGTCGCACTTGCTCCTCCAATCGTGTTTCCTGGGAGTTGCAGTCAACTACGGCCACACATCCTACCTCATCTAGTCTGTCTTCCACCTCAGCATGAGGTCGTACAGGTCTGCTGGCGGTCCATCCCAGTGGTGTCCTTATTGCAAAAGGTTCTTCACTACTCCCAGCCCTGAACTTCAAAGGCGTCATTGCTTGTGGTGTATCAAGACCAATCAGTAGTTGTACCTCACCTTCGTACGTGTTCAGTGGCTCTATTCCCACCAAATGACTCCATCGTGCCATGTCCTGTACAGAGGCTACTGAGTCCAGCGCTGCAGGGAGTTGCTGAGGGACAATCACCCCAGGCAGCGATATCCTCCGGTTTGGTTTATGGGAATGCCTGCTGCTAACTACTAAGTCTGTCTCCTCAGTTCGCTGCACCATCACCTGGGTTATAGTGTCTAGTGCTACCCATACGGTTCTACGTGGTGCCCCTAGATTGCTTGCCAAACAGGTCGTACAGAAGGTTCAGTTGCTGCCAGAGTCCAAAAATGCCCTCGTCTGGACCACAGCATCCGATCCTTCACTAGCCACCTTTACCTCAGCAGTGGGCTATGCCACCTTGCGAAGACACCCATGAATCCACATTGTCCCTGTCGTGGTGGTGAGTCATTCGTTCCCGTCCTTGTCCCTTTCGAGCCTAGGCCTCTTAAATGCCCCTTCCATGTCTGCCTCATTCCGTTTGTTGGCCTGTCCATAGGAAGCACTTCTCTCCAGCTCTCCTCTGTGTACTCCCTGCTTGCTTCCATGCTTCTGTTCCCACTGAGTGTATCGATGAAGATCGTCTCTCGACTTCATCTCATCCTCCATCTGCATTTTTGCTCCATCTCCCTTCCTGGGTTCCTCATGGTACCGAGGCTTCTGCCTTTGCCTTACTGGGCCAGTCAGGTGTATCCATCATGAATGCTTCCCAGTACAACCCCCTATGTCACACCATACTGAGGCCCGGCACTCAGCTGCTGAGTGGGTATCGTTCAAGCAAACATAATATTTGAGCCGTCTGACCTCAGCCCTCCTTTCTTCCACTCTCATGGCACGGAAGTTCTTGAATCCCACCAGTGCGTCCAGCCCCCGCACAGCCGACACATGTCTCTCTCACTTGCAAGTTCGTCATCACCAATGGTGGCCAAGCCAATCACAGGCATGTCTGGATTCTTTATAGCACCAACCTCAATGGCTCACTTGGTGGACGCTCCCCTTTCCTCGGTTCTCCTCCTCACACTCACTCTGTCTGCCTCCTCCAGAATTAAGGTTTTCAACCATTTAACGTCAGGATAATACCCGTATCGTTTGTTGTGGGCAAAGATTCGTCCTCATAACGCATTAGTGCCTTCTCAGGTAACTGACGCAGTGTGTCCACCGAGCAAATGGTGTTCAATTCCCACAATTTCCCGATAATCTCCAGACTCAAAATACATGACCTTAATTCATCGGGGAATTTTCTAAGACCATCTTCATCTTCATCTTTGATCATGGGCCCTTCAAGTATTCCTTCCACAATCTCTTGGACGTACTGATGTCTGCCTCCATATTTGTCCTCCAATATCGCCTTATAACCCTCTCGTGGGTCCAAATAGTTGCACATTTGTAGTGTGTTCCTGACAGGCCCTGCACATGCTTACATGAGTGTCTGCAGCTTATATTCCTCTGGGACTGCGGCCCTCCCAATGTCCCATTCAAATGTACGGATGAACTCCCAGTACTCCCTCCGGCTATTTCCTTCAAAGGTTGTTAGTTGGGTCTGTGGCAACCTAATGGTGGCAATCAACTCCCTCAAGCTGGAGGCTATCACCTAGATGCCCATAGGGGTAGCAAGTGTCGGCTCTTCCGTTCCCCATGTGGTCGGTTTCGGGTTTTCTGAGCTCTGCCACTCTGGCCCTTGCCTGCTAACTGTTGACTCTTCTTGATGTAAAGTCGTAGCCTCTTGTGTCTGTCCTCACTCCCCCCTCTGGGGTTCTCTAGTCTCCCACATTTGTTTGTCTCCCGTGCCGTCCCTGTATCTCAGCCTCTTTGCCGGTCCTTCGTGTACCACTACCACCTCTGGCTGTACCTGTGACCCCAAGCTCATTTCGTTCCTCCCTTCCATTCTCATTATGCTCTCCAACTGTGTCAGGCGATCATGGACTGCCTTGTTCTGTTCTTGCAGGGTTTGCAAAGCCGGTATGAGGACTCTCATGTATACATTCTTGTGTGCCTCAGTCTGTCTGCCTTCGACTGCTGGCCACTTCTCTAAGCATTCTTGCAGCCCAGATTCGACCCTCTCCTCCTCCCGTTGTTCCATCATCGCTCCCACAGCATCCGTCTCATACTCCTCTCCCTCCGTTGCTTCCCTGGCCTCCTCGTCTATCCTTTGGGCCATTCCATGGGTTATGTTATGCCCGTCATGTTCTGCCCATTTCTTTCCCTCTAGGTTGTCCATGCTGATATGTTCCGCCTGGTATGTTATAGGTTGGGTTCTGCTCAGTATGTTTAGGTTAGGATCCGCCTGGCATGTTATAGGTTGGATTCCGCCCAGTATGTTGCAGGTTGGGTTCCGCCCTGTATGTTTAGGTTAGGATCTGCCTGGTATGTTATAGGTTGGGTTCCTCCTGGTATGTTATAGGTTGGGTTCCTCCTGGTATGTTATAGGTTGGGTTCCTCCTGGTATGTTTTAGGTTGGGTTCCTCCTGGTATGTTATAGGTTGGGTTCCTCCTGGTATGTTATAGGTTGGGTTCCTCCTGGTATGTTATAGGTTGGGTTCCTCCTGGTATGTTATAGGTTGGGTTCCGCCTGGTATGTTTAGGTTAGGATCCGCCTGGTATGTTAAAGATTGGGTTCTGCCTAGTATGTTTTTTTTTTTTTTTTTTCAAACGCTCTTAGTCACACTCTCATTCATGCAGCGTTTATTCCATCATACACCCAAACAGCCAGACAGCGAGCACTGAGCTCAACCTTTAAAGTAAAGTGGGACACCAGAATCTCCTTTATGACAGCCCAGTATCAATCACAACTCTTAATATCCAAGGTACACTAATTAGTTTTAATTCATTACCTGTACTTTATAGCATATAAACGATGTCACGATATCAGTACCGACTTCCTGAATATTACACTCACATTTCTCACATTCAATGTGTCACAATTTTTTAACACTGTCTGGCACAAGTAATAAACTCCTACCCCATTACTTAAACTAACGCTGTATTTTCTTCACAACGAACCAGACGTAGTGTATCAGCTCCCGGCTTTCAATTGTCTGAGTAAAGTTGTTTATCAACCCTCACAGTCCCGCAGAGGCTACCCATTCACAACCCAAGATGTCCTGAGTTGCAGTGTCGCCGATCGTAGGTAGGTCTCCTCCTTAGACTTTAGCACCGCCAAGCGCTGTCGTCGGTCGTGATCGGGCCCGCTCCCCCTGCTAACGGACCCTACAGTAGGTATGACTCTAGCCGCCTGCACTCTTGGAGGGGGAAACGGGGTAATGAAACCCACCTAGCTGGACTCGACTATTTATTCGGTCATACTTGGAATTGCAATTTTACTCTCTCAATATACTATAATGGCGTCACTCATCATTGTTATAAACACTTGGTTCAACATAGAATTACAATTCATCCTCAATATGCTATGTTATATGGCAGTTTACTTCGTATACATATATCGCTTTAAATTCTCATTTTCATTTTCCGACGTTTACAATCGGGTTATGTCGTGACATCAACCACGTGCAGATTAATAAGTATTCTAAAGGTAAGCAAGGGCAACTCACTCGTGGAGAGTCCATTTTCTGTTGTACAGTAATAGTGTGTGGGTAGTGGGTGTGATGTAGCAACGCTAATCCCTCACGAGCGAAATATCCTCACTCGAATAGCACCTTCACAGGATGGTCGTGGAGTCGCACATCGCACGTGAACTCCACTCTTCGGAGTATCTGTAAATAATCCACAGGATCACTGCTACCTTGTCCTGCACTCATTCCAGCTACCCACACACTGACCCACACTCGCTCATAGCGTCTATTTTAGGGTGTGATGTTCGCTCTTATCAAGTTAATGGATGTTATGTTTAAGCGGCCATACCGTACACATAGACATTGCGTCAACATCCTTCCCCCCTTCTCTCTCCTACACTCTCTCTCTCTCTCTCTCTCTCTCTCTCTCTTTACCGCTTGAGATACGGAAACAAATATATATATATATATATATATATATATATATATATATATATATATATATATATATATATATATATATATATATATATATATATATAAATAATAATTATAACACAAAGTCAGTAGTTCTGTGAAGAGTAAATGATTTCAGTTTTCTTGTTCCATGAATGTCTTGGGTTGAGTTTTCCGGTGTTAAATTATTCAGAGCGTTGCATTTTCCTGGGCTGCATTTTCCTAGGAATGAATTATATACAAGGCGTCGAGTTGTGTGGGAATGAATTGTCTGGGATTGAGTTCTGCAAGGGTTCAATAGGCGTGTGAACTGTTGTTGTTGTTGTTATTATTATTTTATTATTATTATTATTATTATTATTATTATTTGTGGTAGATGGTAGGTGATGGTAACCATCATCCTTGATGCAGTGTTGCCTACTTCTTCCTTCACCTTTATCACTCGTTTTCTGTGTCTGCCCTCCTCATTTCCTATTTTTCCCGTCTTTTCTGTCACTTTTGTTACTCTTCTTTCCTCTTTAAGTGGCTTTTCATTGACTGTCAAGCCTAATGGTTTCCTGTAAACCAGGAAGCCATTTACAACGCTGGGTGGTAACCATATAATCAACCGACACGTGCTCCCCAGCTGTCAACAAGTGGGTTGGCGAGTTGTTAGTGTCCCTACCCGTAAAACCACAAAGTGACAAACGGCCACTCCTTACGTGATTATGGCGTCTGTCTGTAAATCAATAGACAGATTATGCGTAGGGTAGTCGCAACCATCATCCACTCACTTGATACAGCACTGCCTACATCTTCATTCAATTTTTTTAATTCATTTTCTGCATTTGCCCTCCTCGGATCCAATTTCTCCCATCTTTCCCGTCACTTTATATTACTCTTCTTTCCTCTTCAGACGGCTTTACATTTAGTGAAAAGCCAAATGGTTTCCTGTTACCCAAGAAACCATTTACAGTGCTGCGTGGTAACTATATAACCAAACCATATGTGTTCTCTACGTGTCAACAAGTGGGTTGGCGGAAGTTTTTCTTTTTTATGCGAGGAAGAAGGAACCAAAGGCCGCGAGCCCGCAATTGTTGTTCCTTCCAAGATAAAAACAAAATACAAGAGAGAGACAAATTCAAGATCCGATCATTTCGAGATGCCTGGACACAATGCGTTTGAAAGACTGGAGATCATAGGAAGCAGGAAATACAGACAGAGGGAGACAGTTCCAGAGTTGTCCTGTTGCATAAATGAAGGACTGGGAGGAACGGTTAACTTTTGCATTAGAGAGTTGGACAGAAAAGGCATAAGAGTTTGCAGCTAGATGGGTGCTACGCGCCCGTCGTAGAGGTGGAGGAATACATGCAGACAGTTCAGAGGAGCAGTGACCATTGAAGTAGCGATAGAAAAGAGATAAAGATGCAACACTGTGGCGAAGAGACAGAGGTTGAAGGGAGTCAGTATGAGGAGGAGAGTTAATGAGATGAAAAGCCTTTGACTCCACCCTACTGAGAAGAGCTGTGTGTGGGGAGCCTCCCCACACATGAGAGTTGTACTCCACACAGGGGCGGATAAAACCCCTGTATAGAGTCAACAATTATGCAGGGGTAAGGAAGGTGCAGAGTCGGCTTAGCACACCCAATCTCGGAAACAGATTTTACAAGGGATGTAATACGATCTTTCCAAGATAAGTCTCGAGTAATTGAAACCCCAAGCACGTTCAAGGATGATGCAGGATTAAGCTGAATATTATCAGACATTAATGGGTATACCTGTGGAAGATTTTGTCGGGTTCATAGGTGTAAGAACTGAGTCTTTAATGCATTAAAAACAACAAGATTAATTTTACCCCAGTCAAAGATACGAGCCAAGTCAGACATTAGGTGTGCCATAGCCTCATCCCTAGTTTGTTGAAGTAACTGCTGAGATGGGCGTTGCGGGAACAGAACGGAAAAGTGAAGGGCGGAGTCATCAGCATATGAGTGGTTAGGGTTAGAAGGCCATTGATGAATAAAAGGAAGAGAGTTGGTGATAGGACAGAGCCCTGAGGAACACCGTTGTTGATAGATCTAGGAGAAGAACGATGGCCGTCTACAACAGCGGCTATAGAAAGACCAGAAAGGAAGCTAGAGATGAAGGCACAGATAGAAGGATAGAAACCGTAAGAGGGCAGTTTGGAAATTAAAGATTTTCGCCAGACTCGATCGAAAGCCTTTGAGATGTCAAGTGCAATGGCAAAGCTTTCGCCAAAGTCCCGAAAGGAGGATGGCCAGGAGTCTGAAAGGTAGGCGAGAAGATGGCCAGTGGAGCGTCCCTGACGGAACCCATACTGACGATCAGAAAGAAGGTTATGGTAGGAAAGTTACTTTAAAATTTTTCTATTAAGAATTGACTCAAAAACTTTTGAGATACAGGATGTTAAAGCAACTGGACAATAGTTAGAGGGTTCGGAATGGTCACCCTTCTTTGGGACTGGCTGATTGAAAGCAAACTTCCAGCAAGAAAGAAAGGTACAAGTTGATAGACAAAGGCGAAAGAGTTTGCCTAAGCAGGGTGTAAACACAGAAACACAGTTCTTAAGGAAAACAGGAGGGACTCCATCAGGCCTATATGCCTTATTAGTACTGAGGCCTGTGATGGCAGAAAATATATCAACTGAAGAAATTTTAATGTCAGGAATGAGGAAGTCAAAAGGGAGAAGTGATGGAGGAACAGCACCAGAATCATCCAAAGTGGAATTGGAGGAGAAAGTCTGAGCGAAAAGATCTGCTTTATTGGTAGAAGTAATACCTACAGAGCCAACAGAGTAGAAAATAGGAGGGTAGGATGATGAGGTAAAGTTGTTAGAAAGGTTTTTGGCAAGATGCCAGAAGGAGCGGGAAGAATTCAAGTTGGAGAGTTGAGAGTATTTAGTACATCTGAAATTATTTTTAGCAGAGCGAAGAACAGACTTATCACGATTCCAGGCAGAAACGTATAAAAGATGCGATTCAGGAGTGGATGGCTCCGGTACCTTTTATTGGCCCTCTCCTTGTTGCAGACAGCATTAGAACAAGCGTGCATTAGTCAAAGAATATGAGAAAGGAATGTATGCTTCCATGCCCGAGAGACTAACCTCCGTAATGCGCAAAGCACATTCAGATGGCTCCTGGTCATGGAAGCAATAATCATTCCAGCGAAAATCAAAGAAGTACTGCCTGAGGGCCTCCCAAGCCGCAGCTCCAAAGTGCCACAGACGACGTTTCTTTGGAGGGTCCACAGGCTGTACCGGAGCGATAAGACAGGTTAAGGTGATAAGATTGTGATCGGAGGACCCCAACGCAGAGAAAAGATTAACAGTGTAAGCAGAAGGATTACTTGTAAGGAAGAGGTCAAGTATGTTGGAGCTCTCTCCAAGGCGGTCAGGGATACAGGCAGGGTGCTGTACAAGCTGCTCTATGTCATTAAGGATAGAAAAGGTGTCGACTTGTTCACCAGGTGGATCAGTGAACGGAGAGGAGAGCCAAAGATGGTGGCGAACATTTAAATCTCCTAGAATGGAGATTTCGGAGAAAGGAGAAATGGATAGAATGTGTTCCATCGTAGAAGTATGATAGTCAAAGAATTTTTTATGGTCAGTAGTATTAGGAGATAAGTAAACAGCTCTGATATATTTAGTCAGAGAATGACAGGAAAACCTAAGCCAGAGTGCAGAGAATTCAGAAGAATCGAGTTCAGGAACATGAGAGCAAGAGAAGTCATTGCGTATATATACGCAACAGCCACCTTTGGCTTTGAAATGAGTATAGAGAAAGTAGGAGGATACAGAGAAGGGTTTGTTGTCAGTTGCCTCAGACAGCTGAGTCTCAGTTAGGAAAAGAAGGTGAGGTTTAGAGGAGGAGAGGTGGTGCTCAACAGAGAGAAAGTTGGAGGAAAGGCCACGAATGTTGCAGAAATGAAGAAGTGAGTCAGACGGTGGTTCCAGGCAGCTCGAGTCATCACTGGGAGAGGGGCGGAAGGTGGGGGGCATTTATGGTCCCCCCCCCTGGGGTCTACGAGGCTATGTGCCCCGCCCCATAAAACAAACAATTCAAACAGCAACCCCATGTGGGATTATGGCGTCTGGGTATAGATTGGTAGATATTATTATTATTATTAAAATGCGTGAGCTACAGCATTGTGCCCCTGGAAACTCATCGGCACCCCCACCAGGACCCCATGGAGTAGCTGCAGCCGAACCGCAGGATGCAGTGCGACAACAGGACAAGTCAGCCCGGGCCGTGCGCCCCTATGACACTCAGCCTCCTCACTGTCGCCCTAGCAGGAATTCAACACTACCTTCGGGGAGACGTACCGCCAGATAAGATCGGGGTTGAGCTGCCTATCCAGCTCCAAACAGCGCCCCTCAGGAGACGGCCGATAGCCTCTCCCGCCTTCAACAGGAGTGTGCCCATAGCCTCTCCGAAGGTGTCTTCCCTCGTAAGGGAATCGGTGTCTCACTGACCTGAGGGTAATAAGGAGACGGCCAATAGCTGCTCCCGCCTTCATCAGAAGGTGTCGTTCCAGGGACAGCCGATAGCCACCCTACACCCCCTTCTGCAGGAGATGGCCGATAGCTGCTCCTCCCTCCAGCAGAAGGAGACGGCCTGTGGCCACTCCCGCCTTCATCAGACGGCCGATAGCCGCTCCGAAGGTGCTGCTCCAGAGTCGGCCGATAGCTGCTCCTCCCTCCGGCAGAAGAAGACGGCCTGTGGCCGTTCCCGCCTTCGTCAGACTGCTGATAGCTGCTCCGAAGGTGCTGCCCCCAAGCCGGCCTATAGCTGCTCCCCCTCCCTCCTGGAGGAGATGGCCTGAAGCCGCTCCCACCTTCATCAGACGGCTGATAGCTGCTCCGAAGGTGTCCAGAGGCGCGCTGATTCCCCCACTCAGGCCACGGCCATAGCCGGGCCTTGGTGCCTCATAGTCGCGCTCTTGGGCAGCCACGGCCAATAGTTGGGCCCCACGGCCAGAGAGACGTGAGAGCAGTGTTACCGCCCCAGTGTGAGACGAGTGTTTGGACCCCCGATGCAGAAGGACCCCAGAGAGGCCCTACAACCTCCCTCGACCTCTGCTCCCTACGTCTAGCCCTGGAGAAGACCCACCTGATGGACCCTAATTCAGGTCAGTGCCACAGCCCCTCCCTGACGGCGCCCCTTGACTCTGGAGGCCGCAGTCCTAGGGTACTCCAGGCCCTCTCCAGGACGCCTGGGCGAGATCTCCCCATGCCCCCATGGTGGAACACCTCCACAGACCTGAGCCAGAGATTTCTGGACCTGTTTGGCCCCAGCCCTGAGGGCCACATCCCTGTACCCAGCCCGGAGAATACGGGCCCCTTCGCCACCTGCAGCCCCAGATGAGAGAAGACACCCCTGTGAGTCGTCCCGTGCCCTCTCGGCACGCCCTCCCCTGGCGGTGCCCCTGTTCCGGCAGAATTGTCGCCGGCGTGTCCCCCTGCCGCCCCCACCATATAAGTGGCTTATGTTAAGTGTGATGTTGCCCCAAAGTTAGTGTAACAGTGATACAGTGACTTAGTATATGTCGAATAACAGGGCAAGTGTTCAGGAGAAGATAGCGGGAGAATAAGCAATATCACGGGGCAGAGTAATAAGGACGAGTGCAGAGACCAAGTTCTGGTGAATCAGACTCACGAGTGACGCCCTCGTATAAAATCAGTAAGACTCTCAACACGAGAGATTCTCCTTAGTAAAATATCCAAACGTCCTTTGCTACCAGGAAATAGTGAAAAGAAAGTGTTAATAATACCTTCCCGCTTGTATTACCATAAACATAGCAAGATTCTCGGTGCCTTCCACCCTTCCTCAGTAAATCTCCTCTCAGCAGTCAGTTCGTTTGTAAAAACCTGGACTAGCAATACAATCAATTATGAAAATCCCCCTGCTACCAGAAACTACCAAGTCAGAATCTGTAACCTCAATACCCTCCTAATATTACTATAACTAAAATCAGACCCTCCGCGCATCACACCTCGCTCCCCCCCCCCCCGTGTGAGACCCTCTCCTACTCTCCCACGTGCACCGCGACCCTGTGTTCCAAGTAAACCTGTGCACTAAATCTGGAATGTTAGCATCAGTGTCTGTTAAGCTAGTATCCTGTGAAATACTGATTATATAGTTAAGGTTTTATTCTCCACCATATATTGTGTTGTACTATCCGCTGTTTTTGTCCTGTGTCTGACTGTGGTAATATACGTGTAAAGGTTATTGCCTGGAGTTTTTGTGTCCTACCTTTCTTTATTGCACTAAGCCCTGGTCTCGAAAGAGGACCCCGCTACATGTTAGGTGTTCTAGGACCGAGGAGTCGGGCCTTTTTCACCTAGTATTACATTGGTGGCCAGCGGTGGTTCTTGACCCAGGCGTAAGGGAGAGGTAGTGAGGAAATATTTTTGCAAAATGGCAACAAAACCTCATGTACAATTACCCAAGTTTGACCCCAACCAGTACGATATACGCACGTATCTGGCGATCATTAAACCCTTACTGGATATTGGCTTTGATGATGATCAGCAAAAAATTGCAGTCACAGTTCCACTATTGGTCAAAGCGGCAGCAAACATTACACCGAAAATCGTCCTGGAGCTCACCTGGCAGAAGTTTACAAAGTTCGTTGTTCAGGCCATCACCCCATCATTAGGGAAAGTGGTGGCTCTATCCCAACTGGATAGCTTCTCATTTGACAGGGATTTAAATAATACCCTGATACAGGCAAGATGCCTAGTTACTGCTGCCTACTCGGAGGCAGACGAGGAAACCCGGGATCAGCACACGTTCAACACTCTTCTCAGAGTGCTTCAGAGTGTTGTCAAACAACACTTTACTATCCATGACCCAACTGGAGACATGGATAGAGATGTCCAGCTCATACGGCGCCTCCTGACTGCCTCCCTACTCCCCAGCAAATTAATATGGTGAAGTTATTTCCCACTCAACCCCCGGCTCCCCTTACCATGCCACGTCCGCCCTTGCCTCACATCAACCCCCACCTCAGCACCGAGCCCGCCTAGGGCACACCCCTCCCACCAGCGCCCTCCCCTCGGGAAAATCCGAACCTGATCCTAGTGAATCATGGGAATTCACAGCCTGCAGCTCCCGGTGTCCCCTACATGACATACGGGACCAGCTTAAGGCTGCCCGCTGCAGGCCCACAGCCCCGGGTTCACATAAGGTGTTGCCTCTGGAGGACGAGGCCCCGGAAGATGAACTGGCACTCATGGAGGAGCCCCATCCTGGGGAACAGGAGCAGGAATAGGAAAATGAAAGCCCCAGACAGCTGGATTTTTAGGCTCGCCCCAGCACCAACCCACGGAGGAGAGGGCCATTACCCCTAAATATCGCCCCCTAGTATACCACAAGATGGAATTGAACGGCGTGAAGGCCAGACTGTTAGTCGATACGGGAGCAGCCGGATCCTGCCTTTACAGCCACTATTTCTCACGCCATAAATCGACTTTTGGCCCACTCCGCCCCATTACCACTCACCTTGTGGATGCAGGGGATGGCCCCCTACCCATCCGTGGGGAGACACGGGCCCTACGGGTTGACACCCACCAGCCAGTGTCAACCCGACACCTATTTATTATTTTTGACTCCTTTTGCCAGAGCTATGATGGGTATTTAGGACTGGACCTACTCCAGAAACTTGGAGCTACAATAGACCGCCACTGTCGGCAGCTCCAGTTCCGTGCCTCACCCAGGCCATTTGCACCTGTATACCACAGCTCCGGCCGGAAGATTCGGCCCCTTCCCCTCTCCTGTACCCCCCTCCTTCCCTCCCTCCACCCCCCGCTCCTCCTCCCATGCTCCCCCTCAACACCCCTCCTCCCTCTTTCCCTGCCACCGTCACCATTCCTCCCCACCACAAGGCCTGGATGCCCCTTAACCGGCCCTCCGGTCCCTCTGTCTTGTTCTCCCCCCTCCTCCCACCGGGAGCCCTCTCCCCCTGCCTCTTGTCTCCCACTTTTCTCCCCCCACATCACACTGCCGTCCGCATCGCTAACCTCGCCCCTTCCCCCCTGACCCTCCCCAAAGGGCTCATCATCTGAGAGATGGAGGAAGCCGAGCCCTGTGCCCCACCCTCCTCCCACTTCCCTGCCCCCCTGCCCCCATTCCCGACCATCTCTCCACCCAGCAGTCAGACACCCTACATCGACTTCTCCTGGATTTCCAGGATCTGTTTGCGACAGGACCAGCAGACATAGGGCACACCACGTACCTGTTGCATGAGGTTCACATGACAGGCCCACCCATTAGACAGCCTTCCTGACGGAAGAATCCCTGACAAAGGGAGGAAGAGGACCGCCAGGTAAGTGAAATGATAGAGGCCGGCGTCATTTCCCCCTCCACCAGCCCCTAGTCCCCCCGTCATTCTAGTGAAGAAGAAGGACGGCACGATGTGATTTTGCATCGATTACCTCTGAACGACGTCACCATCAAAGATGCCACCCCCCTCCTACGGATCGACGATTCCTTAGATTCCCTTTACGAGGCATCTTGGTTTTCCACCCTCGACCTCCAGTCTGGATACTGGCAGGTCCCTGTGCATCCAGAACATCGAGGCAAGACGGTCTTTTCAATGAGCAATGGCAAACATTACGAATTTAATGTCCTGCCATTCGGCCTCTGCAACGCCCCTGCCACCTTCTCCAGGCTAATGGAATCTGTCCTGAGCGATCTCACTTGGGAAATATGCCTGCCTTATTTAGACAACGTCATCATCTTTAGCCAGACCTGGGCCAACCACCTGCAGCGCCTCCGCCGAGTCTTCACTAGGATTCGCCAGGCAGGTCTCAAACTCCATCCCTCTAACTGTGTCCTGGCTGCCAGGACTGTCTCATTCCTGTGACACATTATTTCCCTGGCAGGAATCTCCCCAGACCCTGACAAGCTCCGTGCCATAGCGGATATACTGCCGCCACAGGACGTCCACGGCATCCGTGCCTTCTTAGGACTAACGTCCTATTACCGTCACTTCGTGAAGGGATTCGCCCATATTGCAAAGCCCCTTCACTATCTGATCAAGAAGGGGGAGCCGTTCCTCTGGACGAAAGAGAGGCGAGCTGCTTTTCAACAGCTCAAAGACAAGCTCGTCTCCACCCCTATCGTAGCCTTTCCCAATTATGCCCTTCCCTTTTGCCTGTATACCAATGTTTCCCTCACCGCCATAGGCGCCGTACTAGCCCAGGTACAAGTCGGTCGGGAACACATCATTGCCTGTGCCAGCAGCACCTTGAATCAAGCTGAGAGGAATTATGCCGCGACCAAGCGGGAATGCCTTGGCATAGTGTGGGCTCTCCAGCATTTCAGGGCTTACCTTTCCAGGATCCAGGTTACTATCATCACCACAAGTCACTCCAGTGGTTACGCCAATCTGATTCTCACAACACCCAACTCATCAGGTGGCACAAAACCCTGGAAGAATTCCATTACGAGATCTCCTACAGGCTCAGAAAACTCCACACTAATGCAGATGCCCTCTCCTGCCTCCTCATCCACGTGGTACAACCAGAAACGGACCTTTTGCAACAATGACACCACAAGGAGTGACCCCCCTGGATCCCCTCCCACCTGTTCAGCAAACTATACCGGCAGGGTGACCACCTCCTAACCTCATCCGGGCATATCCTCCTGACCCCCGATGCGGCGCGTGATGCCCTGTGCCACCTTCATGCCCATAATGGCATCCACCTGGGCATCAAGAAACTACTGTAGGTGTTCAACAACACCTATTGGGTGCCAAACCCTTCCACTCTCACCAAGGAAATCATTCAAAGTTGCCGCGCCTGTGCACTGGGGAAAGATATTACCCGAACCGCAGGATCCTCGGGTCACATCACCACCCATAAGCCCTGGCAACTCCTGGTAATAGATGTAGTAGGCCTCCTCCCCCCAAAATCAGGGTATAAATATGTGATCACCTTCGTGGACACGTATTCAAAATTTGTAGTAGCCTGCCCAGCCAAAGAGCATCATGCCATCGCTGTTGCCAATGCCCTTCTCCGACATGTATTCCCTTATTTTGGCATCCCCAGGCCATCCATTCTGATAATGCCCCAGAGTTTTCTGGAAGAACCTGGGAAGAGCTCGCCAGAACATTTGGATATAAAATCTCCCTCTACTCTCCTTACTGGCCACAGGGAAATGAAGTATGTGAACGTAGCCATCACACTATCATGAATCAATATAGCACACGCACCGAGGCTATGAAAGATGATGATTGGCCTGCTCACATAAAGACTGTTCAGTGGGGCATAAATTCCTGCCCCTGAGAAGACGGGGTTTCCCCATACGAGGGAATATTCGGCGAGACCCCCCTTCTATTGCCACTACGCCAACACCTGCAACCACCCACCTCCGCTCCAACCACCAACCCATTACACCATCTGAAGGGCCGACTACTCCACCTACAAAGAAATTTAGACCTCAGCCCTGACAAAGCCTCCTACCCCTTCCACCCTGGCGACACCGTCGTCATCGCCCAACTCCCCACCCCACACAAGCTTGAACTCCCGCTTCACGGGGCCCTACACAATCACCCACGTCCCCAACCCTTACCAAGTTGTCATGGACTGTCATGGCGCCCCATGCACTCTCCGAAACCGCCACGTGCTCCCTTTCCGCACCCCCACCCCTGCCACTCTGGCCCCACACCCCAAACCTCCTCCTGCCTCCGCGCCACCCCCCATTTCCACATACGAGTGCTACATTTCCTCCTCACCCTTCCCCTCCACCCCCCCTACCACCTCAGCCTCCCCGGCTGCCGCCACCCCCTGCACCTCACCTGACGTCTCACCCATCACACCAGCCTCCCTTCGCTCTCCCTCACCCCTTCCTCCTGCCACCCCACTCTCACCACCCAGCCCCTCATGTCCTGCCCACGCCACCACACCTTCACCACAACCGACTACCACTACCCCCTGCCCACCACCCTTACAGACGCCCACTCCGACGGCGTCACACCCCGCCACGCCCCCCACACACCCAATGATACGAACCACCCATCCCTGCCCACCCAGCATGCCCACCTCCCCACCCACTCCCACCCTCAAAACCACAACCACCCGCTCAGGTCACCTCTCACACCCACCTGCCCAATACATCCATTCCCCTACGCCACCCGCCTCCCCACAACTTCACACTGTCATGCTACACCAAGCACAGATCCCCACCACCTATACTCCCCAGAGACCCTACACTGCATTACCATGACACAAAACCCAGTTCCTACCCTCGGTGTCCAGTATATAGCACCACACCACACTAGCACCAACACCGAGCAAGATGAAAGTGCAACGGGCAGTATGGGCACCTACCCTCGGCAGGAACTGCCGGCTCCGAGGACCATGCCACCTACTGAACCTCCTCCGCTCCTCCCCTACCACCTCCATGCTCTTCCTCACCTGCGACGTGGAGCAAGAGGAAAACCACCCCACTGCTGCCTGGCAGGCCCTTCTCCAACACCTCCAACCTGTTTACGCCACCCATGACACTCACGTCTATCACCTCCAGTCAGGGGGACATGACTTCTTCTAGGAGGAAGGTGGTAAAATGCGTGAGCTACACCAGAGTGCCCCAAGAAACTCCCCGACAGGTAACATGCGTGACCTACAGCATAGTGCCCCTGGAAACTCACCGACACCCCCACCCGGACCCCATGGAGTAGCCGCAGCCGAACCGCAGGATGCAGTGCAACAACGGCACAAGTCATCCCGGGCCGTGCGCTCCTATGACACTCAGCCTCCTTACTGTCGTCCTAGCAGGAATTCAACACTACCTTCGGGGAGAGGTACCGCCGGATCAGATCAGGGTGGAGCTGCCTATCCAGCTCCAAACAGCACCCCTCAGGAGACGGCCAATAGCTGCTCCCACCTTCAACAGGAGTATCCCCATAGCCTCTCCGAAGGTGTCTTCTCCTTTGGGACGGCTGATAGCCGCCCACCTCTCGTAAGGGAATCGGTGTCTCACTGACCTGAGGGTAATCAGGAGACAGCCGATAGCTGCTCCCGCCTTCATCATAAGGTGTCCTTCCTGGGAAGGCTGATAGCTGCCCTACACCCCCTTCTGCAGGAGACGGCCGATAGCCACTCCTCCCTCCGGCAGAAGGAGACGTCCTGTGGTCACTCCCCCCTTTGTCAGACGGCCGATAGCTGCTCTGAAGGTGCTGCCCCCGAATCAGCCGATAGCTGCTCCTCCCTCCGGCAGAAGGAGATGGCCTGTGACCACTCCCGCCTTCATCAGACGGTCAATAGCCACCCCGAAGGTGCTGCCCCCGAGTCGGCCTATAGCCGTTCCTCCCTCTGGCAGAAGGAGACGGCCTGTTGCTGCTCCCACCTTCGTCAGGCGGCCGACAGCTGCTCCGAGGGTGTCCAGAGGCACTCTGATTCCCCCACTCGGGCCACGGCCAATAGCCGGGCCTTGGCGCCTCATAGTCGCGCCCTTGGGCAGTCACAGCCAATAGCTGGGCCCCACGGCCAGAGAGAGGTGAGAGCAGTGTTACCGCCCCAGCGTGAGATGAGTGCCCGGACCCCCGACGCAGAAGGACCCCAGAGAGGCCCTACAACCTCCCCCGACCTCTGCTCCCTATGCCTGGCCCTGGAGAAGACCCACCTGACTGACCCTAATTCAGGTCAGTGCCACAGCCCCTCCCTGACGGCGGCGCCCCTTGACTCTGGGGGCCGCAGTCCTAGGGTACTCCAGGCCCTCTCCAGGACACCTGGGCGAGATCTCCCCATGCCCCCATGGCGGGAGACCTCCACAGACCTGAGCCAGAGATTTCTGGACCTGTTTGGCCCCAGCCCTGAGGGCCACACCCCTGTACCCAGCCCGGAGAATAAGGGCCCCTTCGCCACCTGCAGCCCCGGATGAGAGAAGACACCCCTGTGAGTCGTCCCGTGCCCTCTCGGCACGCCCTCCCCTGGCGGTGCCCCTATTCTGGTAGAATTGTCGCCGGCGTGTCCCCCTGCCGCCCCCACCATATGACTTATGTTAAGTGTGATGTTGCCCCAAAGTTAGTGTAACAGTGATACAGTGACTTAGTACATGTCGAATAACAGGGCAATTGTTCAGGAGAAGATAGCGGGAGAATACGCGATATCACGGGGCAGAGTAATAAGGACGAGTGCAGAGACTAAGTTCTGGTGAATCAGACTCACGAGTGACGCTCTTGCATAAAATCAGTAAGACTCCCAACACGAGAGATTTTCCTTAGTAAAATATCCAAACGTCCTTTGCTACCAGGAAATAGTGAAAAGAAAGTGTTAATAATACCCCACTCCCCCACGGCCTTCCACCAGGAGTAAGAGGTGGCAAGCCCGTCTCCTGGAATTGTTTGGCCCCAGCCCTAAGGGCCACCTGTCAGGTCGAGGCCCCCAGACCAGAGGGCCTCCCTGCACCCCACCGACAAGGCTCCAGCACGAGGGCCACCTGTCAGGACGAGGCCCCCAGACGGGAGACCCTCCCTGCACCCCCTTGATGAAGAAGACCTGGGCTACGACACCCCTGTGGGTGGTTCATTGCCTCCTGCAGGAGGGCTCCCCAGAAGGGCCCCCTCCCACGTCCGGGCGCCACCTCTGTTTAGCCCAAGAACCAAGGGCGTAGTAGTGACCTCAATGCCTCTCTTATGTCTTAGCCACAGAAACGGGAGTGAATAGTGACAGTGAAACAGTGAAGACAATAATGATGTGACACTCAGTTATGTGAATGTCCAGGCAGAAAATAAGGATTAGTAAGTACGGGCATAAAGATGATCAGAAACATTGGGTCTATACTAGTGGCATGCCAAGAATAAACAGAAATCAGTGAAATAGTGTCACCGCAACTAAGTGACAATCCCGAGTGTTGCGACTCACACACTGACAAGTTTATATTAACATTCACCATCTTGACTCTTTATCCTTTTCACCCCTAGTGCATTCGGTCTAGAATATTAAATTATGCCCAAACTGTAATACTGGTTGAAAATACCTGCCGCCGTCAGACCAACCACTCCACCACCCCCACACCCTACCACCAAGCCGCCACCTCACCACCACCCAAGGAGGACACCACGGAGGGCCGGGTCATCGAGAGGTCAACCCGGGACAAGAAGGACACCGGTGCTCCCCTGTCCTGAGTCCCTCTGTCCCTCAACCGGTCCGACAGAAGCTATGCCGGCAGAAGAAACGACCCTGCGAGTGGAGCAGCCTTCACCAGGTTCGGGGTGGGGCTGATCCAGAGTCAGTCCCAAGCAACACCGCGGTACAGCCACTGTACGTGCCAGGGAAGGAGCGGCCACTGTACGCCCTTCAGTTGTTTGCCCCCTGTGGCACTGCCATCACGGCCATTGTACGTGAGGGGGAAGGAGCGGCCACTGTACACCATTTGGTCACAGCCACCTCTGGGGATGGCCTCGGGGCGTTAGTTAATGAACGCGCCCCGACTGGCAGAGACAGGAGTAGTAGAGCCGCGATCATGGCCACTGTACGTGACAGGGAGGGAGCAGCCACTGTACGCCCCTCATCCACTACCTCCTCCTTCTAAGGGAGTAACACAGCGCTCACGGCCACTGTACATGACGGGGAAGGAGCGGCCACTGTACACCCCTCAGTTACTTCCCGAAGGGCAGGCAGGCCCACAGCTACGGCCACTGGACATACTAGGGTAGACAAGCCCATGGCTATGCCCACTGTACGTACCTGGAAAGGCTTGGCCACTGTGCACCCCTCTCCTGCCTTTTCCTCCTTCGGGAGCAGCACCACCAGCACGGCCACTGTACGTGCGGGGGAAGGAGCTGCCACTGTATGCCCTTCAGCTGCAGGCCCTAGGAGTCACGAAACCGTGCTCACGGCCACTGTACGTGACGGGGAAGGAGCGGCCACTGTATGCCCTTCATTCGTGGCTCCGAAGGTCCTCCCGAAGCAGGAGGTCCTTTGCGCGGCCGACCCTTTACCTCTCGGCTCTGTGGGACGCCCTTTGTCTCCTTACAGGAGTGGTTCCCAGGAGGTGCTGCCGGAGTGGTGGTGTGGCCCCATCCTGGTCCTACCACCTACCCCTGGGAGGTCACTGCCCCTGTCGGACGCCTGACGGAGTAGGTGTCGCAGTTCACCCCTGATGGCACTCCACCCTGTAGGCAGCCGCAGCCCCCAGACCCCCACGCCTGACCAGCAGCCCTCAGACCTGGGTAACTCAGGCTCTCTCTCTCCCCGGAGTCAGAGGCAACAGGCCCTCCTCCTGCGGCTGTTCGGCCCTAGTCCTGAGGGCCACCTCTCAGGTCGAGGCCCCCAGACAGGAGGGCCTCCCTGTATACCTCCGACGATGAAGACCCGGGCGGTGACGCCCCTGTGGACAGTGCGTTGTCCCCTTTAGGAAGGCTCCCCATAGGGCCTCCTCTCATGACCGGGCACCTCATCAGGTTATACCCAGGAAACACAGGTATGTAGTGACATCGACGCCTCTTGTGTTGCGAACCGTCGAGACGGGAGTGTATAGTGACAGTAACAAAGTGAGGGCCAGAATAATATAAGTGACTAAGTTACAAGTGACACACTGAGGAACGATACCCGGCAGAGTAGAAAACACAAATAAATACGGACAGAAAAACTTATAGAAACAGTGGGTCACGACCAGTGGTGCGTGGGAAAACCAAAGACCTGTCAATAAGGGTTACCGTGACTAAGTGACTTTCTCGAGTTTCGCGGCCCGCACCCTGCACACTTATAGTAATATTCACTCCCCTGACCCTTGGCCCTGTCCACCCCTAGTGCATCAGACTTAATATATAAAATATCAATTCTGCCTGTAAACAGAATATGGGTATCGCGATATCATAATTCATTATCCATATGTAAGTGAAGAATACTATGTCCTGAGTGTAAATGTGAACATTTATATTGAAGGCTAACTCCGTGTCCCTGTTCAAAGCATATCCAGTGTCTCTCTGTTTTATATTGTAAAGGTGTATGAATTAAGACAATAGATGTGTTAAGGTGTACTGCCTGGTTTTTATGTCCTGTTCCTTTGTGGGTGCTTTACTTCCGGTCCGGAAAGAGGACCCCGCTCAGTCACGGGCGTTTTTAGGACGAGAGGTCGGACTAAAAACACCCAGCATTACACTGGTATTGTGTGTTAGTGACTCACAATCTGTGTATAACTGAATATCACTGAAATGCATGGCTTTAACAGTACTCCCGAGGAAACTCCCGGAGAATACCATAGTATCCCTGAAGACAGGACGAACCAGAAACAACTGAGTTTGCCCACAAGCATGCCGACACCCCCACATGGACCCCACGGGGTAGCCGCCACCAGCCACCACCACTCCGGGCAACAAAGACGCATGTCAGCCCGGGCCGTGCGCCCCTGTGACATGCAGCCACCATGCCGCCACCACCGTAGGCAAAAGACACTACCTTCGCATGGTGGAATCACTGAGCTAGCTAGGGGTGGAGTCAGAACTAAAACTCCAGATAGCGCCCCTCTGGTAGAGACGATCTATGGTCGCTCCCAAAGTGTTTCGGTAGAGATGATCAATGGTCGCTCCTGCAGTATTCAGGTAGAGACGATCAATGGTCGCTCCCTTAGTGTTCCGGTAGAGACGATCAATGGTCGCTCCCACAGTGTCCAGGTAGAGACGATCAATGGTCGCTCCCTTAGTGTTCCAGTAGAGACGATCAATGGTCGCTCCCACAGTGTCCAGGTAGAGACGATCAATGGTCGCTCCCTTAGTGTTCCGGTAGAGATGATCAATGGTCGCCCCCACAGTGTCCAGGTAGAGACGATCAATGGTCGCTCTCTTAGTGTTCCGGTTGAGACGATCAATGGTCGCTCCCACAGTGTCCAGGTAGAGACGATAAATGGTCGCTCCCTTAGTGTTCCAGTAGAGACGATCAATGGTCGCTCCCACAGTGTCCAGGTAGAGACGATCAATGGTCGCTCCCTTAGTGCTCCGGTAGAGACGATCAATGGTCGCTCCCACAGTGTCCAGGTAGAGACGATCAATGGTCGCTCCCTTAGTGTCCCAGTAGAGACGATCAATGGTCGCTCCCACAGTGTCCGGGTAGAGACGATCAATGGTCGCTCCCCCAGTGTCCAGGTAGAGACGATCTATGGTCGCTCCCACGGCGTGCAAAGGAGAGGGACGTCTCCACGGCCGGAGCTTGAAATCCAGGCTCTCTGTCCCAGAACATCCCGGACAGACCTCCTCGCCTCCCCCGGTCTCTGTTCTTTACGCCTGGCCCTAGAGCAGACACACCTGTCGGGCCCCAGTGAAAGTCGCTGCCGCAGCCCTCCCCTGACGGCGCCTCTAGACGTTGGGGACCGCAGCCTGCCGTCTCTCTCGGCCCTCCCCAGGACACCCGGGCGAGACCTCTCCACGCCCCCACGACGCCAGGACCTGACACAGTGGTTCCGGGACCTATTTGGCCCCAGTCCCAAGGGCCTTACGCCGGAGCCCAGTCCGGATGCCGCAGGGAGTCCCGGACACGAGAGGACGCCCTTGCGAGCAGCCCCGTGCCCTCTCGGCTCGCCCTACCTTGACGGTGCCCCTAGCTCAGCCGGAACACCTATGTCGTGCCCCTGTCTTCCTCCCTAAGAGAATACGGGTGATAATGTACCCTAAGTGATTTAGGTTAAGTGTGACTCTCTCTCTCCTAGAATAAGTATTGTGCAGTGAATCTATGTAATGCATATCGGGGTAAATTAGATCACGATGAGAAGTTAGAGGTCGAGAATGTGGACTAAGATCTGAGTGAATATATGTGCGAGTGCCACCCCGGATATCTATAAAGACATACCCCCATTGCTGTGAAGGAAGACTGTGAGAAAAGAATGTTAATAGTGTTCTATCTCTCCCCACGCTGAAACAAGATCTATTGGCTAGCCGCGAAGTAATATTGTGAAAGTAGTATTAAGGATATTCCATCTTTCCCCACGCTGTGAAGCAAGATTCTATGAACTATCTGCGGAGGACCTTTCTGACATATATATAATTAATAAGCCTGTGCCTAAAAAGACATACCCCCATTACGGCGAAGTAATATCGAGAAAGGAAGTATTAATAATATTCCCTCCCTCCTCACGCTACCCCTAAAACCCTCTCTATTACTCGCTCTCGCTCTTAAAACTAAAGTAAGTGTAAATCAAGGATCAGAGTTATTTGCCAAAGTATCTTAACTAGCAGAAACCGTATAAACTCCCCTGCTAATATCTGTCGTTTTCCAATATTATCATAACTTTCTTCTCGCCGACCTACTGTAAGTCACTCTCCGCATCTCCCCTATCTCCTCCTCGTGAGTCACAACCCCCCCCTCCCCCCCTCCGCGCTCTGCGTGCCCTTGTATTTACTGCACTCCTGATACGCTAGGATTGTTGTGTTGTCATTAGTATCAAGAAAGCAAGTATCCTGCGAGATACACATATCCTAGATAAGGTTTTATATTGCTCTATATTGTGTTGTAAGATCTGCTGAATTGTCCTGTGTCTGACTGTGGTAATAAACGTGTATGGTGTTGTCGAGAGTTTTTGTGCCCTGCCTCTCTTTATTGCACTAGCTCCGGTCTTGAGAGAGGACCCCGCTCCACGTTGGGTGAAATAGGAACGAGAAGTCGAGCCTAATTCTAACCAGCATTACACTGGTGGCCAGCGGTGGTTCTAGATCCGAGCGTAGAAGAGAGGTAAGCAGGAAATATTTGGAAAAATGGCAACTAAACCGCACGTTCAGTTACCCAAGTTTGACCCTGACCAGTATGACATACACACATATCTTGCAATAATTAAACCCTTACTAGATATTGGCTTTGAAAATGACCAACAAAAAATTGCAGTCACACTACCACTACTGGGTAAAGCCGCAGCAAACATTGCGCCGAAAATCGTCCCAGAACTCACCTGGCAGAACTTTACCAAGTTCGCTGTCCAAGCCATCACCCCATCATTAGGGAGAGTGGTGGCTCTATCCAAATTGGATAGTTTTGCATATGACGGGGATTTAGATAATACCCTGTTACAGGCAAGACGCCTGGTTATTGCCGCCTACCCGGAGGCAGACGAAGAAACCCGGGATCAGCACACATTTAATACTCTGCTCCGAGTACTCCCAAGTGTTGTGAAGCAACACTTTACTATCCATGACCCAACAGGAGACATGGATAGAGATATACAACTGATACGGCGCCTCCTGACCGCCTGCCCTTCTCCACAACAAATTAATGTTGTCAAGAAATTCCCCACTCGACCCCCAGCTCCCCCAGCCACACCGCGTCCGCCTCTGCCCCACACCAGCCCGACCCCGACGCTTAGCCCACCCAGAGCACACCCCTCCCGTCGGCGCCCCGCCCCGCGAGAAAACCCGAACCCAATTCTGATCAACCCGTGGGAATTCACAGCCTGCAACTCCCGCTGCCCCCTTCACGACATACGGGACCAGTTGAAAGCTGCTCGCCGCAGAAACACAACCCCGGGTTCACGTATAGTGTCCGCCCTAGAAGGCGAGGCCCCAGGGGACGAGCCGGCGCCCGTGGACGAACCCCCTCCAGGAGAACTAGAGCAGGAACAGTAGCACGAGAGCCCTAGCCAGCTGGATTTTTAGGCCCGCCCACGCACCAACCCACGGTGGCGGGGACCATCACCCCAGTATACCACAAGATGAAAATAAATGGCGTGAAGGCCAGACTACTAGTTGATACGGGAGCAGCCAGATCCTGCCTTTACAGCCATTATTTCTCCCGCTACAAATCACGGTTTGGCCCACTCCACCCCACTACCACTCACCTTGTAGACGCGGGGGATGGCCCCCTGCCCATCCGTGGGGAGACTCGGGCCCTATGGGTCGCCACCCACCAGCCAGTGTCTGCCCAACATCCATTCATCATTTTTTATTCCTCCTGCCGGAGTTATGACGGGTATTTAGGGCCAGACTTACTTCAAAAACTTGGAGCCACGATCGACTGTCGCCACCAACAGCTCCAGTTCCGCCCCCCACCCCGTTCCACCCCAGCCGTTTGCACATGCACGCCGTGGCCCCGGCCGGAGGACTCACCCCTCCCCCCCCAGTGCCCCCTCTCTTCCCCCCCTTCTTCGCCTCCCTCTCCCCCTCCCCCCACGCTGCCCCACCCCACTCCTGCCCCCTCCTTCCCCGCCACCATCTCCACCGCCGTTACCATCCCCTCACACCATGAGGCATGGGTGCCCCTGAACAGGCCCTCAGGTCCATCCGTTTTGTTCTCTCCCCTCCTCCCCTCCGGACCCCTTTCTGCCTGCCTTGTTTCCATTACCTTCCTCCCTCCCCACCACACCGCCATCCGCATCACCAATCTCACCCCGTCCCCTCTCACCCTCCCCAAAGGGCTTATCATCGGAGAGATGGAGGAAGCCGAGCCCTGCGCCCCGTCCCCCTCCCACCACCCCGCCCCCCTTCCCCCAATCCCTGACCATCTCTCCGACCAACAGTCAGACGCCTAACGCTGCCTCCTCCTGGATTTCCAGGATTTGTTTGCGACAGGACCCGCAGATATAGGACATACTACGTACCTGTCACACGAGATCCATACGACAGGCCCACCGATACGACAACCTTCCCGACATAAGAACCCCTGACAGAGAGAACAGGAGGACCGCCAGGTGCGCGAAATGGAAGAGGCAGGTGTTATCTCCCCCTCCACCAGCCTGTGGTCCTCCCCCGTCGTTCTAGTAAAAAAGAAAGATGGCACGATGCGGTTTTGCATCGACTACCGCCGCGTGAACGACATCACAATTAAGGATGCCACCCCCCTTCCCCGCATTGACAATTCCCTAGACTCCCTGTACGGGGCGTCTTGGTTTTCTACCCTCGACCTCCAGTCTGGATATTGGCAGGTCCTCGTCCACCCGGATCATTGAGGCAAGACAGCCTTTTCCACCAGTAATGGCCGACATTACGAATTTAATGTCCTGCCATTCGGTCTTTGCAACGCCCCTGCCACATTCTCCAAACTAATGGAATCTGTCTTGAGTGGCCTCACTTGGGAGATATGTTTAGCCTATCTTGATGACGTCATTGTTTTTAGCCAGACCTGGGCCGACCACTTGCAGCGCCTCCATCGAGTTTTCACCCGAATTCGCCAGGCAGGCCTCAAGCTACATCCTTCTAAATGTGTCCTGGCTGCCAAGACCGTCTCGTTCCTAGGCCATACTATTTCCCAAGCAGGAATTTCCCCAGATCCCGACAAGCTTCGTGCCATAGCGGACATACCACCTCCGCAGGATGTCCACGGCGTCCGTGCCTTCCTGGGACTCACGTCCTACTACCGCCGCTTCGTGAAGGGGTTTGCACAGATCGCTAAGCCTCTTCACGATCTGACACGAAAAGGGGAACCTTTCCTCTGGACCTAGGATCGACGAGCTGTTTTTCAACGGCTAAAAGACAAGCTTGTCTCGGCCCGCATCGTGGCCTTTCCCGACTATGCCCTCCCTTTTCGCCTCTACACGGACGTCTCCCTTAACACGATCGGCGCCGTCCTAGCCCAGGTACAGGCCGGTCGGGAACACATTATCGCATGCGCCAGCCGCACTCTGAATCCGGCCGAGAAAAATTATGCCGCCACGAAGCGAGAATGCCTCGGCATAATCTGGGCCCTTCAATATTTCAGGGCTTATCTTTCCGGGACCCAAGTCATGATAATAACCGACCACCAATCACTCCAGTGGCTGCAACAATCGGACTCCCATAACGTCCAGATCGTCCGGTGGCGTGACACCCTAGAGGAGTTTCAGTACGAGATTTCATACAGACCTGGAAAGCTCCACACCAACGCAGATGCCCTCTCCCGCCTTCCCATCCACGCGGTCCAACCAGACCCTGACCTGCTGAAACTCTGGCACCACAGGGAACGGCCCCCCTGGATCCCAGCTCACCTGTTTCCCAAGCTGTGCCGACAGGGCGACCACCTTTTAACCCCGTCCGGGCACATTCTCTTGGCCCCTGATGCGTGCGGCACGCGACACCCTACGCCAATTACACGCCCACAACGGCATCCATTTGGGTACCAAAAAATTACTACAGGTGTTCAATGACATTTACTGGGCCCCAAACCCCTCCACCCTCGCCAAGGAAATTATTCAGACTTGCCGCGCCTGTGCGCTTGGGAAAGACATTACCCGGACCGCTGGGCCATCTGGCCATATCACCGCCCACAAGCCCTGGCAACTCCTGGCGGTCGACATAGTAGGCCCTCTCCCCCCCGAATCTGGATATAAATACGTGATCACTTTTGTCGACACGTACTCCAAATTCGTAGTAGCCTGCCCCACTAAGGAACATCACGCCGTCGCTGTCGCTGATGCCTTACTCCCACACGTGTTCCCTTACTTTGGCATTCCCCAAGCCATCCATTCCGATAATGCCCCTGAGTTCTCCGGAAAAGTCTGGGAAGAACTGACCAGGATTTTTGGATACGAGATCTCCCACTCCTCACCATACTGGCCCCAAGGGAACGCGGTATGTGAACGTAGCCATCGTACCCTGGTCAATCAGCTACGCACCAGAATCAAGGCTACGAAAGACAACGATTGGCCGGCACACGTGAAAATCGTCCAGTGGGGCATGAATTTGTGCCCCCGGGAAGACGGAGTTTCCCCCCACGTAAGGATCTTTGGCGAAACCCCCCTCCTACTACCCCTACGCCATCATCTGCAACCGCCCACTTCCGCTCCCACCACAGACCCGCTGCACTTGCTAAAAGGGCGAATATACCACCTACAGAGGAGTTTAGACCTTGAACCCGACACAGCCACCAACCCCTTCAAACCGGGCGACACAGTCGTTGTCGCCCAACTTCCCACCCCCCACAAGCTCGCCCCCCGTTTCACGGGCCCCCACACCATCACCAAAGTCCCCAACCCTTACCAGGTGGTCATGGACTACCACGGCACTCCCCGTACCCTCCACAACCGGCACGTGTGCCCCTTCCGCACGCCCACCTCCCCCACCCCAACCCCACACCCCCAGCCCCTTCCAACCCTCGCCCCACCATCTACAGCCGCATATGAGTGCTACGTCTCCTCCTCACCCTCCCACTCCGCCCCCCCTACCGCCTCCACCTCCCCCACCCCCGGCACCTCACCTGACACCTCCCCGCCACCCCCCCCACCCTCGCCCCTTCCTTCCATGGCTTCCCCTTCAATCCCCACTCCCACATCTGCCCACGCCACCACTCCCTCCCCCCAACCCACCTACCCCTCTCCTACCCACCATCCGTACACCCACTCAGCCCACTCCGCACCCCACTGCACCCCCAAACACAAAACAACACGTCCATCCCAGCCACCCACTCCCACCTCTTCCGCCCACACCACCACACCCTCGCCACAACCCCCTTCCACCCCCCTTCCCCCACCCACCATCCGTATGCCCACTCCACCGATACCACATTCCACCACGCCCGCAGCGCGCAAGACAACACGCCCACCTCCAATGCCCACTTCTCTGCCCACCCCAACCCTCAAGACCACCACCACCCACTCAGGCCGCCTCTCACGCCCACCCCCCCGATACTCACACACCCCTACACCACCCACCTCTCCACAACTTCACACCATCAAGCTACACCAGGCCCAAATCCCCTTTATCTGTACTCCCCAGAGACTCAACGCCGCATTACCACGACACAAAACCCGGCCTTCACCCACACTATCCAGCATTCAGCCTCCAACCACACTGACAGCCACACCAAGCAACATGAGGATCAAGCGGGCCGTATGGGCCCCTACCCTTACCAGGAACCACCGACTCCGCGGGCCACACCACCTGTTAAACATCCTCCAGTCGACCACTGCCCCCTCCGCACTCTTCCTCACCTACGACCCAGCACAAGAGGAAAATTCCTACACTGTCGCCTGGCAGAACACACTGCGACACCTCCAGCCCATCTACACCACTCCCAACACACTAGCGTTCCACCTCCAGCCACAGGGACGTGACTTTTTACAAGAACAGGGTGGTGAAATGCATGGCATTAACAGTACTCCCGAGGAAACTCCCGGAGAATACCATAGTATCCCCGACGACAGGGCAAACCAGGAACAACGGAGTTTGCCCACAAGCATGCCGACACCCCCACATGGACCCCACGGGGTAGCCGCCACCAGCCACCACCACTCCGGGCAACAACGACGCATGTCAGCCCGGGCCATGCGCCCCTGTGACATGCAGCCACCACGCCGCCGCCACCGTAGGCAAAAGACACTACCTTCGCGTGGCGGAATCACTGAGCTAGCTAGGGGTGGAGTCAGAACTAAAACTCCAGATAGCGCCCCTCTGGTAGAGACGATCTATGGTCGCTCCCAAAGTGTTTCGGTAGAGACGATCAACGGTCGCTCCCGCAGTGTTCAGGTAGAGACGATCAATGGTCACTCCCTTAGTGTTCCAGTAGAGACGATCAATGGGCACTCCCACAGTGTCCAGGTAGAGACGATCAATGGTCGCTCCCTTAGTGTTCCAGTAGAGACGATCAATGGTCGCTCCCACAGTGTCCAGGTAGAGACGATCAATGGTCGCTCCCTTAGTGTTCCGGTAGAGACGATCAATGGTCGCTCCCACAGTGTCCAGGTAGAGACGATCAATGGTCGCTCCCACAGTGTCCAGGTAGAGACGATCAATGGTCGCTCCCTTAGTGCTCCGGTAGAGACGATCAATGGTCGCTCCCACAGTGTCCAGGTAGAGACGATCAATGGTCGCTCCCTTAGTGCCCCGGTAGAGAAGATCAATGGTCGCTCCCACAGTGTCCAGGTAGAGACGATCAATGGTCGCTCCCACAGTGTCCGGGTAGAGACGATCAATGGTCGCTCCCCCAGTGTCCAGGTAGAGACGATCTATGGTCGCTCCCACGGCGTGCAAAGGAGAGGGACGTCTCCACGGCCGGAGCTTGAAATCCAGGCTCTCTGTCCCAGAACATCCCGGACAGACCTCCTCGCCTCCCCCGGTCTCTGTTCTTTACGCCTGGCCCTAGAGCAGACACATCTGTCGGGCCCCAGTGAAAGTCGCTGCCGCAGCCCTCCCCTGACGGCGCCTCTAGACGTTGGGGACCGCAGCCCGCCGTCTCTCTCGGCCCTCCCCAGGACACCCGGGCGAGACCTCTCCACGCCCCCACGACGCCAGGACCTGACACAGTGGTTCCGGGACCTATTTGGCCCCAGTCCCAAGGGCCTTACGCCGGAGCCCAGTCCGGATGCCGCAGGGAGTCCCGGACACGAGAGGACGCCCTTGCGAGCCGCCCCGTGCCCTCTCGGCTCGCCCTACCTTGACGGTGCCCCTAGCTCAGCCGGATCACCGATGTCGTGCCCCTGTCTTCCTCCCTAAGAGAATGCGGGTGATAATGTACCTTAAGTGATTTAGGTTAAGTGTGACTCTCTCTCTCCTAGAGTAAGTATTGTGCAGTGAATCTATGTAATGCATATCGGGGTAAATCAGATCACGATGAGAAGTTAGAGGTCGAGAATGTGGACTAAGATCTGAGTGAATATATGTGCGAGTGCCACCCCGGATATCTATAAAGACATACCCCCATTGCTGTGAAGGAAGACTGTGAGAAAAGAATGTTAATAGTGTCCTATCTCTCCCCACGCTGAAACAAGATCTATTGGCTAGCCGCGAAGTAATATTGTGAAAGTAGTATTAAGGGTATTCCATCTTTCCCCACGCTGTAAAGCAAGATTCTATGAACTATCTGCGGAGGACCTTTCTGACATATATATAATTAATAAGCCTGTGCCTAAAAAGACATACCCCCATTACGGCGAAGTAATATCGAGAAAGGAAGTATTGATAATATTCCCTCCCTCCTCACGCTACCCCTAAAACTCTCTCTATTACTCGCTCTCGCTCTTAAAACTAAAGTAAGTGTAAATCAAGGATCAGAGTTATTTGCCAAAGTATCTTAACTAGCAGAAACCGTATAAACTCCCCTGCTAATATCTGTCGTCTTCCAATATTACCATAACTTTCTCCTCGCCGACCTACTGTAAGTCACTCTCCGCATCTCCCCTATCTCCTCCTCGTGAGTCACAACCCCCCCCTCCCCCCCTCCGCGCTCTGCGCGCCCTTGTATTTACTGCACTCCTGATACACTAGGATTGTTGTGTTGTCATTAGTATCAAGAAAGCAAGTATCCTGCGAGATACACATATCCTAGATAAGGTTTTATATTGCTCTATATTGTGTTGTAATATCTGCTGAATTGTCCTGTGTCTGACTGTGGTAATATACGTGTATGGTGTTGTCGAGAGTTTTTGTGCCCTGCCTCTCTTTATTGCACTAGCTCCGGTCTTGAGAGAGGACCCCGCTCCACGTTGGGTGAAACAGGAACGAGAAGTCGAGCCTAATTCTACCCAGCATTACAATCACCATGTTCTGCCCTTGATGTATGTGTGTACTTTTGTATTGGGAAGTCAACTCTGTTATCCTGTCTAAACCGTATCCAGTGTCTCTCTGTTCCAATATTGTAAGGTGTTTAGAACTAGGACAATAGATGTGGTAAGGTGTACTGCCGAGTTTTTATGCCCTGTTCCTTTGTGGGTGCTTTATTTCCGGTCCGGAAAGAGGACCCCACTCAGTCGTGGGCGTTTTTAGGACGAGAGGTCTCAGACTAAAAACACCCCGCATAACAAAGCCTATGCCCAGAGTCGAGCACATTAAAAAAAAAAAAAAAAAAAAAAAAAATGTCATTTCATTAGGGTTCTCAATGGCCGCCTGCGGCAGTATTACCTGGCGTTTCTCAGAATGTTAGCCGAGGATTAAGGGTAAAAATTATATGGAGAGCTGATGCAAGAGCGCACTGGGTAAATGAGCATGCGCAGTAGGTAAGATACAGTGTATCTGATACACAGCATTACCATAATTGCCCTTCAGACTGAAGACGTACTTTCCAATCTGTTCTCGCCACCTCTAGACGGTTTTATCTGGTTACCAAGACACATTAATTGCTAAGAGGTTAATCAGGGCTGTATCTGGAACATAGAATTAGATGTCTCCCCAGATCATTATGATATTGCCTGAGTTTAAAATGAACTACAAAACCATCACTTGACTAAAACTGCAAAAATAATAAATAGGGAGAAATGGGTAGAACACATTTTTCATGGATGGATGGGCAGTAAGCAGGGTATAGATTGGTTTAGAGTTGGAGTGAGAGAATGAAGTCTGAAGGTAAGAGGGGTAGATGAATATCTCAAATTTGCGACTGAATGAGACAGGCTAACATTCGATTGATCACAAGGAGGAAAGATGGTAAAGGCCGTCCGTCTGCGGTGAACTAAGACTTTTGATGATGATGATGATGATGATGATAATGAAAATGATTGCAGTACGGATCAGACAGCGTAAATGTCGTACATTTTAACTAAAGTTCTCAGGGTTCGCTTCAAAACTGATCTAAATTGGTTAAAGGAGCATAAATAAAATTTAAGCATTTAAATCAAGCATTAAATGTTCGAGTTTCAATCAAATTTTTCGAAAAAGTATATTAATTAATTACTAATAATGCTAATACTGATACTACTACTACTACTAATAATAATAATTCATTCATTCATTCATCATCTAATCCAGTGTTCCCCCATGAGGAGCGTAGGAGGCTAGGGCTAGGCAAGTTGGTCCCGACATTAAAGATGAAACTGACCAGCCCCACTCATCCTTGATTTGTATTATGTGAGTAATAAACCCCAACCATCCCTTGGATATAAACCTGCCCAGGCTCAAACAGATTGGAACGCCTTAATTACCCACATAACAACCAGGCGCCATAATTTGGTTTAATGGTTACCACCCACCGTAGTAAATGATTTTCTGGTGTACGGGAAACAATTTGGCTTGTCACTCAGTGCAGAGTCACCCATAGATAGAAGGGAGAGGAAAGAATGAAAGAAAGACAAAAGAGGAAGGAAGGAAAGAATGAAAGAAAGAAAGACAAAAGAGGAAGGAAGGAAAGAACGAAGAGAGGAAAGGGCAATTTCCCGAGAGCAGAACTACTTTGAGTGAGTGGATGGTAAGCGCACCTACCTACCACTATTATTATTATTATTATTATTATTATTGTTGTTGTTATCATTGTAATGCTAGGTGAAAAAGGCCCGACTCCTCGGTCCCAAAACACCTAACATGTAGCTGGGTCCTCTTTCGTGACCGGAGCTTAGTGCAATGAAAGAGAGGCAGGACACAAAAACTCTAGGCAATAACCTTTTACACGTATACTCCCACAGTCAGACACAGGACAAAATACAGATATTACAACACAATAGTGACACAGAAATAAAACCTTACTTAGGATATTTGTATCTCACAGGATACTGACTTAACCACTACGGTTGCCAATACAGAAAGTCTAGTGAACAGGTGCACAGGGAACACGGGCGCGCGTGAGAGCGCGGGAGGGGGAGTTCACACGGGGGGGGGGGGGAAGGGGAAGGACTCGTGACGAGCTGGAACAGAGTTATAGTAATACTGGGAAAAGGCACTCTTAGTATCACTCGATAGGAAAAGGGTTTTGACATTTGATTCTAGCTCTCGTTTATATTACGTTAGTTATGGGGAGGGGATGTTGTAGAGGAGGAGGGAATAGCGGGACACTGGATATTTACGGTACGTAATACAAAGGGACGGATATTACTCTCACTTTCTATGGTTTTCTGACGACAAGGGACATATGTATATTTTCACTACAGAGACTTCCTCAGGGACAGAGTTCTTACTGTTTTCTTACGAGGGAGTCTGTTATGCTGAGTGTTTTTAGGTCGACTTCTCGTCCTAAGAACACCAGCGACTGAGCGGGGTTCTCTTTCTGGACCGGAAGTAAAGCACCCACAAAGGAACAGGACATAAAAAAAAAAAAAACAGGCACTATACCTTAACACATCCATTGCCTTAATTCTACACCGTTACAATATAGCACAGAGTGATATTTGATATACAGGAGACAGGGACACAGAGTTAGCCTTTGACACCACAATGCACAGTTACATTTAACACATGGTAATATGCATGTACACTTATGTTATGAGTTATATGTAGTGATACCCATATTTCATCTTTAGGCAGAATATATATTTAATTGGATGCAAGGGGAATGAACAAGATTAAAAGTCCGTGGGGGGAATGCTACTATAAATGGGACAGGGTGCGGATCGCGACACTTGATGTAGTCACTTAGTCGTGGCGGCACTTATACACAGACTTTTGATTCGCCTGCGCACCCTAGTCTCCGTTCACAGTTACTGAAAGTTCTTTCATTTGGGACTCACACAATCACTATAAGTTCTCTTACTTAGGGTTTAAGTTATTTTCTGTTCTGCCGGGTATCGGGTTCTTATAGACTAATAGTAACTGTCACTGGCTTTACACTGGTCTTCACTCGGTCACTGTTCACTGTTATTTCCCCTGGTTGGTTCTCGGTACAAGGGGTGTCACTATTTATCCGTGTATCCTGGGTAGAGATCACTCTGAAGTACGGGCGTGAGGAGAAGGCCCTAGGGGGAGCCTGCCTGCAAGGGGCAATACACTGCCCGCAGGGGAGTCACTGCCCGGGTCCTGGTCGTCGGTGAGGTGCAGGGAGGCCCTCCTGTCTGGGAGCCTCGACCTGAGAGGAGGCCCTCATACTGGAGCCTTGTTGGTGGGGTGCAGGGAGGCCCTTGGGTCTGGGGCCTCGACCTGAGAGGTGGCCCTCGGGACTGGGGCCAAACAGCTGGAGGAGGCGGGCCTGTCGCCTCTGGCTCCGTGGGGTGAGGGAGCCTGGGTTGCCCTCGTCTGGAGGCTGCTGGTCGGGCCTGGGAGTCCTGGGACTACGGTCGCCTGTAAGGAAAGGCACCGACAGGGCTGGGCTGCGGCACCGTCTCCATCTGGTGTCCGACAGCAACAGAGATTTCCCAGGGGTAGGAGGTAGGGCCAGTATCGGGCCTTGCCACCACTCTGGCGACACCTCCGGGGCAACACTCCCGGATGGTGACAAAGGGCTCCCACAGGGGGAAAAGGCAGGAGAAAGATACACGGAGTCCGTGCCCTCTCCGGTACGTACTGAAGCCGTAGCCTCGGGTCGCCTCACCCTGGTATGTACTGCGGCTGTGGCCGTAAGCCTACCCGTCGTACGAGGAGCAACTGAAGGGCGTACAGTGGCCGCCCCTTCCCCGACACGTACAGTGGCCGCCCCTTCCCCGCCACTTACAGTGGCCGTCGGTACGGTGTTGCTCCCATAGTAGGGAAAAGCAGGAGAAGGGTGCACAGAGGCCGCGCCCTCTCCGGTACGTACTGAGGCCGTAGCCAAGGGCCTGTCTACCCTGGTACGTGCTTTGGCCATAGCCAGGAGCTGATCTTCCCTTAGAGAAGCAACCGAAGGGCTTACAGTGGCCGGTCCTTCCCCACCACGCACAGTGGCCATCGGCGCAGTGTTGCTCCCGTAGGAGAGAACAGCAGGAGAGGGATGCACAGAGGCAACGCCCTCCCCGGTGCACATTAAGGCCATTGCCGAGGGTCCCCTTACCCTGGTGTACACTTCTGGCTGTAGCCTTGGGGCCTCCTGCCCTTGGGCCTCCTGCCCTTGGGCCTCCTGCCCTTGGGCCTCCTGCCCTTGGGCCTCCTGCCCTTGAGGTGGTAACAATGGCCATCGACACAGTGTTACCTGGGACTGAATCTTGTTCAGTCCCACCCCGATTCTGGTGACGGCTGTCCCACCCGCAAGGTCGTTGCCTTTTTCCGGTCACCTGGTGTTCGGGTATTGAGGGGAAAAGGGACTCAGGACAGTAGTGTCCCGGTGCCCCTCTTGACCTGGGTCACTAGCCCCACCGTTGTGTCCTCTTGGGGTGGTGGTGTGGTAGCGGCTCAGTGGTGGGGTGGGGGGTGGCGGGGTGGGTGGTCCGGCGGAGGGTATTTTACCACCCTCCATGGTAGAGAAGTCACGATCCCGTGACTGGAGGTGGTATGTCGTGGTGGTGGATGTCTGGTGGGCCGGGATGAGGTGTTCTAGGAGGCTGGTCCAGTGATAGGTGATGGGGTTTGGTTCGCGATGAGGGTTGAGAGTGAGCCGGAGGAAGGACGGGTGGTCGGTCCGGTGTAGGAGGAGGAGAAGGTGGTGGGTCTCCCAAATCCTGACATGTGGGCGGTCATGGGGTAGCCATTGCACTCTGGTGATCTTCATCTCGGGGAATGGTGCCTGGTGGAGAGATGGAAGCTGAATGCTGGAGAGTGACGGGAGATTGGTGCTTTTATGGGGGATGGGTCGGTGGGAGGAGCGTTGTACTTTGGGGAATTGGGATTTGGGAGGATTCCATTGTGCTTGGTGGAGAGGGAGGGTTATGGGGGAGGTTTTTGGGTGGTTTGTGGTGGTGAGTGGTAGGGTGTGTGTGCGATGGGAGGTGGTGTTCGGGTGTATCTGGAGGGTGGGCGTGAAAGGCGTCCTGACCTGGTGGTGGTGGTAGTGAGTGTGGGTGTAGGTGGTGAGGGTGGTTGTGCACATGGTGGTGGTGAGGGCGTGCAGCCGTTAGGGGGGAAGGTGGGTGGGGATGTGGTGTGGCGCGTATAATGAGAATGGTAATGCGGGAGGGGGGGTGAGGTTGGGCGGGTGGTGTTTGTGCGAAGTGGGCTGGAGTGTGGTGTGGTGTGGGAGGTGGTGGGTGGACAGGTGGTAGGGAAGTGAGTGGTGAGCTGTGAGGAGGTGGTGGCGGTGATGTAGGCGGTGGAGGTGGTGTGGTGTGGGAGGTGGTGGGTGGACAGGTGGTAGGGAGGTGAGTGGTGGGGCTGTGAGGAGGTGGTGGCGTTGGGCGGTGGCGGTGATGTAGGCGGTGGAGGTGGTGTGTCGGGATCGGGTGTGTTGGGAGGCGGCGTGGTCGTCGGTGAGGTGGAGGGTTGGGGTGAGAAGGAGTAAGAGTAGGAGTCTGGGGGGTAATTCTCGGAAGGCTCGGTGTGGACAGGTGTGCGGGAAGAGGTGTGGGGTGCACGGGTGTGGGGGTGGTCATTGTTGGGTGGATGAAAAGGTCGCACGTGGCGATTTCGGAATGTGCGTTGCTGTCCTTGTTGGTCAATGATCACTTGGTAAGGGTTAGGGACTCGGACTATTTTGAAGGGACCATTGAACCGGGGGTAGGTCTTGATGGGGGCGGGAAAGTGTGCCACAACGACAAACTGGCCAGGTTTGTATGGGTTGGAGTGGTTGGTGTCGGGCGTCAGGTCCTGTTGCATTTGTAGGTGGTGGAGGCGGCGTTTGAGGTGGTGGAGGGGGTCAGTAGTGGAGGGCGGGGTGGGTGGGTGGAGGTGGTTGCGGAGGGGTAGGAGGAGCGGGGTTTCCCCGAAAACTCGCTCATGGGGGGTTATACCGTCTTCTCGTGGGCATGTATTGAGGCCCCATTGGACAATCTTGACATGGGCAGGCCAATCATCGTTCCCTGTTTGCATGATGCGTGTGCGGACCTGGTTCATGAGGGAGCGATGGCTCCTCTCGCGGATGCTGTTACCTTGGGGCCAGTAGGAGGATGAGTGGGAGATGTGATACCCAAAGATATTCGCCAGTTCTTCCCAGATTTTGCCAGTGAATTCTCGGGCATTATCAGAGTGTAGAGCCTGGGGAATGCCAAAATACGGGAAGACGTGGCAAGTTAGGGCATCAGCGACAGATACAGCGTTGTGATCTTTGGCGGGGCATGCGATGATGAACTTTGAATACACATCCACGAATGTGATAATGTATTTGTGCCCTGTTTTGGGTGTGAGGGGGCCGACGACGTCCAGGGAAAGTAATTGCCAAGGTTTCTGTGCTGTTAGTTTTCCTGAAGGGCCGGGTGTGCGAGTGATGTCCTTCCCCGAAGCACAGGTGCGGCAGGATTATATGATGTTTTTGGCAATAGTGGATGGGTTAGGTGTCCAGTACATATCACTGAAGACTTGTAAGAGTTTCTTAGTTCCCAGGTGGATGCCATTGTTGGCGTGAAGGTGCAGCATAGTGTCGTGGGCAGTGGTAGGGCTTAGGACGATGTGGCCGTTGGGATCGAACAGGTGATCGCTGTGAAGATGGAGCTTGGCGAATGTGCTCGGCAGGATCCAGGTAGGGCGTTGCTTATTTTGCCACATTTGGATAAGGTCTGGTTCCATGGAAATGGCATTGATGGGTAGACGGGAAAGGGCGTCGGCATTCGTGTGGAGCTTGCCTGGTCGGTATGATATCTCAAAATCATACTCTTCGAGTGCTTCTCGCCATCGTATGAGTTGTGCGTTGGTGATGTTGGACTGGCGTAACCACTGTAGGGATTGGTGGTCAGTAATGACAATTACGTGGGTGCCTGAGATATATGAACGGAAGTAATCGAGGGACCAGATGATTCCAAGGCACTTGTGTTTGGTGGCCGCGTAATTTCTTTCCGCAGGATTTAGGGTGCGGCTGGCACAGGCGATGATATGCTTGCGGCTGTCTTGCACTTGGGCAAGGACAGCCCCTATGGCGATGAGTGAGACTTCGGTATACAGACGGAAGGGGAGGTTGTAATCTGGGAATGTGATGACGGGGGCAGAGGTCAACTTGGACTTCAGAGTGTTGAATGTGGTTTTTCTTGGTTCTGTCCATATGAATGGTTCGCCTTTTTTTGTCAGGTAGTGGAGAGGTTTGGCGATGTCTGCAAATCCTTTTACAAAACGCCTGTAATATGAGGTTAGGCCTAGGAAGGCTCTGGTTTTGTGTACATCGCAAGGTAGGGGGATGTCGGCGATCACACATAGCTTGTCGGGGTCAGGGGAGATGCCCTCGGCATTGATCACGTGTCCAAGGATGGAGACTGATCGTTCGGCTAAAACACACTTTGTGGGTTTGAGTTTGAGCCCAGCCTGGCGTATGCATTGAAACACCTGTTTGAGGCGGTGGAAGTGGTCGGCCCAGGTGTGACTGAAGACGATGACGTCATCCAGGTAGGCCAAGCAGGTCTCCCAGGTCAGACCACTCAGGACAGATTCCATGAGGTGGGAAAATGTGGCGGGGGGCGTTGCAGAGTCCAAAGGGAAGGATGTTAAATTCGTAATGCTTCCCGTTCGATGTTGGGAAGGCGGTCTTGTGTTTGTCATCTGGGAGGACGGGGACCTGCCAATAACCTGATTGCAGATCTAGGGTAGAGAACCATGTTGATCTGTGCAGGGAGTCAAGAAAGTCGTCAATCCTGGGTAGGGGCGTAGCGTCTTTGATGGTGACGTCGTTCACTCTGCGGTAATCGACGCAGAAGCGCATGGTTCCGTCTTTTTTACGCACGAGTACAACAGGTGAGGACCACGGGCTAGTGGAGTTGGAGATGACACCGACATCAAGCATATCCTGGACCTGCTGGTCTTCTTCTGTCCGTTGTTTAGGATTTTTCCGGCGTGGTGGTTGGCGAATGGGAGGTCCGGTCGTATGTATCTCGTGACTGAGATAAGTAGTGTGGCCAAGGTCTGTTGGGCCGGAGGAGAAAAGGTCCTGAAAGTCCAGGAGTAGTTGTTGGAGGCTGTTGGTTTGGGAAGGGGATAGATGCGATGGTAGGTCGGGGAGAGTGGGGCGGTTAGGGGGTGGTGTTTGGCATGGTTCGGCTTCTTCCGTGTCGCCAATGATGAGTCCTCGCGGTAGAGTTAGTGGTGTTGTGGCGAGGTTTGCGATACGGATGTCTTGGGCATAGGGGGGAAGGAAGGTGGGAGACACTAAACAGGATGAGAGGGGTCCGGTGGGTAAGGACGGTGAGAAAAGGACGGAGGTACCCGAGGGTCTGTTTAGTTTCACCCAAGCTTCGTGGTGGGGTGGAATGGTGACTGTGGAAGCGATAGTGGCGGGAAAAGATGGAGAGGGGGGCTAGTAGAAGTGGAGTGAGGGATGGGGATGGAGGGGGATGGAGTGAGGCATTGAGTGAGGTCGGGGTGGGGTTACATGTACAGGTGGGTTGGGGCAGGTGAGTGTCAGGGGGGGGGTGAGGGTGGTGTGGGGGCGGTGGTATTGTTTTTCTTTTTTCTTCTAAGTTTTTTTTTTTTCGTTTGTTGATTGATGCTTGGTTGGGGCGGGCTGGACTGAAGTGGAGGTGACGCTGAGGACAATCAATGGTTGCATGGAGGTCCAGCCCAAGGTATCCGTCATATTGATTGCATGTGGAATCAAATATGATGAAGGGGTGGTTGGTGGACACTCGTTGGTGAGTACTGGTATGAAGGGCCCGGGTTTCTCCACGGATGGGTAGGGGGCCATTCCCCGCGTCTACGAGGTTGGCTGAGGTGGGGAGAAGAGGGCCGAAAGCAGGGGTGTGGCGGGAGTAGAAGTGGGAGTAGAGGCATGACCTGACTGCTCCTGTGTCTACCAGTAGTCTCCCCTTGACCCCATTTAGCCAAATCTTGTCATAGACAGGGGATCTGTAGTTGTGTGAGGTGGCCCCCGCCACAGTGGGAAGGTGCGGGGGCGGGCCTAAAAATCCATCTGCTGAGGTTGGCCGTGGTCGTCGTGTTCCTTGTCATCCGGTCCTGGGTAGGCTAGGGGTGGCGTGTCGTCTTCTGGGGCGTCGTCGTCCAAGGAGACCTTTTTACACCCTTGGTGAAAGTTTCTGCGCCTGCTTGCCTTGAGCTACTCTCTTATGTCGTGCAGGGGGCAGGTGCGAGAGCAGGCCATGAATTCCCAAGGATTAATGGTGATGAGGTTGCCTTGATCCCTGGGGTTGGGGCGTTTCTTCTGCGGGTAAGCCCTGGGCACAGTAGGAGGCGGCTCCGTGGGTGATTCGTGAGGCGGCGGCTTTGGTTTTGGTGGGGAGGTCTTGTTTGTGGGGAATCTTGTCACCGCGTGGAGAGGTTGTGGCATGGGACGGGCGGCGAGGAGATGTCGGACGAGTTGCAGGTCCTGATCCATGTTCCCTGAGGGATCATAGATGGAGAAATGCTCCCTAACTGTGCTACGGAGAATCCTCAGCAGGGCATTGAATGTGTGTATATCCCGAGTATTTGTGGCTGCCTCGGGATAAGCGACACTGACGAGGCGCCTAGCCTGGACGAAGGTGTCGCCTAGGTTACCGTCGTCGGTGAGGGCGTCAAGTTGAGAGAGAACGGCAACTCTGCCCATAGAAGACATGAAAGCCCGTCTCACAATATGTGAGAATTGGTCCCATGTCAGTTCTGGGACGATTTTTGGTGCGACAGTGGCAATTATTTACCCAGGTTAGGTAATGTGACTGCTATCTTTTCTTTGTCAGAGTCGAACCCTATGTCTAAGAGGGGTTTAACCATATCTAAATACACATCAATGTCACATTGGTCCGGGTTGAATTTCGGCAACTGAATGTGAGGTTTGGCTGCCATTGTGCAAGTTTTCCTTTATCGTTCCTCCGTGCTGTATTCGGATCCAGAACCACCGCTGGCCACCAGTGTTATGCTAAGTGTTTTTAGGTCGACTTCTCGTCCTAAGAACACCAGCAACTGAGAGGGGTCCTCTTTCCGGACCGGAAGTAAAGCACCCACAAAGGAACAGGACATAAAAAAACCAGACAGTATACCTTAACACATCTATTGCCTTAATTCTACACCGTTACAGTATAACACAGAGTGATATTTGATATACAGGAGACAGGGACACAGAGTTAGCCTTTGACACCACAATGCACAGTTACATTTAACACATGGTAATATGCATGTACACTTATGTTATGAGTTATATGTAGTGATACCCATATTTCATCTTTAGGCAGAATATATATTTAATTGAATGCAAGGGGAATGAACAAGATTAAAAGTCCGTGGGGGGAATGCTACTATAAATGGGACAGGGTGCGGATCGCGACACTTGGTGTAGTCACTTAGTCGTGGCGGCACTTATACACAGACTTTTGATTCGCCCGCTCACCCTAGTCTCCGTTCACAGTTACTGAAAGTTCTTTCATTTGGGATTCACACAATCACTATAAGTTCTCTTACTTAGGGTTTAAGTTATTTTCTGTTCTGCCGGGTATCGGGTTCTTATAGACTAATAGTAACTGTCACTGGCTTTACACTGGTCTTCACTCGGTCACTGTTCACTGTTATTTCCCCTGGTTGGTTCTCGGTACAAGGGGTGTCACTATTTATCCGTGTATCCTGGGTAGAGATCACTCTGAAGTACGGGCGTGAGGAGAAGGCCCTAGGGGGAGCCTGCCTGTAAGGGGCAATACACTGCCCGGGTCCTGGTCGTTGGTGAGGTGCTGGGAGGCCCTCCTGTCTGAGGGCCTCGACCTGAGAGGAGGCCCTCATATTGGAGCCTTGTTGGTGGGGTGCAGGGAGGCCCTCGGGTCTGGGGCCTCGACCTGAGAGGTGGCCCTCGGGACTGGGGCCAAACAGCTGGAGGAGGCGGGCCTGTCGCCTCTGGCTCCGTGGGGTGAGGGAGCCTGGGTTGCCCTCGTCTGGAGGCTGCTGGTCGGGCCTGGGAGTCCTGGAACTGTGGTCGCCTGTAAGGAAAGGCGCCGACAGGGTTGGGCTGCGGCACCGTCTTCGTCTGGTGTCCGACAGGAACAGAGATTTCCCAGGGGTAGGAGGTAGGGCCAGTATTGGGCCTTGCCACCACTCTGGCGACACCTCCGGGGCAACACTCCCGGATGGTGACAAAGGGCTCCCACAGGGGGAAAAGGCAGGAGAAAGATACACGGAGTCCGTGTCCTCTCCGGTACGTACTGAAGCCGTAGCCTCGGGTCGCCTCACCCTGGTACTTACTGCGGCTGTGGCCGTAAGCCTACCCGTCGTACGAGGAGCAACTGAAGGGCATACAGTGGCCGCCCCTTCCCCGCCACTTACAGTGGCTGTCGGTGAGGTGTTGCTCCCGTAGTAGGGAAAAGCAGGAGAGGGGTGCACAGAGGCCGCGCCCTCTCTGGTACGTACTGAGGCCGTAGCCAAGGGCCTGTCTACCCTGGTACGTACTTTGGCCATAGCCGGGAGCTGATCTTCCCTTAGAGAAGCAACCGAAGGGCGTACAGTGGCCGCTCCTTCCCCGCCACGTACAGTGGCCGTCGGTGTGGTGTTGCTTCCGTAGGAGAGAACAGCAGGAGAGGGATGCACAGAGGCAACGCCCTCCCCGGTGCACACTAAGGTCGTAGCCGAGGGTCCCCTTACCCTGGTGTACACTTCTGGCTGTAGCCATGGGCCTCCTGCCCTTGAGGTGGTAACAATGGCCATCGACACGGTGTTACTTGGGACTAAATCTTGTTTAGTCCCACCCCGATTCTGGTGACGGCTGTCCCGCCCACAAGGTCATTGCCTTTTTCCGGTCACCTGGTGTTGGGGTAGTTGCGGGGAAAAAGGAATCAGGACAGTAGAGTCCCGATGACCCTCTTGACCTGGGTCACTAGCCCCACCGTTGCGTCCTCCTGGGGTGGTGGTGTGGTAGTGGCTCGTTGGTGAGGTGGGGGGGTGGCGGGGGGGGTCCGGCTGCGGGTATTTTAGCGTCACTTATAAGTCAGAGTTCCCGAGACTCACTCACTGTTCTCATCCTTACTCACTCTCCCGTGATTTCACTCGCCCTGCTACTGAACATACATTTAGTCACTATATCGCTGTAACCTGTTTTCTAGGGCAATGTCACACTTAACATAATTTCTGTCACTAGTCTTAGGGCAATACCACACTTGACATATATTCACTTGTGTCGTGGGGGCTGGGGGGAGACATGCCGGTGTCTATTTGGCTGGGCGGGGGGCACCGCCAGGGAAAGGCATGCCGAGAGGGCACGGGACGGCTCGCAGGGGCGTCTTCTCTCGTCTAGGGCCACACGTGGCGCAAGGGCCCTTAGTCTCCGGGTTGGGACTAGGGGTGTGGCCCTCAGGGCTGGGGCCAAACAGGTCTAGGAGTCTCTGGCTCCTGTCTCGGCCAGAGGTGAAGGTCCGTCGCCGTCTCTTGGGCGTGGAGAGGTTGTGTCCGGGAGTCCTGGGGAGGGCCTGGGGAGGCCGAGGGCTGCAGTCCCCAAAATCAAGGGGCGCCATCAGGTGGGGGCTGCGGCACCGTCTCGTACTGGGGCCCGACAGGTGAGTCTTCTCCAGGGCCAGGTGTAGGGACCAGAGGCCAGGGGAGGCTGTAGGGCCTTGTGGGGTCCCTCTGGTGCTGGGGAGCCGGGCGTCTGTCTCACGCAGGGACGATGTCGGCACCTCTGTCTGGCCGTAGGGCCCGGCAATAGGCCGTGGCTGTGTGGGTGAGTCAGCACACCTCTGTTGGTCTCTCCAGAGGCCATGAGCCCATCTCTTCTGCAGGAGGGGGAAGCGGCAATCGGCTGTCTCAGGGGCAGCGCCTCTAGAGCGGCAATTGGCTGTCTCCTTCGGCAGGAGGGGTGAGCGACAATTGGCTGTCTCCTTCGGCAGGAGGGGTGAGCGACAATTGGCTGTCTCGGGGGCAGCACCTCTAGAGCGGCAATCGGCCATCTCCTTCAGCAGGAGGAGTGAGCAGCAATAGGCCGTCTCGGGGGCAGTGCTTCCAGAGCAGCAATCGGCCGTCTCCTTTGGCAGGAGGAAAGAAGCGGCAATCGGCTGTCTCAGGGGCAGCACTTCCAGAGCAGCAATCGGCTGTCTTCTTCGGCAGGAGGGTTGAGCGGCGGCAATAGGCCTTCTCAGGGGCAGCACCTCCAGAGCGGGAATCGGCCGTCTCCTTCGGCAGGAGGGTTGAGCGGCAATAGGCCGTCTCCTTCGGCAGGAGGGTTGAGTGGCAATAGACCGTCTCAGGGACGATGCTTCCAGAGTGGCAATCGGCCGTCTCTTCGGCAGGAGGGTGGAGCGGCAATCGGCCATCTCCTGGGGCAGAAGAGATGAGAGGCAATAGGCCGTCTCGGCAGAAACACCCTCAGTGCGACGCTTGGCCGACTGACGAAGGCGGAAGCGGCAATCAGCCATCTCCAGAGGGGCACTGACGGAAACTGAAATATCAGTTCCACCCCAGTCTGATTTGGCAGTCCTGCTCCCCGAAGGTAGTGTCCTCCGTCTGCTATAGTGGCTGTGTGACGGCTTAGTGTGATAAGGGCACACGGCCCGGGCTGGCTTATGCCGTTGTCGTATTGGGTCCCCTAGTGTGGGTGTGGCTACTCTGTGGGGTCTGGGTAGGGGTGTCAGTGTGTTTCTGGGGGCACTACAATGTTTCTTTCTCACTGTGTTTCTGGGGGCACTACAATGTTTCTTTCTCACTGTGTTTCTGGGGGCACTACGTTGTTCTCTCACATCGTCTCCAGGGGCACTGATTTGCAAGCCATGCATTTCAATTATTATTATTATTATTTGGGGAGCCAGTGGCTCAATCGGTAGAGAGTTGGCCTGCAGTCCTACCGTACCCAGGTTCAAATCCCCGCTGGGGCAGGGAACAGTTTATGGATTTGAATTTCATTAAAGCAGACTTTACTGATCTACAAAGAGACCCGCCGACATGTTATTGAGGGACTTTCAGGTGTCGTCTGCTACCTAGCTGGTGAGGCCTATTTCGGTCCAGACCTAGAAAAGTAACATAACTATTGTGACTCTTCTATATTTCTAGATAAACTTACAAGAGTTAGCAACACTATAGACCATTAAAGTCACTAAAATACTCGTTGATAAAAAATATCATGCCCATGAATGAATACTTTTGACTGGCTATTATGTACTAGTATAAGCGTACATTGAGCTTCCATCTGGCAATCCCTCACACACAGTCATTTCGTTGTGTTACTGATGAGTTCAGGAGAATTGGCTTTCATATCTACATTCGTATCATCTTTTTGAGTAGGAATGGTGCTTTCTTGAAGCTTATCATTGCCTCAGTTTTCTTAAATTTAATATTTGCCAAATACCGCCACTTGACATCTGTTTCCATACGCCATAGGCGACTGTCCCACGGCGGGATAAAATATAGCTCACTTTTCGCTAGCTCTCGGTGAAGGCGGATGTGTATACGGTTCATTTACTAGACCATTATGGCAATTAACCAAGGTTTTGAAGTCCAATATTTGCATGATTCGTGAAATGTGTGACATACAACGTACTGCCCCCGAGAAGGAAGCAAGTGAGGAATACAATAGTGCCCTCGAAAACGAGACGAGTAGTGTACAGCCCAGTGCCCCCTGGAACTCACTGACACCCCCACCTGGACACCACGGAGTAACCGCAACCAGACGATGGGATACAGCGCAACAATGGCATACGTCAGCCCGGGCCGTGGGCCCCTCTGACACTCAGCTGCCGCGCCGTCACCATAGCAGGAGGAGGACACTACCTTCGGGGAGTGGAGTTGCCGGATCAGCTAGGGGTGCAGCTGCTCTCATAGCTCCAGACGACACCCCTCAGGAGACAGCCTATTGCCGCTCCCTCCCTCGCCAGACGGCCTATTGCCGCTCCAAAGGTGCCCCTACAGAAACGGCCTATTGCCGCTCCCGCCCTCGCCAGACGGCCTATTGCTGCTCTGAAGGTACCCCTCTAGAGACGGCCTATTGCCGCTCCTCCCTCCGGCAGAAGGAGACGGCATATTGCCGCTCCCGCCTTCATCAGACGGCCAATTGCCGCCCTGAAGACGTTGCTCCTGAGACGGCCTATTGCTGTTCCTCCCTCCAGCAGGAGGAGATGGCCTATTGCCGTTCCCGCCTTCGTCAGACGGCCGATTGCTGCTCCGAAGACGTTGCCTCTGAGACAGCCTACTGCCGCTCCTCCCTCCGGCAGAAGGAGACGGCCTATTGCCGCTTCCGCCTTCGTCAGACGGCCAATTGCCGCTCTGAAGACGTTGCCCCTGAGACGGCCTATTGCCGCTCCTCCCTCCGGTAGAAGGAGACAGCCTATTGCTGCTCCCGCCTTCGTCAGACGGCCACTTGCCGCTCCGAAGACATTGCCCCAGAGACGGCCTACTGCCGCTCCTCCCTCCTGCAGAAGGAGACAGCCTACTGCCGCTCCGAAGGCGAACAGAGGTGTGCTGACTCCCCCACTCAGGCCACGGCCAATTGCCGGGCCTTGGCGCTTAATAGCTGCGCCCCTGGGCAGCCACAGCCAACTGCCGGGCCCCACGGCCAAAGGGAGGTGTTGAGTGAGTCATCGCCCCAGCAGGAGACAAGAGCCTGGACCTCCCGTACTGGAGCGCACCAGCCAGGCCCTACAGCCTCTCCTGGCCTCCAGTCCCTATGCCTGGCTCTGGAGAAGACTCACCTGACGGACCCTGGATCAGGTCGGTGCCGCAGTTCCTTCTTGTCGGCGCCCCTCGACTCTGGGGACCGCAGTCCTCAGTCCCCCAAGACCCTTCCTAGGACGCCCGGGTGTGATCTCCCAACGCCCATGGGGCGCCGTAAGACCTCCACCTCCGGCCGAGACCTGAGCCAGAGATTTCTGAATCTGTTCGGCCCCAGTCTTGAGGGCCACACCCCTGAGCCAAGCCCGGAGACTGCAGGCCCCTTCGCCACCTGCAGCCCTGGACGTGAGAGGACCTGCAGCCCTGGACGTGAGAGGACTCCCCTGCAAGTTGTCCCGTGCCCTCTCAGCACGCCCCCCCCTTGGCAGTGCCCCTATCCCAGCCGAGTTGTCGCCGGCGTGTCTCTCCGCCGCCTCCACGATGAGTGACTCATGATAAGTGTGGTGTTGCCCCAGCAACAGTGAACTGTTTTAGGTTAAGTGTGATGTTGCCCAAACTAGTGTAACAACGGTAGAGTGACTTAATACTTGTGGAATATCGGGGCAAGTGAAATCACGGTGGATTAGTAAAGGACGAGTGCATAAATTTCGTTCTGGTAAATTAGACTCACGAATGACAGAAAACCAGTAAGACTATTCCCCCTGAGAAATCCTCTGTAGTAAGATACTCCAACCTCTTCGGCTTTAAGGAAGTAACAGAGAAAGTTTTAATAATACTTCCCCACTTGTATTGCCAGTACATTCCCAATGTCATTCCCTCTCCCCAGTAACTAGCAAGTTTGTAAACAAGAAATAAAATCAATTACCAAAACCCTTTTGCTATCAGGAAATATTAAGTTCAAAGTAATAGTACTTACTCTTCCCCGGTATTACCATAACTCTGTTCTAACCAGCTGCAAGTCATTTCCCTCCCCCTTCCCCCCCCTCCCCCTGGGGGCCTCACTCCCTGCGCCCCGCGCGCGCCTGTATTCTCTGTACACCTGTGCACTAGAATTAATTGTGTTGGCATCAATATCAGTTAAGCCAGTATCCTGTGAGATACTAATATCCTAGTTAAAGTTTTATTTCTTTGCTATATATTGTGTTGTAATATTTGCTGTCTTTGTCCTGTGTCTGACTGTGGTAATATACGTGTAAAGGTTATTGCATGGAGTTTTTGTGTCCTGCCTCTCTTCATTGCACCAAGCCCCGATCTCGAAAGAGGACCGGACCCCGCTACACGTTAGGTGTTCTAGGACCGAGAAGTCGAGCCTATTTCGCCTAGCATTACAACTCGTATGACGTACCTTGATTTATACAGTGAGGATACAAAAAAAGACAGTTACGAGCTAGCGTAGTGCTGCTACATGAGCGTGTTACTTTCTTCACTATGAGGACTAAATGTTATGCGAGGTGTTTTTAGCTCGATTTCTCGCGCCAAAAACGCTCGTGACTGAGCGGGGTCCTCTTTCCGGACCGGAAATAAAACACTCACAAAGGAACAGGGCATAAAAACTAGCCAGTACACCTTAACACATCTATAAGCTTATTTCAATACACTGTGACAATACAAATAAAGAGTTACAAGATATGATAGGGACAGGGTTACAGAGTTAGCTTTACAATAATATATAGCACACACAGCACAGGCAGAAGGTAGAGTTCTGTAATTATATCTCGATGGTGGATGGTAAGTTCAATATATCCGTATTGTGTCAATAGGCAAAATGAGTATTTAACCCGTCACGTCCCTACCACATTCGCACGTCCGACACCCCCTAGTCCCGACCACTTTTGGAAATTTTTTTTTTTTGGCTAAAACCTCCGCTTTTGGTGAGAAACATCGAAAATTCATAGAGAAATCGCTCACCTGAGGTTTAAAATACTTGATACAGGTAGGAGTACCTCCTTACCTTACAGGGTTTTCTATCAGGGTGGCTGCAAAGAAAACGAGTTCTATGGGAGGATAACTATTCCACACCACTCCTAAACGGTATTTATTTATTTATTTGGTACGAATTTGTATGTAGTATGAGAGTATATTGGTTTTCAAACAGTAAAATAGGCATTATAAGCATTGTTTCACTCACTAACTCATCACCATTCCTGACCTTCTTTTGCCACATTACCTGATCATCATTTCTGACTGTTTCTTCCTATAATGCTATGTAAACTTTGTCCTCCACATTGTCATCGAATGGGGAATCACTCTGGCCCTGAATGTCTTTATTGGCCAGGCCACTGGTAACAGGTGAATTGCCAAGACAATGGCATGCGGGGGGGGGGGAGGTTATGCGGTGTAAGGCATTGTCCCTGCTTGGCATCTTGTAGAGGAATAGAGGAAGGTGTCCCGTGTATACATACAAAAAATCACGCTCGAAAATTGAAAATTGTGCAAATTAGGGACCTTGCAATTGCAAACCGTACCAGTACGTCGATGGGACTGGCAAATGCAAAATGTTGCAACGTACCCATACGTCGACGGGACATCTCGGGTTAATAGTCTTGACCTGATGCACTATGGGTGGAGTGAGCCAGGGATTGAGAGAGTGAGTATTACTATAACTGATTATAGTGCGAGTCGCAACACTCAAGGAAGTTACTTAGTCGCGGGGACACTGTTCACCATCTTTTGGCTTTTCTCTGTGCTCAGGTTCTAAGTCCAGGTTCACTGGTCTTTTTCTGTTCTGCCTGGGTATTTAATTCACTATGTGTTACTAATTTTATTCTGGCCTCACTCTTTCACTGTCACTGTTCACTCCCGTCTCCGTGGTTTTCTCTGACACAGGAGATACACTTCTGTCACTACTGGCCCTTGTTTCCTGGGCTTAACACAAGAGGCACCCAGGCGTGGGAGGGGGGCTTTACTGGGGAGCTCTCCTGCAGGAGACAGTGGACTACCCGTAGGAGTGTCACTGACCGGGTTCCTTCGTCAGGGGGGGAGCAGGGAGGCTCTCCTGATTGGAGGCCTCGACCTGAGAGGCCCTCGTGTTGGAACCTCGTCAGTGGGGTGCAGGGAGGCCCTCTAGACTGGGGGCCTCAACCTGAAGGGTGGCCCCCAGGACTGGGGCCGAACAGCTGCAGGAAGCGGGCCTGTCGCCTCTTCTTCCGGGCAGAGAGTCATGGGGGAGTAGAGCCCAAGTGGCTTGACTCTGGGGCCTGCCGGCCTGGTCTGGGAGCCTGGGTGCTGTGGTCGCCTTTAGTGAAGGGCACCGTCAGGGGCAGACTGCGGCACCTCTTCTTTCTGGCGTCCGTCAGAGACCGGGACTGACCAGGTGTAGGTGGCAGGGCCGACACAGGGCTGCACCACCACTCCGGTAGAACCTCGGGGGAACCAAACCTGGAGGGAGTAAGAGAGGGGCGTCCCATGCAGCCGAGAGGTGGAAGGCCAGCCGCGCAAGGAACCTCCTTCTCCGGGAAGACCTCAGAGATCACAGATGGACGTACAGTGGCCGATCCTTCCCCCACACGTACAGTGGCCGATGTGGTGGTTCCGTGATCTCCAGGGCCTACAGCTGAAGGGCGTACAGTGGCCGACCCTTCCCCCACACGTACAGTGGGCGATGTGGCGGTGCTGCTCCCAAAGGAGGAAGAGGCAGATGAGGGGCGCACAATGTCTACACCCTCCCCGGCACTTACAGTGGCCGATACCGTGGTTCTGCCTGCCCCACGGAAAGTAACAGAAGGACGTACAGTGGCCGATCCTTCCCCCACATGTACAGTGGCCGATGTGGCGGTGTTACTCCCATAGTAGGAAGAGGTAGTGGATGAGGGGCGTACAGTGGCCAAACCCTCCCCAATACGTACAGTGGCCGATATCGCGGTTCCACTCCTGCTTCATTTTCCAACCGGAGTGCGCTCAATAGCTGACACTCCGGAGGTAGTACTCCCGTAGGAGGAGGAGGTAGTGGATGAGGGGCGTACAGTGGCCGAACCCTCCCCGACACGTACAGTGGCCGATATTGCAGTTCCACTCCTCTCTCTGCCAGTCGGAGTGCGCTCAATAGCTGTCACTCCGAGGCCTTTGCCAATCGGAGTGCGCTCAATAGCTGACACTCCGAGGTCCTTGACAATCGGAGTGCGCTCAATAGCTGACACTCCGAGGCCTTTGCCAATTGGAGTGCACTCAATAGCTGACACTCCGAGGCTCTCTCTGCCAGTCGGAGTGTGCTCAATAGCTGACACTCCGAGGTCTTCAGAGGTGGCTGTAGCTGAAGGGCGTACAGTGGTGGAACCTTCCCCCACACGTACAGTGGCAGATGTGGTGACGCTACAGGCAGAAAACAACTGAGGGGCGTACAGTGGCCGAACCCTTCCCGGTACGTACCGAGGCCATACCGCGGTGTTGCTTGGGACTGACTCTGGATCAGTCCCACCCCGAACCTGGTGAGTGTTGTCCCGCCAGCAGGGTCGTGTCTTCCGCCGGTGTAATTCCTGTCGGACTGGTTGAGGGACAGAAAGACTTAGGACAGGGGGGCACCGATGTCCTTCTTGCCCTGGGTTGATCTCTCGGTGACCCGGCCCTTCGTGGTGTCCTCCTGGGTTGGTGGTGAGGCGGCGGCTTGGTGGTAGGGTGGTTGGTCCGGCGGCAGCAGGTATTTCACTAATTTTATTCTTTATTTGGACAACTTTGTTCAGCTCAGGAGAGACTGAACTGGATGATACAACTTGATTAACTCCTTTCAGTATGAGTATTCTAAATGGTAAATCGTTTGGCAGCAAGAATAAAACTGTATATCATCGGACTGAAAAAGCTAGACTTCTGACATCACTTCTCTTTCAGAGGCTTACCTGATCATTTGATACGTTTTATGATTTATTTTACCATCCCTTCCAATAACTGAAGGAACAAACATGATTCTAAATGGCACGGGAGTCTTGGTACGACTTCTGTCTACTGTATATTACACATGCCACCGGGAAGGCAGTTTGTTCCGGTCTGAATGTATATTTTCTTGGGAGTATGCATTTACAGGTTAACAGGTAGCTAGTAATAAGAAATGTAGAAACTGTAGCAACTGCAAAATAATTGTGTAGTCACAATGGTAAGAGTTTATGAAAATAGAAATGGATAAGAAAACACTTTTTCCCAGAAAACAATATTCAGTATTAATTAGGTAACAGCATGCAATGCTGCTCTTGGGTGTCTATCCTTTCCTTTCCTCCTTCCTTCTTTCTTTCCCTCCTCTTCTGCCGTTCTTTACTTAATTCCTTCCTCGTCCTTTTGTCTACGGGTGACTACATTCCCTCTTCTATCTATCTTTCCTTCATTCTTTCCTCTTTCTTCTGTCCATGGGTGACTTTACACTGAGTGACAAGCCAAATGGTTTCCTGTACACGTTAGGTAGCAGCACTTTAAGAACCTGACCCTTCGCCAACCACGTTCTACTTCTCCAACTATGTTTTTGTAAACACTCTCGGTGGCCTTTTCTCAAATCCGGGACTGTCCGTCTGGTGTGCATGCGCGAGTTTATTGGAGAAATGTTAAGAGGTAAAATTTACAAACTAATAAATTACACGTAAGACAATGACTGTCATGTAGAAAATCGGTGTTAAGAATGAATAATGATCGGGACTTCATGTATGTATGGGATCAGCTACAATATCCAACAATTAAAATAGCATTTATGGAAAGAGAATTGTGAAGTACTAACATTTAAGAAGCGAGTCTACCATCGTAACTCATGAAATTGCACAAATTAAAAAGATCATTCATATTGGTTATGAGTTTTCTAAGTAGTATTTTATCATTCTCAGTGATATATGCCATTACTGTTATGCTAGGTGTTTTTAGGTCGACTTCTCGTCCTAAGAACACCAGCGACTGAGCGGGGTCCTCTTTCCGGACCGGAAGCACCCACAAAGGAACAGGACATAAAAACCAGGCAGTATGCCTTAACACATCTATTGCCTTAATTTCTACACCGTTACAATATAACACAGAGTGGTATTGGATATACAGTAGACAGGGACACAGAGTTAGCCTTTAACACCAAGATTCACAGTTACACTTGAGACACAGTATTATACATGCACACTTATGTTATTAGTAATAATATTGCGATACCCTTATTTCGTCTTTAGGCAGAATTCTTATTATACTGTATATATTTAGTCCGATGCACTGGGAATGAACAAGGTCAAGAGTCAGTGGGGTGAATACTACTATAACTAGACAGGGTGCGGATCGCGACACTTGATGTAGTCACTTAGTCGCGATGGCACTTATACACAGACTTTTGATTCTCCCACGCACCCTAGTCTCAGTTCACAGTTACTACAAGTTCTCTTATTTGGGACTCAGGCTATTTTCTATTCTGCCGGGTATTGGGCTCTTATAGATTAATGGTAACTTTTACTGGTATTACACTGGCCCTCACTTTGTCACTGTTCACTGTTATTTTCCCCCTGGGTTGTTCTCGGTACAAGGGGCATCACTATTTACCCGTGTGTCCTGGGTACGAATCACTCTGGAGTACGGGCGTGCGGGGAAGGCCCTAGGGGAAGCCTTCCTGTAGAGGGCAATACACTGCCCGTAGGGGAGTCACTGCCCGGGTCCTGGTCGTTGGTGGAGTACAGGGAGGCCCTCCTGTCTGGGGGCCTCGACCTGAGAGGAGGCCCTCGTACCTGAGCCTCATTGGTGGGGTGCAGGGAGGCCCTCTGGTCTGGGGGCCTCGACCTGAGAGGTGGCCCTCAGGACTGGGGCCAGACAGCTGTAGGAGGTGGGCCTGTCGCCTCTGGCTCCGTGGTGAGAGTGAGTCTGGGTTGCCCTCACCTGGAGGCTGCTGGTTGGGCCTGGGGGTCCTAGGATTGCAGTTGCTTGTAGGGGAAGGCGCCGACGGAGGTGAACTGCGGCACCGTCTCCGTCGGGTGTCCGGCAAGAACAGGGATCTCCCAGGGGTAGGAGGTAGGTCCTGGATCGGGCCTTGCCACCACTCTGGCAACACCTCCAGGGCAACACTCCCGGATGGTGACAAAGGGCGTCCCACACAGCCGTGAGGGAAGGGGTGAGCCGCGCAAGGGACTTCCTGCGTCGGGAGTGCTCTCAGAGCCACAAACGAAGGGCGTACAGTGGCCGCTCCTTCCCCGTCACATATAGTGGCCGTGAACGCGGTTCCGTGACTCCTAGGGCACACAGCTGAAGGGTGTACAGTGGCCGCTCCTTCCCCCACATGTACAGTGGCCGTGCTGGTGGTGCTGCTCCCACAGAAGGAAAAGCAGAAGGGTACACAGAGTCCGTGCCCTCTCCAGTACGTACTGCGGCCATAGCCTTGGGTCTGCTTACCCTGGTACGTATTGCGGCCGTAGCCGTGAGCTTACCCGCCCTATGAGAAGCAACTGAAGGGCGTACAGTGGCCACTCCTTCCCCACCACGTACAGTGGCCGTCGACGCGGTATTGCTCCCATAGGAGGGAAAAGCAGGAGAGGGGTGCACAGAAGCTGTGCCCTCTCCAGTACGTACTGAGGCCGTAGCCGATGGCCTGTCTACCCTGGTACGTACTTTGGCCATAGCCAGTAGCTGATCTACCCTTTGAGAAGCAACTGAAGGGCGTACAGTGGCCGCTCCTTCCCTGTCATGTACAGTGGCCGTCGACGCGGTGTTGCTCTCGTAGGAGAGAAAAGCAGGAGAGGGGTGCACAGAGGCCGCGCCCTCTATAGTACACACTGAGGCCATTGCCGAAGGACTGCTTACCCTGGTGTGTACTTCGGCCATAGCCGTGAACCTGCCTGCCCTTTGGGAAGCAACTGAAGGGCGTACAGTGGCCGCTCCTTCCCTGTCACGTACAGTGGCCGTCGACGCGGTGTTACCTGGGACTGAATCTTGTTCAGTCCCACCCCGATTCTGGTGACGGGTGTCCTGCTCGCAGGGTCGTTGTCTCTTCCAGCTTACCTGGTGTTGGGATAGTTGTGGGGAAGAGGGACTCAGGACAGTAGTGTCCCGGTGACCCTCTTGTTCCAGGTCACTAGCCCCATCGTGGTGTCGTCCTGGGGTGGTGGTGTGGTAGCGGCTCGGTGGTGGGGTGGGGGGTGGAGGGGTGGGTGGTCCGGCGGCGGCGGGTATTTTACCACCCTCCTTGGTAAAGAAGTCACGGCCCCGTGACTGGAGGTGGTATGTTGTGGTGGTGGATGTCTGGTGGGCCGGGGTGAGGTGCTGTAGGAGGTTGGTCCAGTGGAGGGTGGTGGGGTTTGGCTCTCGGTAGTGGTTGAGAGTGAGCTGGAGAGAGGATGGGTGGTTGGTCCGGCGTAGGAGATGGAGAAGCTGGTGTGTTGCCCTGATCCTGACATGGGGGCGGTTGTGAGGTTGCCAAAATACCCTCTCAATCTTCATCTCTGGTGGTGAATTGGGGAGTTTCCATGTTGCTTGATGTAGAGGGGGAGGGTGATGGGGGTGGTGATTGGGGTGTGGGTGGCATGTGTTGGGGAATGGGGAGCAGGATGGGCAGGAGATGAAGGTGTGGGGGTGTATCTAGATGGTGGGCAAGAGAGGCGTCTTGATCTGGTGGTCGTGGTGGTGAGGGTGGGCATAGGTGATGATGGTGGTTGGGCACGTGGTGGCATGGGCTTCCCGTCATGGTTGTGGGCGGTTGTTGGTGGTGGTGTGGGGTGTCTTGTGTAGTGGGCATGGTTGGTGGGTAATGGGTGGCCAGGAGTGGATGAATGGGTAGAGTGGGTGGCAGGTGGGGTTGGTGCACGTGGGGAGTAGGTGGGTGATGTGTTGCGTGGGGCGGTGTGTGGTGGGGTGCGGGTGGGGTGTGGTGGGAGTTGTGGTGGCGCGGTGGTGGTGGTTGTTTCCGTGGCGGTGAAGGTGGGAGTTGGTGCTGGGTGGTGTGGTGGGGTGTTGGTGGTGGGCGTAGCGGGCGGTGATTGGGAGTGGTGGGTTGGAGGAGGTGGGGTACCCATAGGAGATGTAGGTGGAGGTGAGGTTGGTGAAGGATCAGAATCGGAAGAAGGTGGTGGAGGGTCAGGTGGAGGTGAAGTGGGGGAGGGGGTTCATGGGTATGGTGAGGTTGAGGGTGGGGTGGGGGAGGTGAGCGAGGAAAGAGAGGCAGGTGAGAGTCAGGAGGAGGAGGGTGTGATAGGGAAGGCGAATGAGTTGGCCGTGTTGGCGGGGAAGATGAGTGGTGGGGAAGTGATGGTGGTGGGTGGTGTGGGGTGGTAGGTGGAAGGAAGTAGATAGGAGGAGGTGGTTTTGGGAAGTAGGTTAGGGGAAGATGAGGTAAGGGTTCTAGGAGGCCTGTGATTGGGGAGGCAGGCTTTGTGTTGGGGAGAAATAGGAAGTGGGGGGGCAATAGTGGTGAAGAAAGTGGTGTGTGAGGCGGGAAGGTTAGGAACAGGGGTAAGAATAGGGCAAGGCAAAATAGAAGAGATAGTGAGAGGGGAGGATAAGGAAACATGACTTTTCCCCCTATCGTACACTGGGGGAGGTGTGAGGTGGCCCCCGTCATTACGGTGGGATGCGGGGGCAGTGGGGGGGCACCTTCTGTGCCTTCCTCGTCTTATTTTCCTTCTTTGAGGCTTGGGGCAATCGACATATGGTGGGGAGGCTTGTAGGCGCCCTTGTGGTGTTTTGCTGTGCCAGGCAGCTTTTAGCTGCTCACGGATGTCGTGAATTGCGCATTCGGGGCAGCAAGGAGAAAATTCCCACGGCTTTACGGCGATGAGATCCATGGGGAATTGCTTGATTTTGCCAGTATGCTGGGGGGAGGAGTGGACGGCTAGAAGGCGCCTGATTAAATTCATTTCTTTATTCAGGTCTCCCGTTGGTTCATGTATTATAAAGTGTTCTTTAATGAAACCGGGGAGGATGCTGAGGAGTTTGTGGAATATGAGTTGTTCCCGGGTTTTTGTGTCTGTGCCCGGGTACGCAGCGGTGACGAGCCGCCTAGCCTGGATGAAGGTGTCATCGAGGCTTCCGTCGTATGTGAGGGCATCTAGTTGCGATAAGGCCACAACTGTGCCCAGAGATGGCGTCACTGCCTGTTGCACAATTTGTTTGAATTGATCCCATTTTAGTCTCGGGACGATTTTCGGAGTAACAGTAGCAATTATTTTGCCCAGGTTGGGTAGTGTGACGGCTATCTTTTCTCTGTCGGTCTCGAATCCGATGTCTAGGAGGGGTTTGACCATAACCAAGTATACGTCAGTCATACTGCTCCGGGTTGAATTTTGGCAATTGGATGTGAGGTTTGGCTGCCATTGTGCAAGTTTCCTTTATCGTTCCTCCGTGCTTTATTCGGATCCAGAACCACCGTTGGCCAACAGTGTTATGCTGGGCATTTATAGGTCGACTTCTCGTCCTAAGAACACCAGCGACTGAGCGGGGTCCTCTTTCCGGACCGGAAGTAAAGCACCCACAAAGGAACAGGACATAAAAACTAGGCAGCATACCTTAACACATCTATTGCCTTAATTTCTACACCATTACAATATAACACAGAGTGGTATTGGATATACAGTAGACAGGGACACAGAGTTAGCCTTTAACACCAAGATTCACAGTTACACTTGAGACACAATATTATACATGTACACTTATGTTATTAGTAATAATATTGCAATACCCTTATTTCGTCTTTAGGCAGAATTCTTATTATACTGTATATATTTAGTCCGATGCACTGGGAATGAACAAGGTCAAGAGTCAGTGGGGTGAATACTACTATAACTAGACAGGGTGCGGATCGCGACACTTGATGTAGTCACTTAGTCGCGATGGCACTTATACACAGACTTTTGATTCTCCCATGCACCCTAGTCTCAGTTCACAGTTACTACAAGTTCTCTTATTTGGGACTCAGGCTATTTTCTATTCTGCCGGGTATTGGGCTCTTATAGATTAATGGTAACTTTCACTGGTATTACACTGGCCCTCACTTTGTCACTGTTCACTGTTATTTTCCCCCTGGGTTGTTCTCAGTACAAGGGGCGTCACTATTTACCCGTGTGTCCTGGGTACGAATCACTCTGGAGTACAGGCGTGCAGGGAGGCCCTAGGGGGAGCCTTCCTGTAGAGGGCAATACACTGCCCGTAGGGGAGTCACTGCCCGGGTCCTGGTTGTCGGTGGAGTACAGGGAGGCCCTCCTGTCTGAGGGCCTCGACCTGAGAGGAGGCACTCGTACTGGAGCCTCATTGGTGGGGTGCAGGGAGGCCCTCTGGTCTGGGGGCCTCGACCTGAGAGGTGGCCCTCAGGACTGGGGCCAGACAGCTGTAGGAGGTGGGCCTGTTGCCTCTGGCTCCATGGTGAGAGTGAGTCTGGGTTGCCCTCACCTGGAGGCTGCTGGTCGGGCCTGGGGGTCCTAGGACTGCGGTCACCTGTAGGGGAAGGCGCCGACAGAGGTGAAATGCGGCACCGTCTCCGTCGGGTGTCCGGCAGGAACAGGGATCTCCCAGGGGTAGGAGGTAGGTCCTGGATCGGGCCTTGCCACCACTCTGGCAACACCTCTGGGGCAACACTCCCAGATGGTGACAAAGGGCGTCCCACGCAGCCGAGAGGGAAGGGGTCGGCCACGCAAGGTACTTCCTGCGTCGGGAGTGCTCTCAGAGCCATGAATGAAGAGCGTACAGTGGCCGCTCCTTCCCCGTCACGTACAGTGGCCGTGAACGTGGTTCCGTGACTCCTAGGGCACACAGCTGAAGGGCGTACAGTGGCCGCTCCTTCCCCCACATGTGCAGTAGCCATGCTGGTGGTGCTGCTCCCACAGGAGGAAAAGGCAGGAGAAGGGTACACGAAGTCTGTGCCCTCTCCAGTATGTACTGAGGCCATGACCTTGGGTCTGCTTACCCTGGTACGTACTGCGGCCATAGCCGCGAGCTTACCCGCCCTATGAGAAGCAACTGAAGGGCGTACAGTGGCTGCTCCTTCCCCACCACATACAGTGGCCATCAATGCGGTGTTGCTCCCGTAGGAGGGAAAAGCAGGAGAGGGGTGCACAGAGACCGCGCCCTCTCCAGTACGTACTGAGGCCGTAGCCGAGGGCCTGTCTACCCTGGTACGTCCTTTGGCTGTAGCCGGTAGCTGATCTACCCTTAGAGAAGCAACTGAAGGGCGTACAGTGGCCGCTCCTTCCCCGTCATGTACAGTGGCCGTCGACGCAGTGTTGCTCTCGTAGGAGAGAAAAGCAGGAGAGGGGTGCACAGAGGCCGCGCCCTCTCCAGTACACACTGAGGCCATAGCCGAGGGTCTGCTCTGGTGTGTACTTCGGCCGTAGCCGTGAACCTGCCTGCCCTTTGGGAAGCAACTGAAGGGCGTACAGTGGTCGCTCCTTCCCTGTCACGTACAGTGGCCGTCGACATGGTGTTACCTGGGACTGAATCTTGTTCAGTCCCACCCCGATTCTGGTGACGGGTGTCCTGCTCGCAGGGTCGTTGTCTCTTCCCGCTTACCTGGTGTTGGGATAGTTGCGGGGAAGAGGGACTCAGAACAGTAGTGTCCCGGTGACCCTCTTGTTCTGGGTCACTAGCCCCACCGTGGTGTCGTCCTGGGGTGGTGGTGTGGTAGCAGCTCGGTGGTGGGGTGGGGGGTGGCGGGGTGGGTGGTCCGGCAGCGGCGGGTATTTTAATTACTATATGTCACAGTTCGACAATGGAGTAAAAATAATCCACAAATATTACATGCATAGTAACTGGGAGAGAGCTGCCTAGACTGAATTCGGCAGCAGACGACGTGCTGAAAGTTCCCCATACCAATACACCAGTCCCCAGGGCTAACTGGGGACACCTGGAAATTAAAACTATATTGATATTCTGAGAGACAGTGTAGTCTGAGGATATCTCAGTCTTTCTACCATAATGTTGGTCAGATGCTCGTATTTTCAGTAGTTTTAAAGGTTCCTGAACATGATTTCTTTCGCAATTCATTGTGCACATTATACATAATAAACTCTGGTATATCACTATGTGGCTAATAAAATGATATAAACGACATGCAAATGAAGGTTTAAGTGTAAGGAGCAGAATACATGGCTAATGATGAAGTCCTATAAAACTTACTACGGCACCTCTAATAGCCCACAGGCGCCCTAGCTGGCATCGTGTGGCTACGTGCGAGAATCAGAGTTGCCAACTTAGCGCTTTTGGCACTAGATCTAGTGCTTTTCATAATAATTTAGCGCCAAAAAATATTAGATTTTCTTCTATATCTAGCGCATTTTGAAGTTCAATTTAGCGCGAAAATTTGAACTGTTTACCTATAGTTTAGTGGGTTTTAAAGTTGAGCTTAGCGCTTTTGAAGATTTCTGCTTGGCAACACTGGCGGCAATTCTCTCAAGGCCAGGCGCGGGATTCACTAACACTGATACTACGCCAAGCGACTACGCTTGCCACTCGTGTCTCCTTACACCCTCCAGTGTTGCCCGCGCTAGATGATATTCACAAAGCAAAGTGTAAGCTCAGCTGATCAGCCGTAAGGGCGAAAGTTTGAATGCGCATGCGCCATAATCTGGCCAATCACGCGGTTTCTACTTGACGTCATGAGTTAGAACTGACCATTCACCGCGAATCCAGTGATGACGTCACGAGCAAAACACGCGCTTTGAAAACATTGTACATACATCGCCACTCGGTAGTTGTTCGTCAGGCGCTACATAAAACACCAACATGGAAAGAAAAGTGATTTATCACTGGAGGAAAGACAACTTCACCCCTCAAGAGTGTGATATACTCGTTAGTGAGGTAGCTCATAGAAAAACAATTATTATGGAGAAGTTATCTTCCAGGGTTAGTGCTCAGCAAAAGAGAGCCGCATGGGAAGCAATAACCACTGCGGTGAACAGCGTGGCCCCCTGCATTAGAAATGTAGAGGAGGTCAAAAAAAGATTCAGCGATTTGAAAATGCAGTTGAAGAGGAAGGAAGCAGAGAGAAGGCGCTCAGCAGCTCAGACTGGTTAATTAAAAAATACAGCAGACAAAACCGTCATTATCCCCGAGCATGCACATGACTGTCCTATGTTACATAATTTACAAGTACATCCACAATGGCACCAAAAAAATCTAATGAATATAGTCATTGTAGATCTTGCTGTGTTCATGTTTTACAGTGTTCATTATTTGAATGTAGGAAAAAATGGCACATTCTTCAGGCTAGGAAAAAATGGCACATTTTGAGAATTTATTCATACAATTTAACCTCAAAGTTTACATATTTCTTATTACCTTACCTAACATAACCCAACCCAGCCCAACCTAACCTAACCTACTTATCCTAACAACCTAACTTAAACCTAACCTAACCCAGTCCAATCTAAGTCAACCTGACCTAACCTAACGTAACCCAGCCCAGCCTAACCTAACCTAATCATTATTCTTATGTGCCATTTTTTTCCCCTACACAAGAACAAGTTAGGTTAAAGGCCCAGGGTGCTTTGTGGGTGTGCTTGTAAATATATACCATAAATGCATGGATATTATATTGTGCACTGCATTATAATTTTGAAAACTGATAAAGGGTCTAAGTACATTAGATGCAGTGCACATATTTTTATATATACACTATTGAATTATAGGAAAGTTAGGTTTAAGTTAGGCAATATCTTTAATGAATGACTTTATTTTTTAAAAGAGACAATGAATGGACGAAGGAAAAATAAAAGGTCCATTTTGAACTGTTGCAGATTGAATGTTTCTGGAAAGCAACTCCAAGGAAGTGAATTCCAGAGTGTAACTTAGTAGTTCTGGGGATAAAATAATTTTGATAATTGGAAGTTCTACATAGTGGTGGTGAGAGTGTAAAATTATGGGCTTTCCCAGCAGCCCTAGTACTACAGGGAAACATACAAAAAGGTGGTACAATGAAGTAAGTTCCTCGGAACATTTGCCGTAATATTATCTGTAGAGTAAAGCAAGGAATGCAACATTTCTTCGCATGAACAATGGAGGAAGGTCCTGCGAGACTGCAGGGTTGTTGATTAATCTAGTAGCTTTGTTTTGAATTTTGTCCAAATGCCTCAATGCCACCACTCCACAAAGGTGAGCAGTATTCCATCTGAGAATGCACATGCCTTTTATATACTATAGTGATCAACTGCTCATGTGTGAAGAATTCTCAAACTCGTTACAGTAGTCCCAGTTTTTTAGAAGTAGCTTTAGCAATAGATCTGACATGAAATGTCCAACTTAGTTTGGCTGTCAGTGTTATTCCAAGGATATCAATACTAGAGGAGACAGGGATATTTACATTATTAAAAATTGTAAGGGTGTCACTACATGTGTAAAACATGCAGCACTGTTAGCAAAAACAGTTTTTTTTCCTTAAGTTTAGGGAAGGGACCGCAATTACAGTACCATACAGTATACTTTAGTGTCAGTGTATCCTGCTTGTGGTTTTGAAATTTTATGGTGTCCTTTCATCAATGAAAAAATGAAAGAATTTCCTGTACATCTAATGCTGGTGCTTATTATTTTAGTTCGAGGGCCACTGGACTGTAAGGAGTGCACACCACTGGAGGAGACCTTGCTCTCTCTCATTGGTGACAAAGCCATTGAGGGCCAGCTACCCTGCCTGTTGCTGCAGCTACCTTTCCCTCCCCTGCTCAGCCTGCTGCTTTGACTCCATTTAATCTGCCTCTCAGCCAGCACCAGTGACTCCAGCAGCCCTTCCTGTTCCTGGAACTGCTGCTGAGCAAGCACCAGCACCTCGTCATGTCAAACGATGTCTCTTGGCTGAATATCCAGCACATGCAGCTACAGTATCAAACAATTCAAGCCTGCCTGATGATATCCTTGTTGGAGGTAAGACTAGTTCAGTGTTGTGGTGATGATTACTGAGCAATCAATACATATAATTCCTTCTTCCTAATGCACTGTGGCATTTATAGCTGGTGAATCACATGCCTTGCTTTAAGGCTGATGTTCAGTACAGAGCCGTACTAATTATTACTTATTAGGTTTGAAATGTTGGACTGGCTCTAATGAATGAGGGTGGGGTGTGGGAGCTTGTGGTGTTGTCAGCTGATGATATTGTATTGCTGAGATTAATGGCATAATAGGCTTACTGCAAAACCTTTACTGGACTGGGAGAAGAAGAGGCAGGATAGTAAAAGGTATACTGTGTGTGTATATATATATATATATATATATATATATATATATATATATATATAGCAACAAGTTAGTGGCTGGGTTGGGGTTCAGGTTTAGTGAATGGAAATGTCAGCACTGAAGTGTTTTAAGGGAGGTCAGTCAAATGGTGAGCAGCTGGCATAAAGACTTGTGTGTGGCATCCCGTTCTAGGAAATTTATACCTTTTGTTTCATACATTAAGCGTGTCTTTTTATTTCAGGTGTAACAGAGGACACACCTTTTGAGGATGTGAGTGCATGGCCTACACCTAGGAAGAGGAGGCGTAGTTCACTTAGTTGTAGTGTGGCTGTGAACAGTGACTCCTCCAAGCAGATTATCCACCAGCAAGAAGAAATGCTGACCGCAGTACGAGGGATGGAGGCAGGCATAAATACTTTAAATACAACGATGTCCTCCATTGATAATTCTTTTAAGTCTTTAGTGAAGATTTTAACCAGAATGGCACCAGAATAGCCTTAGACAATGGTGACATTCCTAAAGCAGTCTGTCCATACAGCCTAGAGTCCCTAAGGAAGGCCAAGAGTGGGTCCCCACAAAGCAGCTTTGCAGGAGAGCCTGGGTAACTAATGCCACTCCCAGGTTCTTTGACCTTTATTATTTAGTACTATCTGTACTATGGGTAGCCAGTATAAAACTGTGACAGTGTATTGAATGCAATGCACATAACTGTGATAGGTGTGAAACTGTGATAATGCAATGAAGTCAGCACAATAAATAACTGTGATAATGCAGTGAAGTCAGTGCAATAAATAACTGTAATGGGATTTAAACCTAAGTACAAATTTTTTCTTATTACACTTTTACTTCATTTATAAAGTATAGATAGTAGTTAAACTATAATGTACTAACTTCTCTTATCCTTGTGAAATAATTTAAACAAGAGGCTGGGTTCATCCAAATAGTCTGGTTTGTCTTTGACTACAGTGAAAAGGGGTTGCAAGAAATTCTGGGAGGATGGGACTGGTTTGGTCATGTGTAGAGGATGGGAGAGAATAATACGGTGCAGACAGAAGGAATATAGCCAGTTTAAAACCGTGATAATGCAGGTAAATCTTTTTTTTTTTTTTTTCTATTTTGGATGACTCCTCTGTAAAACCTAATCTGTCAGGCCAGACTGATAATGCAGGTAATTTTTTTTTTTTGTAATTCCTCTGTAAAACCTAATCCTTCAAGCCAGTATTATGAAGACTGATAATGCAGTGAAAGTGTAATAAATAACTGTGATAGGTATTTTTCTTATTACAATACATGTATTTTGTATACAAAATAAAAGAAACTATACTATACTAATATTATCATATCCATGTAAAATTAGTTAAGAGGCTGGGTGCTCTACTTGTATTAAGGCCATATGGAAGTGACAAATAACGTACTGTAAATCTTACTGTATGTTAAAGGTCTAATGATGAGAGAGAGGGTTCATACAAATAGTCTGGCTTATCTCTGACAAGAGAGGGAGGGTTCATCCAAGTAGTCTGTTTTATCTCTGACAAAGAAGTGGTTGCAAGAAATTTGGGGAGGATGGGACTGGTTTGGTATCAAAGACAAGTTTGTCTTTTTACCAGGACATTTCATGAAATACTATTACACTCCTCAAAGTTCCCGTTATTCACTACTTGATGTCAAGGAACTCCTTGGCATCATTGTAATTTCTTGTGCTTTGGATGACTTCTAACCATTCAAGCCAGTCTTGCAAAGGCTTTGCAAGAAGCTTATTAGACAGGTTAAAATGCATTTTTAAATTATAAAAAAGTTATATAGCAGCTGGCCTACAGTTAACACCAAGGAGGATTTTCCATAATCCCATACTCCACCAGAAAGATGAGTTCCCTCCCATCTCCAGAGAGGAGTTGTTTGGGTTATGGGCCTATTTGCACCACAAATGTGGTGGGTGCTGGGGTTTCAATATCTCTACACCTCATCCCTTTTAGATGTTTGTTTAACCAACCTAATGGGCTTACTGTAAAGCTTTAACAAGACTGGAAGAAGAGAATGGGGTAAGAGAAAAGGGAAAAAAATACATAGCAGGGAAGAAAAAGAACCCTCCCCATTTATCTGGCCTTGGGACTGGCACCAAGGTAGAGGGGGCCCATCTCAGGTGTGACATTGTATCATCTCATGGTAGCCTAGTCAAGATTTATCACCTCGTGGGAGAATAACTGATCATGCAGTGAAATCAGTGGAAATACATAACTTTACTGGGTATCATCAAGTACAGCATTTTTCTTCTTGTTTACTACTTTACATATATAATATAAAACATATATAATATAAAACATATTTAATACAAAACACTGTCTCCTGTGCCACTGCTACGAATAATAATTCCATCTTGCTGAGTTGCTGGATAAATGGAGGCAGATGCAGGACAACTCTCACGTTCCTCTGACTTCAAAACCCGTGAGAGGTGTGGGATAAATACGTTTCGGTGATACAGTAGTTTCGGATGTAGGCGTGGTTCTTCATGGATGAATAAGTATTTTAGTGGATATGTATCAGTGAGTAGTATTTGATAAGTTAAGTATCTGATAAGGATTTGTAATAAATAGGATACTTTTCCTCAAGATTGCGTGTGCTTGAGCCGAGGTATTTATGCTACCGGTATGGAGATCCTTTTGTTTTGGGGCCGTCGAAATGCCATATCTATTCTTGCATTTTTTTACTTTTTCGAGAATAATGTGCTACTACCCATAGAAATGTACATAGAATACCAAGTTTATCGAAATGTTACCCATGTTGCATGATAATTTGTCATTATATATAAATATGAGTTAGTATCTCCACTAGAGTCCCAAGTTGATGGTGTAAGTATTTGTAGAAATGTGACAACGTCGCATTAGCGTAGTATGCTTTGTGAATACCACCTACGCTCAACGTAGGGTGTAGGCTCGGTGTAAGCCTTTCGTGAATCCGGCGCCAGTTGTTGATTGTTCTGTAGTGCGACGTGTGGTGCTGTCGACATTGAACGCTTCCCCCTTTATCCCGAAGGTTAGATTTTTCTCTGTAATTTCGTTACCTTAATTTTATTAATAAAGTGACGATTATTCACATTTTCACTACGGTTATCTCCTGATTTTTTTCTTTTCAGTTCATGCTATTTGTTACAGTGAATAGTGATGTATTTTCACTCAAATATTAAATGATCTATTTAAGGGAATATCTTCTTACATTAAACCAACCACAGAATACAAAAATATGTTAACAAAAAAGCACAGTTGGAAAGAGAATTCAAATTAATTAAAATTTTTATTCTCTGACCTTATTATTTCTTGGACATTTAAATGAAGCAAACATGAGAGAGAGAGGACTATGTATATGGAAGTCAGATTTCGTAGCAGCTTATTCAGTGATACGGGGTAAATCCACAGCCAAGTTACCTATGGCAACGCAGTATCACGTAACAATACAGAGAGGAGTCACACCACTTGACTGATACTGTCATCGTCAAGGGGAGTACGATAATGCAGACTTCCTTTGCAGTGACGTAACACATTTCTGAGCGTCATGTGACCCTATTATGTCAGTGGCTGCTGTGATCCTCCCTCCCTATGGAATCTGGCTCTCAAAAATACTATTTCTATACCACGAATAGGATGGATGGACAGTGTGAAGAGAGCGCTGAATGCGAGAGGGATGTCTGTTGAGCAAGAAAAAGTGGCTGTGCGTGACAGAAATAAATGGAGAGAAATTGTGAATGAATAAGTGATGACGCAGCCCTGAGGGGATATTCTCCCGCATTTGGTCTGATCAGCTAGTCAGGTCAGGTGCGGGTAAGGGGATGGGTCTGTTATGATGTGGCAGGGGTAAACCAGTTCTGCTGTCGGGCCCTGCTGCGGATGTCACTGATTGCATTGCGCAGTTGACCCTTGTGCGGTGTGGTGCGGTGAGGATCTGTCCGTTCTCCCCTTTGGGGGTAAGATGCGAATGAATGTGTTTGAATGGATGAGTAAATGGGGAGTGTGTCGTCCTGTCTCGGCTACCTCCCTTTCCTTGGGGGAAGCAGCCTAGGTATATAGATAGATGAGATACTACTTGTAATGCTAGGTGTTTTCGGTTCGGCTTCCCGTTCCTTAAGCACCTAACGTGTACCGGGGCTCTCTTTCGAGACCGGGGCTTAAGAGAGAGGCAGGACACAAAAACTCCAGGCAATAACTTTACACGTGTAGCCTATTAGTCAGACAGGGGAATCAGCAGATGTTACAGACACGATATTCTGGGTGGTCATGACCTCATAACTACAGTAGGTAGGGTTAGTAGTGTCTCGCAATAGGTAGGGTTAGTAGTGTCTCGCAATAGGTAGGGTTAGTAGTGTCTCGCAGGATACTGTTTGGGAATATAGTGAAAACAACACTTGAGGCGGAATATTCTAAATCAGTATACCGTAGTCCAGGGTCTCTAAGCGAGTGGAGGTGCTAGAGCGATTTCTCACTAAGGGGGGGGGGGTAAGCACCGCGGTCTAGTTATGATTATGGAAGTATGAGGTAGAGTCTAGTGGTAGCGCGTTCACTTTATTATTTTCTACTCGTAGGTTACTTTTGATCAATGACCGTTGTAGCGTTAAGGCGCGTTTTTGTGAGACCTGAGGCTCAAGCCTGGCTTCGCTCTTTGGCTTAAGCCAAAGTTGCCCCGCAAAAACAGTACTCGAGCCGTACTGATGAATGTAAACAAACACCCCGGTCAGCTGATGACGCAAAGCAGCATGGCAGATATTGGAGAATCAGATATTTTCGATCTAAGCAGTAGTTCTTCCCTCCAGATGGGAACTTTTCCGTTGTTTGCAGAGACACAGGAGTCTGCGACTGTTGTGTCCACTCTTGTAGACGAATACATGAGCCAGGTCACTGCGTTGTCGTCTTTAATGGCAACAGGCACTAGGTACATAAAGCAGCTGTGTTAACCACTGGAAGGATGAAGGGCATTATATAAGGAAAGTTTTAAATTTACAAACTTGGGGTGCTTGTTGAGAACCCTAGGAACAAGGTACTCTCAGTGACAGTGTATGGGAAAGTAGACAGAACTCTTATTGATATTATGGTGTAGTGGTAGCAAGCTTAATAATAATGCTGGAGACAACACATTTGTGACCATCATGTTTGTAATGTGGTCAAAAAGTTATGTTGTTGACGGTAGGAAACAACTGGAATCATGGACTGGTTAGGTTTTGATATTCGTAAGATCTAACACATATCAAAAGTTTGGTGAGTAAAAGTCTGATAATAGGTTATTGCTTCATTTTACGTACTTATTAGGCTTGGCAGGGCCAGTAAATTTACAGCCATTGTTTTACTATTAAGGAACATCAAACTTCCATAATTGTGTGAAGCAGATTGTATAAGGTGAACATACCCCAGCACAAGTATCTCCACATTTTTACCTCCCACTTCCCATCTACACATAGGAAAAAAAAAAAAATTATGGTTGTATTACTGGTTAGATCATGTCAGGAGTATGAGTTTAAGGCAGTTTTTGATAAGTGTCTGTTTGTGACTAGGTAGCTGAGAAGAGGCTTCATAGGCCAATAGTTATCTTGGCAGCAGGTAATGAGTTTGTCAAATATTTTGGAAAGGACGATGATGGGCATAGGCAGCTGACTATATGTTGATTGGCTAAAATTTGAATGTAGGATCATCCAGACAAGAGTTTGGCATGCCTTATTCAGTTTGGTAGAAGATGAACTAACTTCATCATGCAGATGTTGCACCTGCCAGATTTATATATTTTTATATCTATTTTTTTCTTTTGGGTGCAGATGATTGGCCATTTAAGTATTAAGTTGGCCAACAAGCTGTATGAGTGCATGTCTGGTTCATTCAGGTGTGCATGCAACAGGCAGCACTCCCTGTATGTTGCATGAACTGTACCTGCATTATGAACTCTTTATCAGTCCATACTTTCAGGGGAAAGGAATTATCAAGATGATATTCATTTGTGATAACAACGTATTGAATGTGTGGGGAATTTCTGCCATAGGGTCACATTGCCTTGTGATTATTGGGTATCTGATAGTGCTCATTTCGGACAATTTTTAGATTCGCACAACCAAAGATTCTTAGAAACATAAGTTTACGAAATAAGTTCTGGGCCAATATAGACCATTTTTCATTCTATGCACTTTGCTCGCAAATGAATAATACTTGCATTAGGTTGAGTTGGGTTGGGTTAGGTTAGGTGGTTAGGTTACATTAGGTTGGGTTGGGTTAGGGTAAGTAGTAGGCCCACAGTACATATTTTTTCATCAAACCTGACTGTTTCCTATGGTTTTGGGTGTGATTCTGTTCATTTTGACCTTTATTTCTGAAAAGAAATAGTGGATTCTAAGGTGATTGCAAAAATATTCATTCCTTTAAAACCATTGATTGGCAGTAGATCTGAAGGGCAAAATCAAATGAATCACACCAAAAACCATTGGAAACACTCAGATTTGATGCAAAGATCAGTGGTTGTGTTAAACTAAAAATTGACCCTCATTTCCATTCAGGTGTTCCCTTCAGTGAGCTATTTTGCTGTTAGGTCAATGTGTCCCCCCGCCCCCTCAAAAAAAAATTTATATAAATAATATTAGCAAAACCATACTTTATAATTACATTATGTTCCTTTGGGTTGGTGCAGAGAATCACATGGAAAGCAGAAAGGCTTCAGTGATCACCTGGATCAGAAAGATCTTGATTTCTTCAGAAATATGCGAGTCACCAAGGAAACCTTTACTCTTCTTTATTTTGTACAGGAGCAGTACAGACCAGTGTTCCGTGGAGGGACTCCTCCTGTTCATTAAAGTGTTCTCTCCATCTGTTCACTTTTTCTCCTCTCTCCACTAGTAATCTCCATTTTTATCTTTCACACCCCAACTAACTTCGTTGGCACTCTGTGTAGCTCTCTTTACCTCTTTCCAGAACATTTTCTTACATTCCCTCCACATTGCACTCAGATTCCTTCCAAATTCCTTATACACTCTCTTCTTACTCTCTCTTACTAATCTTTTCACCTCTCTCCTCCTCTCTACATATAACTCCCTTTTCCTCCTCTCAGCTTCTTTGACGCCCCTGTTCCTCATCCACTCATTACTGTATATGCTTTTTTTTGCAAGAAAATAATTCATTAGCATTAAAAGTGTTCTTAGAATTGTATAAAAAAAAAAAAAGGAGATGTATGGATAAAAAATATTCAGGAATATATGAAGGAAATCAGCATAAGAAATACTAACCAACTGGACAATTTAAAAAAGGATGAAATAAAGAAGAAGGTAAATGAATACGAAAAAAAAGAAAATGTTGGAGAGAAGAACGGACAGACAAATCCTCAATTATATTTTAGAGAAAAAACTAGACATTAAGGAAGAAAAACTTAATGAAAACACACAGGGTTCTATACTGCTCCACAGATGTTGCTCGAACACTTTCAAATTAAACTGGAGAGCAAGGTATGTTGGTGGAAATACGTATTGTGAATTATGTAACAAAACAAGAAGAAACTCTTGAACATTTCTTTAAAAATTGTAATGCATTAAAAGATATAAGAAGTAAATATGAGGTAGAAGAAGGCAATTTGAAGAACATACTGTTATTAACATATGCAAAAGATGATACAGATAAAAAATTCTACCACTACAAGAAATACCTCTGTGAAGTATGGAACACTAGAAAACGTATTTTAAAACATAAAGAAAAAAAAAAATAGACAACGAACAGCCCAGTTCTAATTCAAAAGCAATACTGAGTGAACACCATCTGATCTGATCTGCACCACAAAAGAGCTGTCCAATTCACTCTAGCTACACATGTTCTCTCATGTGCATCAACTGTAAATTCTAGCATATCTGTATATCAAAATCAATCGGTGCAAGCCACATACTCGTGGCATATTGAAAAAAAAGTGAGAACAGCACATACAACACAATGGAAGACGCCATCTTTGTTTACATATGATGTCACACTCCCGGGCTTGAGCTACCTCAAGCCAGCTCCAGGGGTGGATCGACTTGGCTTGAGTCTGGCTCGAGTCAGGCTTGAGCCTAGGCACCGCAAAAACGGGAATGGACGTTTGGCTTAAGTCTGGCTCGAGCCAGGCTCAAGCCTGGGCCTCACAAAAACGCGCCTTTATACTGTCCCCTTGTCCCGAGCTGTCCGCCCCCTACGGCACATGCTTGGGGGGTTGCCAGAGGCCGCCACAAATATGCCATTTGTACTTGGCATTCTGTAGGGGTAACATGATCGGAGCCGCTCGCAGGGTTCCCAGATTTGGGGGTTTCCCTCCAAATTTGGGGGTTTTCTTTTTCATTTAGGGGGAAAAATAGGCATTTGGTGGGTTGGGGGGAAATTTGGCGGGATTAATTTCAGAGGAGGGAGTGAGGCCAAAGCTGCCCCTTGTCTCCCTGTGACTTCCTGTACAGGTGGGGTGAGGTGAAGGGAAGTCAGGTCAAGTCGTTTCAACACCTCTAATCCGTGGTGTTTACTGATAAGCCTACTTTTCCCCCTGTTCCCACCACTCCCCCTCCTCTCACCCCTTCCCTGAGACCCTGACTAAGTTTGCCTCTTCCTCCGTGACCCCTGCCTACTGAAGCACTGTACTGTTTAGTGTCTTCTTGCCTAGCTGCCTCATTCATAAGTACTGTAGCCCTTCACTGGTGTCGTATGTGCCTTGTGGCTATTCTGTCATAATGAGGATGTGAGTTAAGTACACGCAAACTTATGGAAAGGAATGGGAGTCAGAGTCTGGTAATAAAAATCTAACACTTTGATGTCCATAAAGGAAAATTTGCATGATTTTTTTTTTTTTTTGCTTTCAGTGTTTTCTGCATTAAAATATGTAAGGAATTAAGTGTAAATAAATAAAAAAAATGGAAACTTTATTTACCCCACATTTACTTTAGTGGCAAGGACATAGTTTAGTTAATAATTACATTTGGGGGTATTTTGGGGGGATATTGTATAAAGGGGGTTTTCATATTTCTGTGGTGGGGGAGTCTGACAATGATCTGGGAACCCTGGCTGCTCGATGCGATTCGATGATTGGTAGAGGGATAGCCTTTTCAATGGCCCCTCTTGTAGTATCTCTTGGTTTTACAGTTTATTCATTGCAGAGCTCCTTGATTTTTTTCTCTCTCTTTTTCCAGCACTTATGTGTGAATTGTTTTATTCATTCAAAATCTTCCGCTTCAAATAATAGTTGTCCTAATATGTCCTCTTTGCTTTCTACGTACGGTTGTTGTAGTTCTGGTTGTTTTTCTCTTTCTTCCCTGTATGCCTGGCAATCTAATATGAAGTGTTCTAAATCCTCATTCTCATTGCCATACATTATGCACTTTGTTTCTTCTTGTGAGTGCCTTTTTCTGTCATTTAATTTCATTGTATTGGTGCGGCACTTGAAGAAGGTGATAGAGGCTGGTGTATTGTCATATTTCATATCTTCCCCACCCATTTCTGTCTTCCATTTTCTGTATATTCTTAGTGTACTTTTTGTTTCCATTTCTGTTTTCCACACTTTTGTGTCCCATTCATGTAGTCTTGTTGTTATTTCATCTTTGCTGATGTTTTTTAGCTTGTCAAAATTTATGTTCAGTTCTTTTAGGTCTTTCTTACATTCTTTCATCCACCTGTTCTCCTTGCCTCCTTATATTATTTCTGTTATTTCGTAAACCAGACTGTTTTCTCTTTTCATGATACTTAGCATGTAATTTAGTTTCATTTTCATCATTTTAGTTTTCATTAGGGATGCTCTTATCTCTCCTCTTAACCCTGTTTCTGCTGTATATTTTGCTGCCCCTAGAATAGATCTATAAACCGAGTTTTCTGTTCTTTGTAGCTTGTTTATTTCTTCTTGCCTATATGCTATTACTCTCGCTCCATACAGGATGCTAGGTAATGCAAGGCTCTTCCAGAATGTCTTACCTATGAGTAGCTTGTTGCAACTTTTTGCTGTCACTGAGTAGCTTGTATTGGCTAGTTTATGGGCTTTGTTTATCATGTTTTGCCCGTGTTTTTTTAAACAGTCTTTTGAGTTTGTTATTTCTGCTCCCAGGTATGTTATGGATGTAACTACTTCTACATCTTCAATTTTTTCTGGTTGCCGATCCATGTTGAATGTAATAAATTTGCTTTTTGCTTTATTTATTTCAAGCCCGCATTCCCTGCCTACGTTTATTAATCTTCGTATGTTTGCCTTGGCATCTGTCATTGATTGCGAAAATTGTAGGCCATCATCTGCGTAAAATAGAGTATTTATTTTTATATTGTCATCTCTGTAGCCTAGGCCTGTACTTTCTAGTTCTTGGATTATTTTAAATGTTACAAGTTTAAAAAGGGTGGTCGATCCTGTGCAGCCCTGCCTTATACCGCTGGAGATTTCTATTACTGGTTCTACATTTTGGTTTAATTTTATCATGGTTTTATTCCCGCGGTATATCTCACTTATGATGTCGATTAGGCTTTCGTGGGTTTTCAAATTTTTTAGGGCTGTTATAATTTCTTCCCATTTTATTGAGTCATACGCTTTTGAAAAATCTATTGCTGCTACTATCAGTAGTAATTTATTTCTATAACTTTGCTCTACACAGTATTCAAGAATTAATAAATTGACCTTTATTCTTGCCAACGGCCATACCACGTTGAGTACACCGCTTCCCGTCTGATCAGCGAAGTTGAGCAACGTTGGATCTGGTTAGTACTTGGATGGGTGACCACCTGGGAACACCAGATGCTGTTGGCATAACGTTCTCCCTACGTGTTAAGTGGGGTTGGTGGAGGATTAGTGCCCCTCCCTGTAAAACAATTAACTCTAAGCCTTGGCCACCCCGATTGGGATACATGGCGTCTGGCAATGAATGAACCTCTATTCTTCTTCCTGCCGTGAAACCCGCTTGCACGTCATTGTTTAGTTTGTTTTGGTTTATTTGTTTCTCCAATTTTTCTTTTAATATAGACATGAATAGTTTGTATGCTATGTTTAGTAGAGCAATAGGTCTTAAATCTTTGGCTGTTGGTTTCTTTTTCTTTGGTATCATTTTTGTTTTTGAGATTTTCCAGTTCTCTGGCATCCTTCCAATTGTTATTATTTGGTTAAAGCAGTTTGTTATGGTTTTTATACATATGCTACGCTTTGCCATTGCTCTGTAGCACTCTGGCTTTACCTCGTCTGGTCCTGGAGCTTTTTTATTTTGTAAATTTAGTATGTGTTTTTTTGTTTCTTCTTCTGTTATTACTGGTGGTAGCATTGGGCTAATTCCCATTTTTGTGCTAATTGCCATGTCCATGTGTTCCATTATTAGGTCTACTATATTATATTGGCTGCTGGTGTCTGAATTATGGCTGTTTACAGTTTCTTTCTCTCTTTTATATGTTTCCCTTTCTTCTTCATTCCACACTTTATTTATCTGGTTTTGGTGTTTTTGGCATATTCCCTTCCAGTAACCTATGAGTTCCTCTGTTGCTGCTTCTAGTTCTAGCCTATCTCCTTCTGTGTTGTACAATTCTCTTTATTGTCTTTTGGCTCAGTTCCCCTTAATTTATTAATTAATTCCCATATCTTTCTGCTCTTATCAGTGCTCTCCTTCACCTCCTTTGTTTTTTTCTTTTCATATATAGTTATTTCTTGTTTGACGTATTCTTGTACTTTTCGTTTTTGTGCCTCACATCTGTTCAGTAAGACTTTTTTCTTTTCTTCGTCCTTCTCATTTCTCCTGTTTCTGTTTATTTCTTTTCTTTTTTTTATTTCTCTTCTGATAATGTTATTCATCCAGGGAGATTCTATATTTTTATATGTTTTTTCTTCTTTTATAACTTTTCAGTAGTACTTTGTCTGCTGTTTTCTTCACTGCCTTTTCCATCATTTCCGTTCTGTTTGCCAATCCTACCTTACATATTTTCTCCATTTCTTCTACAAATCTGCCTAGGGACTCTTCATCTGTTGTATAATTCTCTTTTCTCTGCCAGTTATCATGAAAATTTCTTTTTGTACCTCCTCCTTCATATTCAGCTTCAATTAGGTTGTGGTCAGATAGGTCTGATTGATTTTGCACCTCGTCTATTTTCATGTATTTGTATTTGTCATAGAACCTTTGGTTAACTAGTACAAGATCAATGGCGCTTTTGCTGTTTCCTCTTTCCCATGTATATTCTCCCTCACAGTTTTGGTCATTGTTTAGTAGTATGAGGTTGTATTCCTCCATCCATTTTATTACCTCCTTCCCTTTTTTATCTAATTTCTGTGATCCTATGAAGCCTAAATGCGCATTGAAGTCACCTAGCATTATAAACGGCTCCTCTTTCATATTTTCTAGTATATTCTCTATTTCTTCTTTTAATCTGTCATATCTCTGTTTATCCTCTTCCTTCTCCCCTGCAGGTAAATATACTAAAAGTAGTTTGTACTTGAAATTTATCATGTTGCAATTGCCAAAGAGTAAGTCATTATTTACAGTTGTTATTTTCTCTACTTCAATACCTGTTTTCCTATTGAATAGGATTAACAAACCTCCTCCCTTTTTGTCGTTTATATTTCTCATGTTGCTTACGTATTTAAGGCCATTACTTATTTTAACTTTATCAATTTTTTGTTGAGTTTCAGTTAGGCACATTAACCAGACCTAAGCAACGTTGGGTCTGGTTAGTACTTGGATGGGTGACCACCTGGGAACACCAGATGCTGTTGGCATCCCTACGTGTCAAGTGGGGTTGGTGGAGGATTAGTGCCCCTCCCTGTAAAACAATTAACTCTAAGCCATTGGCCACCCCGTCTGGGATACATGGCGTCTGGCAATGAATGAATGAATGAAACATTAACTCTCCTTCTGATATAATTGTTTCTATTTCCGTTATTTTTACATTTGTTAATCCTTGTATATTTAGTTATTTTATTTTATTTGTATTTTCCTTCTTGTTTCAATCTCTTCTCTCATCTTTCCTTTTTAGTTGGCCTTTGTTTATGTACCAGCCTGTCTCCTTTTTCTCTTTTTTCTTTTAGCTGCTCCCACAGCAGTTTATTTTCCTCTCTTTCCTTCCTAGTCATATCTGTTACTATTGAGATTCTTTTGGCTTCTATCTTTTGTGTATTTTTCAGATTCCTAGCCTTTTTTAATACATCCCATTTCATTTTTGTTTCTTTAAGTTTGAGCAGTAGGGGTCGTCTTCTTGTACCTTCATCTCCTTTACTGCCTAGCCTTATTGCATCTTCTATTTCAATATCTCTTACTTTTATTTCCTCCTTGATTATTTCTGTACATAATTTTACATCATCATCTATCCTTTCCCTAGGGTTACTGTTTTCTGATTCTACTAAGTTATATATTATTATATTTTCCTTCCTTCTTTCTTTTTCTTCCATATCCTCTAGAATTTTCTCTCTAATTTCCTCTTTTGTGTCCTCTTTCAACTGTTCTTCTATTCTGTCCTCTCCTTTAATTTCTTTCATGACCTCTTCCTTTGCTTCTTTCTTTAATTCTTCTTTCATGTTATCTAGCTTGCTGTCCCATTCTCTCTTTAATTCCTTCTTTAAATCCTCTAGCTTCCTATCCCATTCTGTGGTCTTTTCTCTGAAGATTGTATGTATTTCTCTTAGCTCGTCTATTTTCAATCCTATATTCTCATTCTTTCTGGGACTAGTTGCCATTCTTCTTTTTGCTTGTGGTCTGCAGGTCTTGCATACCCATAATTGTTCTTCATCTCTTAGTTCTCTATACAGGGTAGGCCTGACCTGTTCACAGATGATGTGGTACCACCACTCACACATATCACACTGCAGTCCCCTGTCGTTCTCCTTTACCCTTTTCTTGCATCCCCTGCACTCGTCGTTATCCACCTGTCTTCCCTTATCATTATTTGCCATTTTTGTTTTGTTTTCTTTCCTCCTTTGTTATTTTGGTTTGATTTGGAGCTCAGCTCTTCTTACATCCACGTGTGGATCCGTTCGTCAAGTTTGTCCTTTGTTTACAAACGGCAAATGGTCATTCCGGCTTCTCGTATCATTCGTCTCAAAGCTTTCTCTCTCTCTTTTTTTTTTTTTTTTTTTTTTTTTTTTTTAATGCGAGGAAGAAGGAACCAAAGGCCATGAGCCCGCAGTAACAGTTCCCTCCAAGAGAAAAACAAAATACAATAGAGAGCCAAATTCAAGATCCGTTCATTTTGAGATGCCTGGACAGTGGACACACTACGTTTGAAAGACTGGAGATCATAGGCAGAAGGAAATACAGACAGAGGGAGACAGTTCCAGAGCTGACCTGTTGCATAAATGAAAGACTGGGAGTAACGGTTAACTCTTGCATTAGGGAGTTGGACAGAAAAGGGATGAGAGTTTGCTGCCAGACGGGTGCTACGCGCCCGTCGTAGAGGTGGAGGAATGCAAGCAGACAGTTCAGAGGAGCAGTGACCATTAAAGTAGCGATAGAAAAGAGATAAGATGCAACAGTGCGGCGAAGAGACAGAGGTTGAAGGGAGTCAGTAAGAGGAGGAGAGTTAATGAGACGAAAAGCCTTTGACTCCACCCTATTGAGAAGAGCTGTATGTGGGGAGCCTCCCCACACATGAGAGTTGTACTCCACACAGGGGCGGATAAAACCCCTGTATAGAGTCAACAATTGTGCAGGGGTAAAGAAAGAGCGGAGTCGGGTAGTTTCCGCCCTTAAATTAAATTAGGTTAGGCGGAAAGCAGTAAAAATTCGAATTTCTAAGGTATGAATGAGTTAGGTTGGATAAACATAGTTATAATTAATCATCTGTGGACGAGTTATTGTAATCTCTTAGGCGTGGGGATTCGCTGGGTGCACAAGGTGGTCTGAGCTCCTAAACTTTCCTAAGTAAATTGATAATTAAGAAGTCTGAGCATGGCGGAACGAAACGAAGAAAGCAATAAAGAGAAGGAGGTCTGCAGGAGATGCAATATTAAAGTGAAGAAAAACGACAGAGGGCTGCAATGCGATATGTGTGAGGTTTGGTACCATACTGGATGTGAGAAGGTCAGTGCAAAGAAATATGAGTTCCTGATGGACGAGGACATGTTCTGGTTTTGTAGGGATTGCAAACCCCCAGGTAAAAAGAAGATTGGTGAAGGTGGAAGCACTGGAAAAGAAGCTAGAAGTGGTAATAAATGAAAATGAAGAATTGAGAAAAAGTTTTAAACAAAACCAGGTAAATGTGGATATGAGGTTAGACAATCTGAGAAAGGATGTGATTGAGGAGGTTAAAGGAAAAATTATATTGGACATGAAGGAGGCAGAGGAAAAAGAGAGAAGGAAGAAAAACCTAGTAATATATAACCTACCAGAACCTGAGAAGGAAAACCCGAGGGAGGCAGTGGAGGAGGATATCAAAACCACCAGTGACATCATTAAGAAAGAGGTGGGGGTAGAGAACATTGAAATAGAGGATGCTGTCAGGTTAGGCAATCCAGTGGGAAGGGAGGGAAGGAGTAGACCCTTGCTTCTAAAATTAAAAGAGGCAAAGATGAAATGGGAAGTACTAAAAAATGCTAGGAATTTGAAAAACACCAGAAGCCCCATTGCAAGAAAAATATCAATCACTTTAGACATGACCAGGGCTGAAAGAGAGAAGAACAAAGAGCTATGGGAGAGGCTGAAAGAAAAACGTAATCAAGGAGAAAGAGGGTGGTATATAAAAAATGGGGAACTGGTAAAAAATAGAAATGTCGGAAATCAATGAGAATTCAAGAACCAATCCTACTTCAAAATCAAATTACTAAGTATACAGGGCCTAACAAAGGTAAAGAGTACAGAAGTATACGAAACTGTAAAAGGTAAGCAGTTACTGTGTCTGACGGAAACTCAACTGAAATATGATAAAATAAGGATAAGTAACTACATGGTAAATATACAGGGTATGGGAGAAAAGGAGGATAAGAAAGGAGGTGATCTAATGATATTGTATGAAGATAATCAAGAAATAAACGTGCAACAGGTAAAGACGCTAAACAAGGACATATTGTATTGTAATTGCCAAGTCAACAACCTGAGATTTAAACTGTTACTTGTGTACCTGCCAGTAGGGGATAGTGTGGCTGACAAACAACGAGGCAAAGCAATAAAAGAAGAAATTGAAAATAAAATTAAAGAAATACAGGAACCCTTCATACTCCTAGGGGATTTCAATGGTCACCTAGGATTCCTAGGAAAGCAGAAGGTAGATAGCACTGGGAAGGAAGTGATAAGATGGATGGAGGAGTATAACCTAATGTTAAATGGGGATCAGCGTTGTGAAGGAGAAACAACATGGGAGAGAGGACAGCAGAAAAGTGCTATCGATCTGGTTCTAGTTAACACTCTTATGTATGACAAATTTAATTATATGGTAATTGATGAAGGGAAAAAACAGTTTGACCTATCAGATCACAACATGGTAGAAGTAGATTTCAGCTGCGAGCATGAAAAATCTGTCAAAAAGAACATGTGGCCAAACACAAAATACTGTAGAACAGATGAGAAAGTTATGAGCAGGTATGTGGAGGAGCTGGAGAGAAGCTGCAGAGAAGGTGAGATAGAAAATATGGAGAAAATGGAGAAAATAATGAAAGAAAAGGCTGAGAGTATCCTAACAAGAACATACAGGAGAAAGATAAATGAGAAAAGGGAAAAGGAACCACCCTGGATAAATAAGACAATAAGAGAAGAAATCAAGAAAAGGAAGGCAATAAATAGGGAAAAGAGGAATACTAAAGAAATAGAGGATAAAGGTTACATGCTAGGTATACTGAGCAAAAGAACAGGGTCCAGGAATTAATCAAAGAGGCAATTAGTGACCATGAAAGGAAAGTAACAAGAGAAATCAGGGAAAGTAAAAATAACAGCGAAAAATTATGGGACCACATAAACAAGTTAAAAGGCAAAGAGTTAAGGAGGGAAAAAGAAACAGAGTTGTACAGTGCAGAGGGAGACAAACTAAATAGTAAGCAGGCAGGCCAAGAGCTGGAAAGGTTTTGGAAAAATATATACCAAAAGCATGATAACAATATAGCTAAAGTATGGAATGAGGAGGAGAGGGAGAATTTTAAGAAGAACAAAAAAAATGTTGATAACACAGAGCTAGGAGGGTTGCTTTCCTTTCCAGACACAGTAAGAGAACATATGGATATGGCAATAGAGGTAGTAACAGGGGTAAAGCCAATGGACAAGCCAATTATTAGACTAGAGGAGGTAAAGAGATGTTTGCAGAAATTAAAGAATAAGAAAGCAGCAGGCCCAGATGAAATTAAACCGGAATGCTATAAAGCACTAATAAGAAGTCAGGATTGTATGACAAAAATAGCAATGTTTAAATAAAATAATTGAAGAGGGGGAGTTACCAGATAACTGGAAAAAATCTAAAACAATTATGATACCAAAGGTGCCTAAACCATCTGCAAAAGATCTGAGACCGATAGCCCTCACAAACATATCATATAAAATTTTCATGAATTTAATAAAGGAAAAAGTGGAGCAGCAGCTCAAAATCAATAGGCTAGATAGTGAAATGCAGGCAGGCTTCACTACAGGCAGAAGGGTAGAGGACAATCTACTAGTCTTAAAATATTGTATAGACACCAGCTGGGTAAATAAAACACCTTTAATCATTGCAGCAGTGGATTTCTCAAAAGCATACGACTCCATTAAAAGAGAGAAAATTATAGAGGCATTAAAGGAAGTAAAAGACCATGAAAATATAATAGACAGCGTCAGCAAAATATACCAAGGAGACAAAACAATGATAAATTTAAGCAAAGACATAAAAAATGAGATAGAAATCACTAGTGGAATCAGGCAAGGATGCACAGGATCAACAACACTATTCAAATTAATAACCTTTATGATATTAAACCACCTTGAAAGTGTAGGCCTTGGTTATAGAGATAACAGAGTTGAAATCAACACCTTGTTTTTTGCTGGTGATGGCCTACAATTTTCACAGACAATAATTGAGGCCAAAGCTAACATTAGAAGGTTAATAAATATTAGTAAAACCTGTGGACTAGAAATAAATAAAGCAAAAAGTAAATTCATTATGTTCAATATGAAGGAGAAACCAACAGAAATAGAGGGTATAGAAGTGGTAAATTCAATTAAGTATTTGGGGGTAACAGTAGTGGACTTTAAAGACTGCTTTAAAGGACATAAAGAAAACATCATTATGAAAGCACAAAGACTAGCAGACTTAACCTACTCCGTTATGGCTAGGAGCTGCAATAAAATTTTAATCGGTAAAACTTACTGGAAGAGCCTAGCACTCCCTGGAGTTCTGTTGCAGGAGTAATTGATTTTAATGAAGAAGAAATAGACAAACTACAGAAAATAGAAAATGGGGTGTATAGAACAATCTATCTATCTATCTATCTATAGCCCGACACCTTAATCCCGCAAAGGGTGGCCGCAGACAAAACGCCTCCAAGTCGCTCTGTCACCCACCATTTGACTACCCTCCCCCCAACTCACCCCCCCCTCCCTCATATACCTGTCAACTCCATCCCTCCACCTCATCCTCGGTCTACCTCTCCCTCTCCCTCCCTCCACCTCACCTACATACACCCTCTTAGTCAGTCTTTCATTCTCCATTCTCTTCACATGTCCAAACCACCTCAGTGTATTTCTCCTAATCTTCTCAACCACATCCACATCCACCCCACAGCGTTCCTTCACTTCTTCATTCGTCAACCTGTCCCTCCACGTCACTCCACATGCTCCTCTCAAGTAACTCATTTCCACTGCTCTCACTCTTGACTTGTACTAGGGTAGTGTGATGAGTAGGGATGGAACTTTGGGGGATGAAGTGCGTGAAAGGGTACAGCAGGGAAGGAATGTTGTTGGTACACTGAAAGCAGTGATGAGAAATAGGGGGGTGAGTATGGAAGTTAAGAAGTCACTGCATGATAGTATTGTGATCCCTACCCTGACGTATGGAAGCGAGGCATGGTATAGAACAATGCTGGGAGGTAATACGAGCACTGCAGTAGGCTGCCTGAGGGGCGAAGTAGGAGCCTCACTAATGGAAACAAAAATAAAGAGGGCAAAGCTTCAATATCTCCAAGGTATTTTAAAGAGAAGAAATAATGCACTATTAATTGAAGTTGTAGAAGAGCTGAGGGAACGCAAGAGTAAGTGGATGAGGGAATGTGAGAAGGCACTAAAAGATCTTGACCTAAATACAGATGGGTTAAAAAATATAACAAAGATGAACTAACCCAGAAAATATATGATGAGGACACAAAAAGGTGGAGAAAAGACATGGAAAATAAATCAAGCTTAGAAGTATATAAAAAATGAAAGAAAGAAATAAGTGGAGTAGATGAAATATATGATAATACACCAGCCTCCATAATTCTGTTGAAATGCAGATCTAATACACTAAATTTAGCAAATAGAAATAGATTCAAGGGAACCGAGACAAATTGTCCAATGTGTAATGCAGAGACAGAAGACTTGATATGTTTTTTATTAGACTGCACAGGATATATGGAAGAAAGAACACAACTGGTAGAATTACAACTGCCATATATAGAGGAAAGAAATAGTATACTTGGGAACCTCTACAAGTGGTATTGAAAAAAAGAAATTAATAATATTTAAATGCTGGAAAAAAAGAGAAAGGAAAATGACCCACCATTCATATATCAATACATGCTAGGGCTGTCTGATACAGGACTGATGTACTGATATTGGCAGAGGTATTTTTATCCCAGCAGGTCTTCTGGTAAATCTGCTTTAATAAAATTCAACTCTAAAACTTTTCCCTGCCCCAGCTAGGATTCAAACCTGCGTCCATTAGGACTGTGAGACACCTCTCTACTGATGCGCCACTAGGCCGTGGGCTGGGGGCCGCTGGGTGCAGGGCTGGGGTCGGAGGTAGGGAGAGGCAGGGTAGTATAAAGTTGAGACAGGGTATTAGAGTGCAGGAAGAAGCAGGGTATTAGAGGGTAGGGAGAGCAGTAGGGTAGGGTGGGAAGAGAGAGAGAGAGAAACAGGGTCTACAAGAATGGGAATATGAAGTGTGGGGTAGGAAATGGGAGCAAGGAAAGGTGGGACAGGGAAAGACAGCAGGGTATGGAATTGAAGGATAGTGTACAGAGGAAAGTTAGACAAGAAGGGTAAGGTAAGAAGAGGAAGGACAAGGTTAGTTTTAGTTGGGGAGGAAGAAAGAAAAATGGCAGGGTAGAAGAGAAGGACAGGCAGAGCAGGGTAGGTAGGTAAAAGCAGGATAGGGTTGGGAGAGTAAGGTAACACGGTAGGGTATGGTACGGTAAGGTAAGATGCAGGTTAAAGTCGGGTGGGGTGGGGTAAGGTATGGTACACTAGAGTAGGATGGGATAAGGTATGGTACAGTAGGGTAGGTTTGGGTAGGGTATATGAAGAATAAAGTAGGGTAGATGAAAGGTAGGGTAGGGTAAGGTGGAGGAAGGATGGGAGGGAAGGGTAGAGGAAAGGTAGTGAAGGGAGAAAAAGAGTAGGGCAGGCTGAGCTAATACTCCTGCACAAGGACATAGAAATAAACGGAGTTGAACCATTTCAAGTACTGTAGAGATCAGAAGTATCTTTTTTGGCCTAAATCTCAATATTGAAATTTATGGTAGTCTGAAAGGCATCTTATAAGTGCAAATCAAAGATTTTAACCATTAAACTGTAGTCTATTTGTAATATATTTAAGGTTATGACCACTCAAGCTCCTTCAGCTCATTGTTAATAAAATCCAAAAAATAAAAAACAATTGTACTAAGCTTCTATTGTAAATATTAAATTATAAAATATAAACAACTGGTAAAATTAGGGTAATTTCTACATTTAAAGCAACGTTGGGTCTGGTTAGTACTTGGATGGGTGACCGCCTGGTAACACCAGATGCTGTTGGCATCCCTACGTGTCAAGTGGGGTTGGTGGAGGATTAGTGCCCCTCCCTGTAAAACAATTAACTCTAAGCCGTTGGCCACCCCATTTGGGATACATGGCGTCTGGCAATGAGTGAATGAATGAATGAAAAAAATGAAGGAGCTCAGAAATTCAGGCGACTGATTATAGCTTACACGTAGTAAGAGAAGAGGAGGTGTGACCACAGAAAGACACAGAAGAAAGAGAAATGAGAAAGAAGGAAATCGTTTAGAGGTGCCGTTGTAAAGGCAATACCTCAACAGCATCACATCACATCACAGCTTTTTGCTCTTACCCAATTGTATCTTTACAGGAATGAGTCAGGCTCGTACTGTGACTACTGTCCCATGTATTAAACCATTTTTATCATACATAACCTTGAAATTATGAATAGTTTTGGGACACACTACTTCATTCGGTAGTGCATTCCACTGATCAGTTGTCTTATTAGGGAAACTGAGTTTCCTTACATCTTTATCACCTCTCTTTTTTTTGCAGTTTTTTGCAATGTCCTCTTGCTGATGCTTCACCATATGATATATATTCATTTAAGTCTATTTTCTGTTCCCCTAAGATGCATTTATATAGCATAATCATGTCTCCTCTTCTCGTCCTCTCCTGCAGTGTTGGTAAATTCAATCTTTCCAGTCTTTCTCATTGACTTAAATCCCTTAAGCTTGGTACCCATCTTGTAGGGGCCCTTTGTACTTTTTCAATATTATCTGTGTTTTTTTAGATGATTCCAGACTACTGTGATGCATACTCCAGAGTTGGTCTGATGAATGATATTATCTTCCTCAGGATATCTTCATTTATATATGCGAATGCTATTCTCATATTTGCAAGCAATGTATGCTATACATGTTTCATACCTTCTCATTGATGTGAGATAGTATGTTACTGATAATTACTCCTAGGTCCTTATCCTTTTCTGATGTGTAGAGTTGATCTTTCTAACATAATACCAATCTGGTCTTTTCTCACTTTTACCAAATTTTATTACATTACACTTATCCACATTAAATTCCATTTGCCATTTATTGCTCCATTCATGAAGCTTGTTCAATTCCTCTTGCAGCTTTTTGCAAGAATCTATGTTAGTAATTTTCCTTTGAATTTTTGCATCATCTGCAAACATAATTAGATAGCTTCCATTTCCAATATTACGGTACTGTCTATGTCATTTATGTATACTAGAAACATAATTAGTGCCAGCACAGCCCTGTCGAACTCCCCTGGTCACTTCCCTCCATGATGACTAATTTCCCCTTAATGTTGTTCTCATTTCCCTTTTTCTGAGAATATCCTGCATCCAACAGTGGAGATTGCCTTGGATATCTCCTTGATGGTACAGTTTCCATAAAAGTTTTTGGTGCAGTACTTAGTCAAGTGCTTTCTTAAAATCTAAATAGATACTGTCCACCTATCCTTCTCTTTTCTGTAATGTTTCTGTAACTCTGTCATAATAGCTTAGAAGATTAGTAACATGATTTTCCCTTCCGAAAACCGAACTGCCTCTCTGTTATCATACCATGTTCTAGATGTTTTACCCAAACTTCCCTTATCAGCTTTTCTAGTATCTTACAACACTGGTCAGTGATACTGGTCTGTAGTTGAGTAGTTCTCATCGTGTTAAATTTGACTGTATTATTATACAAGTGTACAGGGATTTGGAATCTCAATTTTACTCTTACAGATATCTAAATCTCACCATTGCGAACATTTTGAACCCTAGAAACAACTTCCGCAAATGAATATTAATGCAAAAAAAGATTTTTGAAAATTTTCCAAAAAATTACTCTCTACATAGTCTGGCGAGACGTGAGACCCATCGGGGCGCATGCCTAATGCGTTGTGGTCCTGTCTCGCGTATGTCTACCATCACGTCACGGTTCACGTGACTTATGGGTGGGGCTAAAGCATGTGTCATGCGCTATCTGCTCATGCGTGAAGTTCAAACTGATACAACTGGCACGCAAATTTGAATTCAGATACGCTAGGGTCCTGCAGGATTTGAAAGTCAGTTCGTCTCCAGCCACGACCTGTGAAGCCTGCAAAATTACCGTAAGTACTTCAGGAGCTGTAAACTGGTGAGTAAAGGCATTATTTCGTATTTACACCCGGTTGGGTTAGGTTAGATGAGGTTTGGTTAATGTCAGGGGGGGTCTGGGGGGCTTCGCCCCCCAGTTAGAAAACACGGCCAGGGCTGGGGGGTCTGGGGGGCAAAGCCCCCCAGTTAGCAAACACGGACTCCCTAAGAAGCTTAAAATTTCATTTTTCCGAAGGATTTTAGTGTTTTCGGTTTGAATTTGATAACAGTTTCAGTTGGAAATCACTCGTTTTTGCGTGTTTTCCCCACCCAAAACCCCGCTTTTCCACAGGTCCCCCATTGTTCTTGGTACGGAAAAATATAATTTTACGGCTTAGCTTAGTTTAGCTTAGGAGATAATGGTTTGCTGGTGACAGCAGGCAGGCGATTGTTGGTGCGAGGTGGTGGGGAGTAGGCCAGACGGCCCGGTGCGCAGTGGCCTGGCTGGTGAAACCAAGGTATTTCTGATGGTTTTTGATGTGCTGTGAATTATTCTGACCTTCATTTCTATCGTAGATCAATATATTATGTGATTTCCCCCACTCAAAAACCCTGGGTTAGCCCATCTCCCCCATTCTTGTGGGGGGAAGGGGGGGTGGGGGATATCTTGAAATATACTGATTTGCGGCAGAAATGAAGGTCAGATTCATTCAAAACACATCAAAAACTATCAGAAATACCTTGGTTTCACCAAAAAAGATGTCCCTGTGCACTTGTAAAAAATTACCAATTTGACTACCGAGTAGTGTACAGGTATTTGTAGACCTCACAGGTGGTTAACCCCTTAACCGCAGGGCGTCACTTTCGTGGCGCTTGGGAGCAAGGGATCATACCACGGGGCGTCGCTTTTGTGATTCTGTGTTATTTTGAATTCACCCGGGCTTCCAAGTGGGGGCTTGTATCATCTATCAGTACTGCCAATGTCCAACACTAGTCAGCATTCCTAATCTCATCTGTACTCCCATCCATTATTGACAATTTAGCCATTTCTCCCCGTTCTTGACTCCCCTCCCTACCGCCCCTCCATTACCCTATCTTCTCTCCTGCCTGGCCGTGCTACGCTAAGTAAATCTTCCCTGGAATTTTTCACTGATTTCATCCATTGAAATAAGCCCTATGCCGTATTCTTATACCAAATAATATATTCAAGAAAGAAATAAGGTAAGTGAGAGTGCCATACACCTGGAATTGGCTAATTATCACCTGACAACACCTCATGTGCACTCGTTCGCTAATTTTCGCTGTTTATTTCCCCTTGGAATATGCCGTATAATCTATTTTTGTAATAAATATACAGTACACCCTCATTATCGACGGGGGTTAGGTACCTAAAATACCCGTTGATGCCTAAAACTGTCGATACCGATTTTCGTCTGGTCAGGTACCCCTTGTTTATATATTTTAGTATCCCTTCAATCATTCGTATGTAATATGCAGTTTAGTTTTAGTGTTTCTTAGAAATAAATTAGTTAGGCAATTGAAAAACTGAATATCATAATAAAACTACTTATATTAAGTAAAGAATTATGGAAAATATAGCATAATCTCTGATGTTGATGCATAGTGGTAGTACACTGGACCTCGACTTGTAATGGCTGCTGTATCGTCACTTCTCTCTCCACTTACACCTCACTCCATCTAAAAATAAAAGGCGAAACCAGCAGTTGTAGCCATCCATACGTTTACATAACCAAGTGTGTAAAAAAAAAAAAAAAAAAAAAAAAAAAAAAAAACACGAAAGCAGCAGTGGTGGTCATTCATACGTTCTAATAACTGAGAGTGTGAGGCAAGTGTTACGTTAGATCAGCTGTTGGCACCGATCTTCACAACACACTTCGACACTCGTGGTGCTGCTAGCTCATACCAGAGAGACCACGCTCTCCTATTTACTTTCATTCTCAAGAGCTTCCTTTCATTCTTGTATTCCATTTCTCCCAGACCTAAATTTTCATGACTGTATGGCAGTTTATGCTATCAAAGATGAATCTTAGCCTAGCTTTCACTAGGATCTTCTTTTAGGAAAATTCAACTCTCCTTATGCTCGTATATTTCATATTTAATCTCTGCTTAACTTTTGCAAGAAATATCTTTTATTGACAAAAAATCCAGCTCGTCTGTAACATTATAACAAATTCTATATCTTAAACAGTAAATTATACAGAAATGTAATTCTGCTCACCATTCAGTTTATTGTAGTGCTGTCAGTTTTTGGAGACTGGTCTGAAGAAGTGCTCAGTTTTGGTCTGAGATATTTCCCTCCTCATAGATCGCTGAATCTCCACGTAGGGCATCATGGCACTTTCCAGCAACCTCTTCGTTTTAAGAGACCTCTCAAGCGATGGATCTATTTCAAACAGACGATCAGTGAGGGCCCGTGTCATTCTTAACACTTCTCCTAGGTTTTCCAGAGTAAGTGTGGGGAGCTGTTCCTCTTCTAGTTCATCCTCAACCTGCTCTCGAACCTCGATGAGTTGTTCTAGATCCTCATCTGTCAGGGCTTCACCAGCATGTCCCAGAAGTTCATCTTCTATCTCCTCAGGTCGTAAATTTGAAAAACCGTCACCACCAACTTCATGAGCCAGCTTCACGATGTTGAGTAACTGGGGAACAACAGAGGGGAATCCTTGGAAATCATTTACGACGTCAGGCCATAATTTTCTCCAACACGAGTTCACACATTTTGTTGTCAACTCGTCATGACTTTCTTTAATGAAAGCTGTGCACTGGGCGATATTATACTGCCTCCATATTTCCCTGCTTGTGGCCTCACTTTTCTCATCAAGAGACTCCCTGATCATGGCAAATGTTTTCTCTGCATATTTTGCTTTGAAAACAGCGATGACTCCCTGATCCATTGGTTGCAAAATTGAGGTTGTATTCTTGGGGAGGAAGACAACCTCAACGTTGGGGTGGGCAAATTTTAAACTTTCTGGATGCCCAGGGCAGTTGTCCAAAACAAGTAAAACTTTAAATTCCATTCCCAGGTTTGCCAGATATTTTTCCACCTCTCGGACAAAACAGTTGTGGAACCAATCAAGAAACAATTCAGCCGTCATCCGTGCTTTCATGTTTGATCGGTATAACACAGGCAAGAGGTTCATGTCTCTATTTTTTAAAGCACGTGGACGTTTGGAATGATACAGGAGCATGGGTTTTATCATATGTCCTGCTGCATTACCACACAACAACACAGACACACGATCTTTTGTTGCTTTAAAGCCTGGCGCACTTTTCTCTTCCTTTGAAATGTACGTTCTTTTAGGCATTTTCTTCCACCACAGGCCTGTTTCGTCCGCATTAAACACTTGTTCAGGCCTGTACCCTTTCTCCCTTATAAGTTCAGCAAAGTCACGTGGGTACGATTCTCCTGCTATCTGATCTGCTGAAGCTGCTTCACCAGTCATCCTAATGTTATGTAGGCCATACCTTTTCTTAAAATTCTCGAACCAGCCCTTGCTGGCTGCAAATTTCTTTTGCCTAAAAGCACCAACATTACTAGGCCTATCACCATCGTCATTACTTTCATCACCATCATCACTATTTTCACCTGCTCCACTTTCATCACCATTATCTTCACCAACACCACTGCTTTCACCAGCAAACCGAGCATAGAGTTGTTTTGCTTTGTTTCTGATGAACTAGGAGTCTAGCGGCACGTGTCGACGGTTTAAGTCCTCAATCCAAATATTCAGTGCCTTTTCCATTTTCACCAAGGCATCATCTCTCACATGCATCGTTACTTTAGCCGATCCTGGTGTGCACGAAGCCAGAGCATCTTTAATGTCTTTTTCTCTCCGTTTTATGCCACGAACAGTGGACTCATTCATGCCATACTCGCGACCAACCGCTGCATAGCTCATTCCACTTCTAAGTTTTTGTAATATTTCGTTCTTTACTTCCAAGGTAAGTACTTTCCTTGCTCTCTTAGCTGCCTTATTTCCAGTTGGAGTGTTACAAGGGTGCTTCGGAGCCATGATGATCGCGAAAGCACAATAGATGTGGCCGGACACGATGTGAGACAGTGAGAACAACAGACAAACGTTTACTGATGCTGTTGTTTGTTGGGTCGGCGGGAACATGCCGCGAGCAGCCAGAGACACCTGGCGGGATGGCGCGCAACCTTGCTAGGAGGTGCCAATACAATTCTTTATTTTTTTATTTTTTTAATAATAATTTAACTCCCAGCAGAAAAAAAAAAACGTCGATAATCAAATCCGTCAATAAAAAAAACGTCGATAATGAGGGAGTACTGTACATATAAGGAGGGAAGGGAGAAGCCTAAGTGATATTTACATTCACCTGGAACTACCTAATTTATAATGTATTGTCTAGATTTCCTGCCAGTCATTTCACTGCTATAAATTAGCTGTGTCAAGAGGCTAAACATTGGCAGTACTGATTTCCCTAGGTAGGCCACCACCCCGGCCCACCCTTATCAGTTCACTCTCATCTTCCAGTGTGGGGGTACGTCTGTTCGCTCTTGCTAGCTTCAGGGACTTTTCACCCCCATGCAAAGGGCCCTGTGACCTTTACCTCCTACTAAACCTCGTGTGGAAAGAGTTAAAGGGCTGACAATTGATAAAAGAGTGACTACGATCTTTCTATTGAGTAAAACAGTGCAAGTGGAGTTGTAAATAATGTGTAAACAGCAAGTGAAAGTAATGAATGTAAATATAGGTGAACTGTGGAAAATAGTTTTATAAGTTACTTCAAGTGACAGTGCATAACACAGTGTAAATAAAATAGAAATGTAAATAACGTAAATAAAATAGAGAACGTAAATAGAAATGTAAATGAGTAGTATTATAAGAATACGAGTATATACCCTAGGAGTAATGAAAGTGAAAGTTTCACTCTAGCATGTCTGAATACTATGAGTTATGAGAATGAAATTGAAAGTGACATTCACTCTCAATGCTAGTATATAGGACGAGAAAGTGAATGCTACGTACAGTATTTTACTGAAAGAAATTGAATCCCTACAGCAACAATAAACTAATACTACTGAAGGAAACTTATGGATAAAGACTGTAGATATATATAAGTGTTATATACAGTAGTAATAGAAATATAAAGTGTGAGGGGTTTTATGAATAATAAATGACAGAGTACCAAGAGCGAACTAGCGCAAGTGCGACGGTCAGACGCGCTCGTAATTTTCATTGCTTTCACAGTGTTTTTTTTTTGGAGTATGGATCCCAAACTACTTGAAAATCAGAGAGTAGTGTTTATAGTGTTAATATCTGGCTGTGGTAATCATATTACGGGTTGTCGGGAAGTGTAAAGTGGAGACTTCGTTACCCAACTTCAGAGGTCTCCACAAGTCCTACGGTAATCGACGAAGGCTCAACAAACATTCCAGGAGAAAGCTGAAGGTATGTGCCATAAGCATATATAATTTTAATATTCTAGGACTAATAACTGATTTTTGGCAGATATTTTTTGAGAGTCTGTCGGAGCCCGAATAACCCTGCAGCACATGCAAAACATTGGTAAACATGCCCGCGGTGTAGGGGTTAAGAGAGATGAGTAAAGGACTCATGAATGGAATGGAATGAAATGGAATGGAATATTTAAAAAAAAAAAAGGAAAGCGAGCACCAAGCCACTCAATGACTAAGTTTGCCCCCGGGGAGTGGGGGGATAGAATACCTCCTCAGTATCTCTGCTTGTCGTAAAAACCGACCAAAAGGGGCTTTTTAATCTTCATCCTTCCTCTTTTCCCCCACTGCTTCTTGTACTTTATGTGTCTCACCTCTCTGCCTTATATTTTCACTTTAATACCCACCCAACTCCTATTGTAGTGCCATATAGTCACTGATTGGCTTGGTGCTCACTTTCTTTTTTTTTCTTTTTTCTTTTTTTTCAATATTCCATTCCATTCCCCCTCCCCAGGGGGAAAAACTAAAGGGAGACACATTTAACTACTCATTTTGAAGATGGTCATCTACGGTACTTGTATGTTGTTGGCAGTAAGATTAAATTACCAATACTGAACTAGTTATTTTGCTCAGTGAAGGACATTCCCCCTGGGGAAAGGAGATAGAATACTTCCCCAGTATCTCTGCTTGTCATAAATGCCGACTAAAAGGGGCACTTTAATCTTCATCTTCCCCTCTTCTCTCTCTGCTTCTTGTGCTCTGTCTGTCCCACCTCTCTGCCTTATGTTTTCGCTTTGGTACCCACCCAACTCCCATCGTAGTGCCATGTAGTCATTGAGTGGCTTGTTGCTTGCTTTCCTTTTCTTTCTTTCTTTTTTTTTTTATTCAGTTCAATAAAGACACAGCCCAAACAAGAATTAACTACTGTAATTTTTCATTTCAACCTAACCTCAGTATTCACAGCAAGCTTACCTATCATAAATTATCAGTCAACCGACTGTACAGTAATACTGTACTGTATATGTATATACTGTATATACATATATATATATATATATATATATATATATATATATATATACATATATATATATATATATATATATATATATATATATATACATATATATATATATATATATATATATATATATATATATATACATATATATATATATATATATACAGTACCCTCGCATCCAGCACGGTAATTTTGTCATGCATGGGTCACGTGTTGGACCAAAAACGTGTTGGACTAACAGTAGAGCTTATGGGGAAAAATGAATTATGTCAGCAACCCTCGGAAAAGTCACCCTAAATACCTACCATATACCTATACATATATTGGTACTATTGTAATTATAATAAATGGTACTGTGCTATGAATGATAACGTACCTTTTAGGATAGTGTTGGTGGGCTTGCTGGGAATGGAAGGTGGTATCCAAGGCTGTAGTTAGTCCTACTGGGTCCCCGGAGGATGGCTGCTGGCGTCACTAGCGGGTAATGGCTGTTGCTTCTCCTCAACCTCCCTCATAAATCCTTCGAAATCAAACCTCCCTCATAAATCCTTCGAAATCAGACTCAGAATCACTATCTTCGTCCACAGCCATGGAAGGTCCTGCTTCTGCCTGTCCTAGCACTGTGTGATCCTCGGCAAAGTGCATGCTTCTCACACTGTTGCCAGAGCCCCGTCTCATGACTGTAGAAAGTGATTGCTGTCGCTGACTCAGTAGAGAATAAGGAGAAGCAACTTTGTTTATAAACTGGTACGCATGCCGATGAGAAGGGTTTCAAAACGATTGATATTTATTCTAAAATAGTAATATGTATTCAGTGTCAGGCTAAATGTTCAATGCTGTAGTATGATACATTCTCTGTCGAGTCGCCTGGGTTTTGGTCACACTGTTTTCCCCGTCGTATGCTCGGCAGGAATCCATCCAGATGAATTCCAAATGCCTGTGGTATCGTCGGCAATTTTACCACGTTCGTCGGCAATTTTACCACATTATCGTTCCGATTTACCATCGTATCCTCGGCAAACCTGGCATGAAGTGCCGTGTGATAGCCTTCGGCTGCCAGGATCTTGTTTTAAGTTTTTTATTATGATCACGTTTTGGCTTCATTCATGTCGTAGGCCTTGGCAATGTCAACTTTCCTTTCTCCTTTCTTCTAACCTCTCGATGCTTTCTAGCTTGGTGGCCTGAGGGAGGTGCCGACGCTTCTTGAGGTTCTCAGAAGGCTTCCTAGGCATCGTGAGCAGGGTAAAATGCAGTAACAAGGGCAGAAAATGCAGCAAGAAAAAAGCACCTTCCAATGCAATTATGCGACTGAGTGGCGCTGTGGCAGAAGAAATGTAAACAAAACATCACGTGACACCAGAAGCGTTTTTAATTGGGCAGCATCACGATCACGTCATGATAGCGGGCGGGGAAGGCTACTTGATCAGAAGTTTTTCATTGGCAATCATCATCATGGGAATATCCAGTATGACTGTGTTGGACCGGGGGTGATCGTGCTAGAGTGAACTCTGCGGATCTCGCCCACTTCTCGGAGCTCTGTGCATGTTATGCTAACACACTCATGTTGCAGTAATTAAATCGTATTAAATAATACTAATTAATTGCTCTCTGTGCTGGACCCAAATCGTGCTGGTCTAACGTGTGTTGGACGCGAGGGTACTATATATATATATATACAGTAGAACCTTTCTCATTCGGACTATATGGGGGGAAGGTTTGTCCGAATTAGCAGATTGTCCGGACCATCAGGGTAATCTCCAGTTCATACCAAAAACTATCTACATATGGTATGTTTGTTAATTATTAACATATGTGGCATATGTCAACCCTACTTAACTGCAAAAGATGAAAGGATACTAAAATAACCAAACTAATCATGTACGATTGTTTTGTATTGCATAATTTACAGGTAAGGCCATGACAAGAAACTAGCTTACATTTTAAATTGTAGTAAGTGACTTAGGCCCGTGTAGGCAAAAAAGTAAACTGTAATATTTGGAATAAAAATAAAACTTATGTAGGCAAAAAATACATTGTCATCTTTGGCATATTGATAATGCCCATATGGGCAAGAAGCTAATGTTTGATGTACAAGTAAAGCACATTTAAGTACGAAAAATAACCTATAGTAATCACTAAACACTGCAGAATATTCTGACCCATTTTTGTGTAAGCAAACTCCTCCTTTTAACACCTTTATTCATTGCAGAAGCTACTCTTGCATTAAAGGGCATGGTAAGGAGGATTAATTTTTGAAATACAGCATATAAATATAAATGGTTGGTGAACTTGTTGATGGAACGAATGCCAGCGTATGTTTAAACATGTTTAAACAGGCGCCCATGTTGCGACCTAGAGTGATCCGAGACTAAACGAATGACAATCGCTTTCCGTGCCAATACTGAAAATGACTTTAGAATTACTTTTAACATATTTTTGGAGCTTATTATTTTTAAATTTTGTCCAAATTAATAGAAATCCGGATTAAAGGGGTCCGGACCAAAGAGGTTCTACTGTATATGTGTGTGTGTGTGTAAGTGTATTCATTTCAGTTAGACTGTTACCAAGTTTAGTATATTGAGGTTAGGCTTAATTGAAGTCTGTCTATCTATCTGCTGCCAGATGCCTCAATCCCGTTTGGGGTGGCCACAAACAAATCGCCTCCAAGTCGCCCCGTCCCCCGCCATTTCACTGCCCTGCTCCCAACTCACACCCCCCTCTCTCATATACCTCTCCATCCCATCCTTTCATCTCATCCTCAGCCTCCCCCTCCCTCTTCCCCCCTCCACCTCACTCACATACACTTTCTTCGTCAATCTTTCACCCTCCATCCTCTCCACATGGCCAAACCACCTCAGTGTGTTCCTCATAACGCTTCCTATCACATCCACATCCACACCACAACGCTTCTTTATATCCTCATTCGTCAGCCTGTCTCTCCATGTGACTCCACAGGCTCCTCTTAAATAACTCATTTCCACTGCTCTCACTCTTGACTTGTGTCCTTCCAACAACGTCCAAGCTTCACTTCCATACATTAGAGTTGGTATCACAATACTGTCATGTAGTAACTTTTTCACTTCCATGCTCACTTCCCTGTTTCTTATCACTACTTTCAAAGAACCAGCAACCTTTCTTCCCTGCTGTACCCTTTCAAGCACTTCACTCTCTAAACCTCCATCCTTACTCATCACACTACCCAGGTACTTAAACGCACTCACATTTTCCAATTCCTCACCATCCAACCTCGCTGTACATTCACTGACTTCACCTCTCTCAAAGACCATCACTTTACTCTTCCATACATTCACCTTTAGATTCCGTTTCTTACACACTCTCCCAAACTCATCCACCAAGCCTTGCAGCTCCCCTTCATCTTCACTCAACAACAAGGTATCATCTGCAAACAACAGTACAGGGAGTTTCCAAACACTATCCTTTCTCACCAGGGCCACTCCAACATCTACTACCCTACCTTGTACCTCTTTTATTACCCCATCCATGTACAGATTGAAAAACCATGGAGACATGACACATCCCTGTTTCAACCCAACTTTCAAAGAGAAAAGTTCACTTAGTTCACCATCCACACGCACTGCAGCCTTTGCACCATCGTACATACTCTTCACAGCATTCAACAACTTCCCATCTACTCCATATATTCTTAACACTTTCCTCAATCCTTGTCTATCCACCCTGTCATATGCTTTCTCCAAATCCATGAAAGCCGCATACAACTTCTTTCCCTTCTCTAGAAACTTTTCCACTAATGATCTAAGAATGAATATATGATCTACACAACCTCTTCCCTTCCTGAAGCCTCCCTGTTCTTCTCCAACTAATTTCTCTGTTCTTTCTCTAACTCTGTCAGTAAGTATCCTACCATACACTTTTCCTATTATACTAAGAAGACAAATGCCCCTATGATTACCACACACTTCTTTTTCCCCTTTTCCTTTGTACAAGGGAATAATTATACCTGACTTCCAATCCTCCGGGACTCTACCTTCCTCCCAGGCCAATCTGCACATCTTCCACATCCATTCTACTACTATCTCTCCCCCATGCTTCAGCATTTCACCACACACTCCATCAATTCCTGGGGCTTTCCCCGATTTAACTTTCTTCATTGCTTCCACAACTTCTATCCTACTGATTTCTTCCTGTCTTCTCACCTCCCTCCTTCTCCCAGCCATTCCCCGCCACTTATACTCGCATTACTTCCATCCTCTATGTTCAACAATTCCTTAAAGTTTTCTCTCCATCTGCTCACTTTTTCTCCCTTCTCCACTAGTAATATACCATTTTTATCTTTCACTCCCCTGCTAACTTCACTTCCACCCTGTCTTACTCTTTTCACCTCTTTCCAGAACATTTTCTTACAGTCCCTCCACTTTACACTCAAATTCCTTCCGAATTCCTCATCCACTCTCTTCTTATTCTCTCTTACTAATCTTTTCACCTCTCTCTTTCTTTCTACATATAACTCTCTCTTCCGCCTCTCAACTTCTTCCACGCCCCTATTTCTCATCCATTCATTGTATGCTTTCTTCTTTTGTGCCACAGCCTGTCTCACCTCTGCAGTCCACCACGCTGTTCCTTGCACCCCCCTCCGTCTTCTCTTCCTTCCACACACCACATCACATGCTGCACATATTTCTTCTGTAAATATCCTACACACACCTTCCACGTCTCCCATCTGTTCAAATTCATATTTGCCCAATCGTTCCTCCACTTCTCTCTTATACTCTGCCTTTTTCTCATCCTGTTGTAACCTTTCCACTCTCCTTGCAACTACTCCTTCCTCTTGTCTTTCTCTTCTTCTATTCCTCCATCTTACTTGAATCCTAATTCTGGCCACCACCAAGTAGTGGTCAGAAAGTCCACTCCCCCAGCCTCTATAAGCTCTCGCATCCATTACACATCTTCGCATCCTTTCATCCACACACACATAATCAGTCATTGCCTTCCTTGTATTCAGTTCACCACCCACCCTTCTCATCACTCCCCATGTATACCTGTGGATCATTTTATGTCTGGAGAGGGTATTGGCTATCACTAACCCCCTCCCAGCACAAATGTCCACTAACGCACTGCCATTCTCATCTATCTCAGCAGGGACACCCCACTCACCAACTATTCCATCCACCTTCACATTCCCAACTTTACCATTCATATCACCAATCAAAAACACTCTCTCATTCCTTCCAGACTTTTCCATGCACACTTCTACATTTGTCCAGAACTCTTCTCTCACTCTTCTAGCACGATCTTGTGTTGGCGCATACACACACACAATCGCCCCCATTTGTATTCCAACTTTCAACTTTACCCACACAATCTTTGACCCAACTGATCCATACTGTCTGATGCTCTTCTTCCATCTGTTACTCACAACTATACATACTCCTTCCTTTGCCCTCTCATTCTCACCTGCTCCTGCACATATATCCCATCCATACTCCCATTCTCTCACACTTTCTCCTTCCCATTTTGTTTCAGTTATTCCACATACATCCACTTTCGCACCCTCAAGCACCTGGACAATCTCTCTCTCTTTCACCTCATCATTCGCTCCTCTTACATTCCATGTACCCATTACCAAATCCTTTTTCCGGTCCTGGGTCGTCATCGTTTGGTTAGTCCTTGTCCGAGGCTTCTTGTTTGTTTTTTTAGTTGTTTTCCGGGGAGGGGCACTAACCCTCCGCCAACCCTTTTAGTTGCCTTTTACGACAAGCAGGGATACTGGGGGAGTATTCATGAAAAAAAACCCTACCCCCAGGGGGTGAATAATTAAAGAAAAAAGAAAAGGAAAGCAAGCACCAAGCCACTCAATAACTGTATGGAATTGGGTGGGTATTAAAGTGAAAATGTAAGGCAGAGAGATGGGACAGATAAAGTACCTGTACAAGAAACAGAGATGGAAAAGGGGAAGGATGAAGGTTAAAGTGCCCCTTTTAGTCAGCTTTTACAACAAGTGAGGATACTGGGGAAGTATTCTATTCCCCCCCTCCCCAGGGGGAGTGGAATACAGGGAGATAATGAAGAAAATTTCATTGTCATTAAAATAATATTTTTTTACTGAAAGTATATCAATACTGGGGAGACAGTGAATAAAAAATTCAGTCATTAAAAACATTTATTTTTAGCTTGACTGAATTACACTGGATAATAAAACAAAAGCTAGCACCAAGCCACTTAAATGACTATATGGCACTAAGATGAAAGGGGGTTGGGTGGGTATTAAAGTGAAAATATAAGGCAGAGAGGTTGGACAGATAAAGTACAAGAAGCAAAGAGGAGGAAGAGAGGAAAAGATGGAGATTAAAGTGTCCCTTATAGTGACCTTTTACGACGAGCTGGGATACTGGAGAAGTATTCTCTCCCCCCTCCCCAGTGGGATATACAGCATTTAACTGAACAAAGTAGAGTATAGGAAAAAAAAAAGAAAAAAAAACAGCACCACTCCCTTCATGTCCTCGAACTAGCCCTATGCTGCAGCATCCAGAGGTATGCCGGTGACTTCCAAAGCTTCTTTAAGTTGTTGGATGATCTAACAGCTGCTTCATGGTACTGGGTTGTCGCCTTGACTGCAGCCCTTCTAACCTAGAAGAGTGAAAGGCTAACTATCTACGCTTACATTCTGTTATGTATGACTGCAAATAAATCACCACAACCACATTAGGGTAGAGGTGTTAGTATCCGATCACAAACAGCTACTTTTTTCTGTTTGACCTCCGGTGAAGACATTAGCAGTCATCTGGAATCCCCCCTTTTTTACTCATATGTGTACATCAGTCTTTACCATATATGATCACACCCTTTTGAGCTTCCTTTGGAAAATCAAATTTTTTACATATTGTGTTCCCCTGTGATTGGACATAATGGTCTGACCTCTAAGTCCAATCACATGACCACTAAATCCAATCACTGGGCATTAATATTATAGATCAATAGTTTAATGCTTGCCCTTCTAGTATGTCATTGCACAACACCTGAACAATCTACAGTATCTATCTGTCTATTGCCAGACGCCTCAATCCCGTTTGGGGTGGCCACAAACAAATCGCCTCCACGTCGCCCTGTCCCCCACCATTTCACTGCCCCGCTTTCAACTCACACCCCCCTCTCTCATATACCTCTCCACCCCATCCCTCCATCTCATCCTCAGCCTCCCCCTCCCTCCTCCCCCCCCTCCTCCTCACTCACATACACTCTCTTCATCAGTCTGAACAATGCTTGAACTAATTTATTTCTAGATCCCATGAAAATTCTTGACAGCATGACAAAATATATCCATCCTTTATTTTTTTCAGGTAAAGAACTTTGTAAAATATAATTTTCCTACACATTAAAGTATGCTCCAAAACAGTGAGGGGTATGTGACAAGGTTTAAATGCAGTGGATTAAAAAGAATAAAGGAAAACTAATCCTTTATTCTAATAACTGGTCAGTACAATTTTGTTTAAAATTAATATACAACACTATCTATCTATCTATTGCCAGACGCCTCAATCCCGTTTGGGGTGGCCACAAACAAATCGCCTCCAAGTCGCCCTGTCCCCCGCCATTTCACTACCCTGCTCCCAACTCACACCCCCCTCTCTCATATACCTCTCCACCCCATCCCTCCATCTCATCCTCGGCCTCCCCCTCCCTCTTCCCCCCTCCACCTCACTCACATACACTCTCTTCGTCAGTCTTTCACCCTCCATCCTCTCCACATGGCCAAACCACCTCAGTGTGTTCCTCATAACCCTCCCTATCACATCCACATCAACACCACAACGTTCCTTTATATCCTCATTCGTCAGCCTATCTCTCCACGTGACTCCACAGGCTCCTCTTAAATAACTCATTTCCACTGCTCTCACTCTTGACTTGTGTCCTTCCAACAACGTCCAAGCTTCACTTCCATACATTAGAGTTGGTATCACAATACTGTCATGTAGTAACTTTTTCACTTCCATGCTCACTTCCCTGTTTCTTATCACTGCTTTCAAAGAACCAGCAACCTTTCTTCCCTGCTGTACCCTTTCAAGCACTTCACCCTCAAAACCTCCATCTTTACTCATCACACTACCCAAGTACTTAAACGTACTCACATTTTCCAATTCCTCACCATCCAACCTCGCCGTACATTCACTGACTTCACCTCTCTCAAAGACCATCACTTTACTCTTCCCTACATTCACCTTCAGATTCCGTTTCTTACACACTCTCCCAAACTCATCCACCAAGCCTTGCAGCTCTCGTTCGTCTTCAGTCAACAACACAGTATCATCTGCATACAACAGTACAGGGAGTTTCCAAACATTATCCTCTCTCACCAGGGCCACTCCAACATCCACTACCCTACCTTGTACCTCTTTTATTACTCCATCCATGTACAGATTGAATAACCACGGAGACATGACACATCCCTGTTTCAACCCAACTTTCAAACAACACCAAAGAAGTAATTTTTTCCATTGTTACTCATGATCTGTGACTACTAATGAACAGATAGCCAATCGACAGTCTCATGTTAAGAGTCGAATTCGTAATTATGAATAATTTTTACACTATGTTGCCCACTCCCATGGTTCTGTTACAACTAATTATGTCGACCAGTAACAGGAATAGATTATTATACTTGAGGAGTGTGATGAGTAAGGATGGAAGTTTGGAGGATGAAGTGCTTGAAAAGGTACAACAAGGAAGAAAGGTTGCTGCTTCCTTGAAAGCAGTGATAAGAAACAGGGAAGTGAGCATGGAAGTGAAAAAGTTACAACATGACAGTACAGTAATCCCTGTACTTTCCAGACGCCCACTTTCCGGACATCCCCACTAACTGGACATAATCGTCCCAGGATCCAATATTCCCAAAATGGTCTGAAAACCGCAAAAAATTCGAAAAAAAAAAAGATTTTTTCCCGCCCGTAATTTGAACTTGGCACACGGGGCGCGGGACAGCTTTGTTGTGGCACGTCATTCCTCCGACGTCCGCTAGAGCTCCCCTGCATCCTCCCCTCTTTCCGCCTGTCTCTTGTCGCGAGTGAATGCTTGTCATCATGGCTGCCCACGTGCTCACTTTTGTGGTGGAGCCTTACCTGCTGGAGGCACTCTTGCTGCTCTCGTGCCTCTCCTTCGTGTGTGTGATGATGGCCCCGCCTCCTGAGAAGAGGAAGAGAGTGGTATTGACTCTGGAGAAGAAGCGGGAGATATTGGAGAAAGTAGATGCGGGATGGTCTTCTTCACGCATCCTCCGTGAGTTTAACCTGGCATGATCTACTTTGTTTGATATTAAGAGATCCCGAGACAAACTCATGCAGTAGACGGCTGACTTCTCGTCGAAAGGCAAATGCAACATGGAGAGGAAGATGATGTTTACTCCCAAGTTTGCTGAAGTCAACCGCTCAACATTGATTTGGTATTGACAGCAACGTGCTGCTGGTGTGATGGTACAGGGTATGAAGCTGAAGGCTGCTGCTGAGAAGTTCGCAAGGCTTCATGACGCCCTAGACTTCAAGGCATCCGAGGGTTGGCTCTTCGCGTTTAAGTTATGGCATGGCCTTACCAACCGTAAGTCTCATGGCGAAGCTTTGGATGCTAATGAGGATGGAGTAGAGGAGTTTTGGCACAAGGTGAAGGGCTTGATCGACAGGGAGGGCCTCACTCTCGGTGAAGTCTACAACACTGACGAAACTGGTTTATTCTATCGCTCTTTGCCAACGAACACTCTAGCTGAGGAGATGGAGAAGCGTGTACCTGGCCGCAAGCTCTCCAAGCAATGGCTATCTGCTTTGTGTTGTGCCAATGCTAACGGCATGCACCGGCTTAAGCCCGTTATTGTTGGCTGTGCAAAGCAGCCTCGGTGTCTTCGTGGGGAGATGGATGTCCTTCCTGTCGTCTGGTACCATTCTTTGAAGGCATGGTTCACAGCCCAGATCTTCAAAGACTGGTTCCACCACCATTTCGTCAAGGAGGTCATACATTATCAGATGGAGAAACTGGGAATCCCACACAACCAGGTAAAGGCCCTCCTTCTCCTCGACAATGCGCCTGCCCACCCATGCGACAAGGACTTGGTGGCTGAGAATGGCCACATTAGGTGCATGTTTCTGCCACCTACTACTAATGCTCTCATCCAACCAATGGACCAAGGAGTGATCGTGGGAATGAAGCGCCTATACCGATGGAAGCTCCTGGATGAGGTGATGGTTGTTCTCGAGGACGAGGACGAGCGCAGGGAGGGACGGGACACGCGAGGCCAACGGACTTTGGAAAACCTTTGCCGCTACAACATCAAGTCTGCCATTTACACCTGGGCCAGTGCATGGAAGGAAATCTCTGTCAAGACTCTAGAAAATGGTTGGTCTCATCTGCTTCTCGGAACGGATGCGGAGTACGATTTCCTAGGTTTCGACGTGGATGACTTCCATGCACGTCTACGTGCGCACGGCGATGATGTTGATGTGGACGAAGTGCATAAGTGGTTGGATGACAACGAGGGCAATCCTGGGTATCAGACGTTGTCTGATATCGAGATCGCATCTTCAGTTGCAGGTGTCAGTACCCAGCTTGAAGATTCCGACGAGGATGGCGACGATGATGCGGACTCCTCTCAGCATGACACAGCTCCAGCCATCCCCAAGCTGAGCGCACTCCGGGAACACCTAGAGTTCGTTCTGGACTACCTGGAACACCCGGACTGCGACAGGGAGATGGGGCCCTTGGGACTTGTGGAGGAAGTGCGTGCTTTCAGGCAGCGCATTATAAATCGTCAGAATCGTCGTTCCTTGCATCAATCAACGATTGACAGCTTTTTCAGGCCTGTGACCCCTGCTGTGCCCAGCCCTGGCTCCACTCCGTTGCCTCCCCAAGACAGGCCCTCATGCTCCGAGCCATAGCCCAGCACATCAGCCACGGTGGAGTCACTGCTCGACGTGAGTTTGCGTCTTTCTTCTGAGTCGTCTGCAGTGGTTACACCATCGCCACGACCCAGCGACGCACCCCTAGGTCACCTGCCAGCGATACTCTCAGACTCTGACAGTGATTAAACGGCAAGAACTTCTCCACTAGATCACACAGGAATTTAGTGTTATGCAGTGAAAGAAAAACAGCGCATACAGTAGTGTAAAGAAAGTAGAAATTTGAGTGAAAAGACAAAATTTTTGGACTAAATTTAACGTAAATACACTTGTGATTTGTTTTGAAATTGGTGTTACGAGTGGAAAGACTTAAAGTGCAGAGCGCAACACTTATTAAGTTACAATGGAGCATAAGTAAGACAAAGAGTGCGCAGTGTGAAGAGAATGGACTTCTGAGTGCGAAAGACTAAGTTCAGTGCAAGACTTCATGTATAGTGTACTGCAAGTACTTCAGGAAATCCTTTTTACTGTCAGGGTCTGAGAGGAGGCGGTTATTCATCGAGATGGCCATGGACTTGCTGTAAGTAGGCAGAATGTTTCTTACTGTACTCTACTGTATTTTCCATACTATACTTACCTCAAACACCTCATTTCACTCTTTTATGTCCCTTATTGGTGTGAATATGTTGTCTTAGGTGCTATGCATGTGCAGTAGGGAGGTGTTTTTCTGAGTTAGGCTAGGTTAGGGTCCATAACTACCAGTCCAGGAGCCAGGGACTTGTAAGTACCCAGAATGTTTAATATTGTATGAACCTACCTCAAAAACCTCATTTTATGCTTCTTTTGCATTTATTTCAGTCTTTTATGTCTCGTATTGGTGTGATTTGGGTCTTAAATAGGTGCTATGCATGTCCAGAGGGAGTTGTATAGGTGTTTTTCTGAGTTAGGGTCCATAAGTACAAGTTCAGGAAGCCGGTGCCCACTATCCGAACAGGACCACTTTCCGGACATGCCTATGGCTCTATTACGTCGGATAGTGGAGGAATTACTTACCAACTCTAACGTACGGAAGTGAAGCTTGGACGTTGTTGGAAGGACACAAGTCAAGAGTGAGAGCAGTGGAAATGACTTACTTAAGAGGAGCCTATGAAGTCACATGGAGAGACAGGCTGACAAATGAGGATATAAAGGAGCGTTGTGGTGTGGATGTGGATGTGATAGGGAGCGTTAAGAGGAACACACTGAGGTGGTTTGGCCATGTGGAGAGGATGGAGGGTGTGAGACTGATGAGGAGAGTGTATGTGAGTGAGGTGGAGGGGGGGAGAGGGAGAGGGAGGCCGAGGATGAGATGGAGGGGGGGAGAGGGAGGGGGAGGCTGAGGATGAGGTGGAGGGATGGGGTGGAGATTTACAGTATATGAGAGAGGGTGTGTGTGAGTTGAGAGCAGGGCAGTGAAATGGCGGGAGACAGGGCGACGTGGAGGTGATTTGTTTGTGGCCACCCCCTATGGGATTAAGGCATCTGGCAATAGATAAATAGATAGATTATGTCATCCAATAACAGGAATCGGCTACCTGTATTATCCAGCAGAAAGTATGTGCTAAGAATGTAATTTTTTCTGAAACAATGCTCATACAATGTTGAGGAATATATTTCCAGGTACAGGTTTACTGAAATATGTCTATACTTATGCAGTGAATATGGCAGCTTGCTTACCAAGGCAAGACACACCAGCTTCTAATTGGGTTGGGTTGCTATCACCCAGTGACACTGGCTGAACAGGTTGTTCATTTGTCCAATGCCTGAAAGGAAAATAAATCTTGTAAAATAATGTTAGGTATACCACAAAATGCTTCTACTTTATATTAGTCTGTTTACTATATACTGTAGGTTATAGAGTTTTTCACAATTATTCAGACAAACTGGAACCAAATCAGAGGTTGTAATGTGACACACATGAGTAACTATTGTTCCAAGAGGTTCTGGAAACAGACAAAAAAATAATAATTTGCAGACATTATACTTTGGCCCAAATTCACTGGTGGTGTCCCCACAACCATAATAAAAATGATGAGAGAAAGAATTGGATATATCGCTCTCTGGGAATAAAGACAATTACCTCCCAAATTTAAAATAAGGCAACCCATTACATACCTGGATTTCCTGTGTAACTGGCTCATGATGTATGGTTGCAGCTGGCCATAAGGGACACGGAACCACAGGTTTTTCCTAGGCTTTAGTGCTTGTAAGGTGACTCTCTGCTTGCCATCGATGTCCAGGACTCTGTTGAATGGAATTTGAGTAGGTTATGAGATGGTATGGAACAATCTATCTATAGTCTGGTGCCTTAATCCCATAAGGGGTGGCCACAAACAAATTGCCTCCATGTTACCCATCATTTGACTGCCCTCTCTCCAACCCACAACCCCTTTTCTCATATATTTCCCTACTTGATCCTTCCATCCCATTCTCGGTCCTGTCTCCCCCTTTCACCCTCCACTTTGCTAACATACTGTACACCCTCCTAGTCAGTCTTTCACTCTCCATCCTTTCCACATGACCAAACCACCTCACACACCCTCCTAGTTAGTCCTTCACTCTTCATCCTTTCCATTTGACCAAACCACCTCAGCGTATTTCTAACTTTCTCAGTCACATCCACATCAATACCACAATGTTCCTTCACTTCATTTGTCAATCTGTCTCTCCAAGTAATGTCACATGCTCCTCTCAAATAACTCATTTCAACTGCTCTAACTCTTGACTTTTGTTCTAACAAGGTCCAAGCTTCACTTCCATACATTTAGGGTGGGGAAGGCGATGGCTCAGTCAGTAGAGTGTCGGTCTACAAATCCACCCGACGCTGGCGTCACAAGTTCAAATCCTGGCCTATATGTGGAAAAGTTTAAAGGATTTGAAATCCATTAGAAGTAGATTTTATAGATCCACCAGAGTCCCGCCGACATGTCGTAAAATACCCCTGCTAGCACCAATACACCAATCCTGTATGAGACAGCCCAAGCATGTATTCAGTATGGATGCTGGGTGTTAGCGCCGAAGTGGTGACATGAAGTGTATGGAGGAGGACTACTGGACTTTGGAACAGGCTGCGAAGCCTTTGTCCAGAGTCAGACACATTAATAAAAAAATAAAAAAAATACTGTCATGCTATGACTTTAGCTTCCATGCTAATTTCCCTATTATCACTGTTTTGAGGGCTCCAGCAACCTTCTTCCCTGGCGTACCCTGTCAAGCACTTCATCCTCCAAACTTTCATCCTTACTCAGCACTTCCCAAATACTTAAATGCACTCACATTTGCCATTTTCTCACCATCCAGCCACACTGTACATTCTATAACTTCATTCCTCCACAAAACCTTGGCTTTGCTCTTAGGTGATATATCATCATCATCAGCCTTTGAAGGTCCACTGCAGGACAAGGCCTATCCTGAGTGAAGTCGGAATGATACAGCCAATGTATCTCTACCCAGTGGCTTAGGCTGTCTGGTAGACATTGTATGTAGGGTAAGAAGTGCCTGTAAGTGTGACTGTATGAAGGAGTGGCTTTGGATGTGTGTGTAGTCTGTGAATGTATGAAAGTGAAAATAGAAGGCAGAGAGGCAGGACAGCTAAAGCACAAGAAACAAAGAGGGAAGAGAGTAAGGATGGAGATTAAAGTGCCCCTTTCAGTTGGCTTTTGCGACAAGCAGGGATACTCGGGAAGTATTCTATCTCCCCCCTGAGGGAAAGAGCAATACAATATACATTCAAAATTCAAATGTTGTTGAACTACCCCAGTCTGTCTGCCTGAGCATACACAGGCCTATGCACTAAAGTCAGGCAATATTCCAGGCAGAGCCATCCTATGCAGTGAACCAAAGTTCCACTGCAGCGGACAGTACCTTCTTAATGCAACTGGCAAGGAAAATTGTGGAGGCTTAGTTTATGGGTGCATTATTCTTGTCACATAACAGGCAGGTCAAGGACACCCTTCAATGACATTAGGACAAAGGTAGAATAGTTAGACTGTCTGCATTGGCCAAATGAAAGAAGTACAATGCAGAAACAAAGCAAGGCATTTACTAAATAGCTACTAATGTATGTAGGGTACTATAATAACAATCCCTGTGTACGAGATGGACGGAAAGAAAAATCAGCGACATGCCATGTCAAAGAAATATCACTTTACATACCTATTATGTCTACTCCTACCAACTCCAATGGCTTGGTGACCTTGATGGGGTTCATTGTAGGGGCCTCAGTCTTTAGGGGATTAAATCTCTGGCAAGTATCACAGGCTGATATCTGATTTTCATGGTCAGTCTTAGTAAAGGTGAAAATATGAGGGCTGTTTAGCTGTCTTGTACTGTATGGGAAGAGTATTGGTTACCAGTACCATACATGGATCTATCTATCTATATACCTAGGCTGCTTCCCCCAAGGAAAGGGAGGTAGCCGAGACAGGACGACTCACTCTCCATTTACTCATCCATTCAAACACATTCATTTGCATGGATAACAACAAATATGAGGTAGCCTACCCTTATGTAAATTCCAAGAAATCATGTTTGCAAATAGAATAATAAAATAATAATAGCTTATATAATGATTTAGCAATAGTATTAAAATCAAACAGTCCAGTTGCTACACATTGAAAATACAGCAAATACAGGTATTCAGCGATACAGTACTTACATACTCATCAACAATCCTTGCCAGATTAACACATTAATAATACTTTGCCACTTTTTTCTTGGTGGCTTTCACCCCACTGTGCCCACCCATTGGACTGCTGTGGCACAGGTGGGGAATACGAGCTAGTTCCTCTGTACTTCGTATGACCTCTCTCTTGTGACCATCTTTGTGGGCTACATGGTATAAGACTTTCCCTGGAAGTAATATATAATTAACAATATTCTATTTATGGTCTGTTGATTATTTAAGCATTCACCCAATGAGGACTATTAATTTTAAACGTACAGATGGGAGGGATGTATGAGTGCAATAGATGATTGGACCTGATTTAAAAGTTATCACCTCTGACATCTTCAGGTCAACCCTCCTCTCCCTCCCTTGGTCATAGCAATGTTCAAATTCGGCATAAACAGCATATCTTTAAGGTCGCCAAAATCGAAACTCCTTATCACCCTATCACCAGCCACTTGGCTGCCTTTCTTCCACCTTACAGCCCCTTCTCTCGAACTCAACTCCAACCACCTACCTCATCTTTTCCCCTCCCCCACTTCATCAGAATACGAAGCCAGCTACATCAGCACACAATCTATTTGGCCTTTGAAAGCTCAATATTTTCAAAGAAAATGTTAGGGGTTGGTGGAAATGCTTGTGTGCATCTGGATATACCAATCTGAGTGTTACTTAAACCAAACAGGCATATTATGGTAAAGTGAAAAAATCACTTACTCTCAGAATCCCAACTGAATGCAGATTGCAGATTACTGCCTTCTTATAACTTGTTGCTGGTTCTTTGACAGTCCTCTTTCGTATTTGCCTGTTGCCAAGTATTTAATGATGTACTTGACAGCAATTTCTTGAGCAATGACAAAAGCCATTTTCTCCACTGGCATACTGTAACAAGCAGAAAATAAACAGTGAGTACTGTAGGAGTATATAGTTATTATTACAATTATCTACACCAGTACCTCTTCCCCCACCAGATGTTTGGGTGAGGCTGGCATTAGAGATTAAGGGAATAAAAATAAATACAGGCATTCTTCAACTTATGAATTACAATGTTAATAGTCATATATAGCTTATTTAATGTACCTGATCTTACCTTAACTACTGTATTTCCTTTTGTGCTTACCTACAGTATTTCAATTATATGAAAGGTCACATAGGCTAAACTTACACTTTCAGCATACATTCTTAAACTGACTCACCTAAATATGTTTGTCACTCTGTTATTCATTTCACTGACATAATTCTCCAGCATCATTACTTCTAAGTTTAACTATCTGTCTGTCTATAGCCTAATGTCTCAATCCAGTAAGGGGTGGCCACAAATAAATCACCTGCACATCACCCTGTCACTTGCCATTTGACTGCCCTCCACCCCCTACATATCTCTCCGTCCAATTCTCAGTCTCCCTTTCCCTCATTCACCCTCCACCTTGGTAACATACACTCTCTAGTAAGTTGAAGCCCTATCCTCTCCACGTGACCAAACCACCTCAATGTATTTCTCCAGACTCTCAGTCACATGCACATCAGTACCACAATGCTCCTTCAATCTGTCTCTCCAAGTTAACTCCACATGCTCCTTTAAAAGTACCAGTAATTCATAGCCACTGCAGTAACTCGTGATTTTGTCCTTCCAAGAAATACCAAGCTTCACTTCCATATGTTAGGAGTAGGGATCACAATACTGTCATGCAATGACTATAACATCCACACTTACTTCCCTGTTTGTTATTACAGGGTTCTGAGGGCTCCAGCAATGTTGTACCCTTTCAAGCACTTCATCCTCCAAACTTCCATCCTTACTCAGCACTTCAATGCATTAACATTTTACATTTCCTCACCGTCCAGCCTCACTGTACATTCTGTAACTTCATTCCTCAAAAAAACCAGTGTCGTCTGAAAACAACAACACTGGAAGCTTCCAAACCCTACCCTCACTGACCAGGGCCACTCCAACATATAACTTACAGTATATGGTGGCCTACATTGGGGGCAGCATATACTGTAATATCTTCCCTTCTCCTAGTAGCTACTTTTCCACCAAGCATCTCAGAACATATATCTGATCTAAACAACCTCTCCCTTTCCTAGCCTTCCTTGTTCTTGAACTAAATCCTGTTATTTCCCTAACCCTATCATTAAGTATCCTACAATATATTTTTCCTATTAAACTCAGAAGACAAATACCTCTGTGATTACCATACACTTCTTTCTCACCTTTCCCTTTCCTTGTAGGTAAGGGAACAATTATACCAAACCTCCAGTTCTCTGGGACTCTACCTTCCTCCCAAGCCAGTCTACACATCTTCCATATACATTCCACCACTATCTCTCTTCCACATTTCAGCATTTTGCCACACATTCCATCAATACCTGGGGCTTTCCCCATTTTGATTTCTTCATTGCTTCAACCATCTTTGCCATAGTAATCTCTTCTTCCATCCTCAAAACGTCTTCTCCCAGGCATTCCCCACCAATGTCTAACACTGCCAGAATTTTATCACAGAGTTTCTCCACATCTGCTGTAGGTCCATTACATCAGTAAAGGGTATTAATCACGTTTCATCCCATCATTATATGTGTGTGTTTTTTTTTTTTTTTTTTTTTTTTTTTCAAGTCACAGCCAGGAAAAACTTTCCATAGTGGCACTTCATTGGATATCAATATTAAGTGAGGTATAACATTTGGAAAATTATTATTACTTATCAGTAGGTCTGTATTGCACAAGGTTAGAAATTAATTGCAACTACAGAAAAAAAAAAAAATTGACTAGGTAAGAATGGGCTGAAAATATTTGTCCAGTAAAGATATTGGTCACAAACTACGATACATCTTGTTCCTTCTTCCTCTGTCCATGTAGGCTACTATATACTTTCTCCTCAACTGTGTCCATTACCTATTGAAAATGTTAAAATTCTAGACTGTCTTTTCTGAAACTCCAATTCACTGAGTCTGCCTCAACTTTTTGCCTTATTGGACCAAACTTATTTTACTATTTCACCAACTACAACTTTACAATAATTCAGAGTAATGATAGTACCACAAATCACATAACAGCCCATCAATTCCTTTCCCAGCAATAGTACATTAAAACTCACAGTGGCTACAAACATCTTTCTAGTGCCCATTTTTTTCCCACTGCTTATGCATAAAATTCTAAATGGCTACAAACATCTTTCTAGTGCCCTTTTTTTTTTGTTCCCACTGCTTATGACTACAAACATGTTTCTAGTGCCCATTTTTTTTTTTTTTTTTTTTCCATTGCTTATGCAAATCTTTCCTTCTGGGATGCATTTGGGAAACATCCTACCTTCACTCTTAACCTCCCAATAATGAAAGGGGTGAGCAAGCAATGTCAGTTGATAGTATTCAAAGGCATAAGGTACATCTTGACACATCTGCATCCAAAGAGCCTGTCTCTTTCCTCCAAAACAAGGAATAAGATGCTCAGCTTCATTAATAATCCCATTATGTTCCAGGTGTCCCACAATGCAGTCCCTAATTAGGGTATTATCGACAGCCGAAGTACTGGGCTGTTATTATCAAGTGTTTCTTGGTCGTTTTGGCTTTATTTTGTGTGTTTTAGAATTGAAGGCTTTTTGTTTTCCCGTGCAAAAGCCAAAAAAGTGAGTTTAAGGACATCTCAGAAAAAGCCACCCCCAAGGACCCAAAATAGGATGAAATCAACCAAAAAACACAATCCAAATGAATATGAAAACCTCAAAATCCACCACAAAATACAAACAACCTATCCTAACCTCACTAAAACAGGAGAAAAATCATAAGATGCCTTACATTTGCCCCCTGCCCAGCTTCTTGGCCACGCTGCCCACAATACCAAACAAAAACAACATGCATGGGTTATTTCAACACAAATACAGTCAGAATCAATCAGCAATAAAAAGAATACTGTACAGTAAACTCGGACCTAGCGCCATACTTAACAATGATATTCGGACCTAGCGCCATACTTAACAATGATATCCCTTCTTGTTAACCTATATCGGTATACACACACACACACACACATATATATATATATATATATATATATATATATATATATATATATATATACAGTAATCACTCTAATATCCGGACTCCCAATATCCGAACATCCCCACTACCCGGACATAATCGTCCCGGGATCCAATATTCCCAAAATGGTCCGAAACCCCCCCCCCAAAAAAAAACAAATTTTTCCCGCCTGTAATTTGAACTTGCCGCACGCGGCGCGGGAGAGCATTGTTGTGGCACGTCATTCCTCTGACGTCCGATAGAGCGCCGCTGCATCCTCCCCACTTTCCGCCTGTCTCTCGCCGCGAGTGCACGCTTGTCGTTATGGCTGCCCACGTGATTGCTTTTGTGGTGGTGCCTTACCTGCTGCAGGGACTCCTGCTGCTCTCGGGCCTCCTCTTAGTGTGTGTGATGATGGCCCCGCCAACCTGAGAAAAGGAAGAGAGTGGTGTTGGCTCTGGAGAAGAAGTGGGAGATATTGGAGAAAGTAGATGCGGGGTGGTCTTCTTCCCGCATTCTCTGCGAGTTTAACCTGGCCCGGTCTACTTTGTTCGATATTAAGAGATCCCGAGACAAACTCATGCAGTACATGGCTGACTTCTCGTCGGGAAGCAAACGCAACGTGGAAAGGAAGGTTATGTTTACCCCCAAGTTTGCAGAAATCATCCGATCCACGTTGATTTGGTATCGACAACAACGTGCTGCTGATGTGATGGTACGTCGAACGGAGCTGAAGGCTGCTGCTGAGAAGTTCGCCAGGCTTCACGACGCCCTAGACTTCAAGGCATCCGAGGGTTGGCTCTTTGCGTTCAAGTTACGGCATGGTCTTACCAACCGTAAAGCACATGGCGAAGCATTGGACGCTAACGAGGATGGAGTTGACGAGTTTCAGCACAAGGTGAAGGGCTTGATCGACAGGGAGGGCCTCACTCTTGGTCAAGTCTACAACGCAGACGAAACTGGCCTATTCTATCGCTCGCTGCCAACGAACACTCTTGCCGAGGAGACGGAGAAACGTGTACCTGGCCGCAAGCTCTCCAAGGAACGGATATCTGCTTTGTGTTGTGCCAATGCTAACAGCATGCACCGGCTTAAGCCCGTTGTTGTTGGCCGCGCAAAGCAGCCTCGGTGCCTTCGTGGGGTGATGGCTGTCCTTCCTGCCATCTGGTACCATTCTTTGAAGGCATGGTTCACAGCTGTGATCTTCAAAGACTGGTTCCACCGCCACTTCGTCAAGGAGGTCATCCATTACCAGACGAAGACACTGGGAATCCCGCGCGACCAGGTAAAGGCCCTCCTTCTCGACAATGCACCTGCCCATCTATGCGACAAGGACTTGGTTGCTGAAAATGGCCATATTATGTGCATGTTTCTGCCACCTAATACGACTGCTCTCATCCAACCAATGGACCAAGGAGTGATCGTGGCAATAAAGTGCCTATACCATCGGAAGTTCCTGGACGAGGTGATGGTTGTTCTCGAGGACGAGGACGAGTGCAGGGAGGGACGTGACACATGAGGCAAGTGGACTTTGGAAAACCTTCGCCGCTACAACATCAAGTCTGCGCTGTACAACTGGGCTAGTGCATGGAAGGAAGTCCCCGTGAAGACTCTGGAAAATGGTTGGTCTTGTCTGCTTCTCGGAACGGATGTGGAGTACGATTTTCTAGGATTTGACGTGGATGACTTCCATGCACGGCTATGTACGCACGGCGACGATGTAGATGTGGATGATGTTCGTGAGTGGTTGGATGACGACGTGGGCGATCCTGGGTATCAGACGTTGTCTGATATCGAGATCGCGTCTTCTGTTGCAGGTGTCAGTACCGAACTTGAAGATTCCGACGATGAAAGCGACGATGATGCGGACTCCTCTCAGCAGGACACTACCCCAGCCATCCTCAAGCTGAGCGCACTCCGAGAACATCTAGAGTTCGTCCTAGACTACCTGGAACACCTGGACTGCGACAGGGAGATGGGGCCCTTGGGACTCGTGGAGGAAGTGCGTGCTTTCAGTCAGTGCATCATCAGTCGTCAGAATCGTCGGTCATTGCGTCAATCAACCATTGACAGTTTTTTTCAGTCCCGTGACCCCCGCTGTGCCCAGCCCTGGCTCCACTCCGTTGCCTCCCCAAGACAGGCCCTCATGCTCCTAGCCACAGCCCAGCACATCAGCCACAGTGGAGTCACCGCTTGACGTGAGTTTGCGGCTGTCTTCAGAGTCGTCTGCAGTGGGTATGCCATCACCACGACCCAGCGATGCACCCCTAGGTCACCTGCCAGTGATACTCTCGGACTCTGACAGTGAATAAACAGCAAGAACTTCTCCACTAGACCACACGGGAATTTAGAGTGTTGTGCAGTGAAAAAAACAGTGTGTTGTGTTAAGGATTTACAGTTGTGAGAGAAGACTCAATTGGAAAAAAATTTAACGTAAATAGACTTGTTTGTTTTGGCTTTGGAAAATTATAAGAATGGGAAAAGTTAAAGTGCAACACTTAGTAAGTTACAATGGAGCATTAGTTAGACAAGAGTGCACACTGTGAAGAGAACGGACTTCTGTGTGCAATTGACTAAGTTCAGTGCAAGACTTCAGGAACAGTGTACTGCAAGTGCTTCAGGAAATCCTTCTTACTGTCAGAGTCTGAGAGGAGGCAGTTATTCATCGAGGTGGCCATGGACTTGCTGTAAGTAGGCAGAATGTTTCATACTGTACTTTTTTCCATACTATACTTACCTCATTTCACTCTTTAATGTCCTTTATTGATGTGAATAGGGTGTTAGGAGCTATGCATGTGCAGTAGGAAGGTGTTTTTCTGAGTTAGGCTAGGTTAGGGTCCATAAGTACAAGTCCATAAGCTGGGGCCCAATATCCGGACAGAACCAATATCCGGACCTACCTATGGCTCTATTATGTCGGATATTGGAGTGATTACTGTATATATATATATATATATATATATATATATACAGTATATATATATATATATATATATATATATATATATATATATGTATATTTACCAGTGTAAACGTCGTCCAGTGCCAGGGTGAGGCGGTGGTTAGTCATACCACTAATTACCGATTTTGTAGTTAATTAATACCGTACTGTAGGGAATACACACACATATCCCATGCCTATAACTGTTGTCATGATCCATGGCTACAGTGTTTGCTGACACACCAAAAGTGACTGAGACTGAGAGGGCTTCGGCTTGGTACTAGTCCCTTGAATCAAGTTTATGTTCGCCATAAAGTACCTGTACATTCGTCATGAAGTGTCCAGCAGGATTGATTCATAATAACCTAACAGGATGTTTATTCTATCCAAATAATTCATATAATACTTATCAAATTTACTACTGTTTCACGCCTTGCATAAAAGCTTCAAGACGAATGAGACGAGAAGCCGGAATGACCATTTGCCATTTGAAAACAAAGGGCGAGAGGCTCCGATCATGTTACCCCTACAAAGATCAGAGGACAAATGGCATGTTTGTGGCGGCCTCTGGCAACACCAACCTGCCATGCGCCGTAGGGGGCGGACAGTAGGGGGGACAGATTAGGCGTTTTTTGTAGCACCTCGGAAAGTCAAAGGGGTTTGAGATTCCGCTGTTGGAAAGTCAAACTCCGTAACGAGGAGTTTGCCCGTGCGATGGTGCATACCCAAACTACCAATCAGCGTGTTGTGTAGCGGAGTGTAGCCAGTTAGGGAGTTTAGCATGGTGTTTAATGCGCAGTATCAGAAAATATTCATTTTTTATATTATAATGGCTAATAAATAATCATGTTAATGACTGTATGACAAGGAATTCTAACAATGTACTTTATTACGAAAATAAATCAATTTAAATGTTCCATCTCGCACCTCCAGCCCCAAAATGGCTGACGCGTCCGATGAATTGACTGTGGTTTTGGCTTCATTTCAACGAAAGTACAAAATTACACAGTTCTTACGTAACGTCTCAGCCAGTCATAAGTATTTTCATGTTATGTGTTTTTTGAGGGATATAGAAGCATTTCCAAACCGTGAAAGGTGCTTGGATCCCTAAATTATCGAGTTCATCATACATCCTACCGCCGGAACTGCAGCCATTGAAACAAGTTTACAAATCCACTGCAAGGTTGGGCTTATTTGAAAAGAGTAGGAGAGTAAACGGTTCCTACTGCCCTTAATTTCTGCTTCGGAATAGAACGAAAATTATAAGTAATGCTCCTACGTTTATCTTAGCATAAAATGTCATTATGAGAAAGTTGTCATCTCATTTCCTTGCAGACTGGTTATGTACGACAATTCTTCCAAGGATCACAGTGCTCCTTCGTCTGGCTGTGCTATTGCTTAGCGTTCTGTAAAGTCCAACAGCAGAAAACCAAACCCTTTTGACTTTCCGAGGTGCTACAAGAAACGCCTATTATAACGCTACAGTGGCCTCTGGCAACACCCCGCGCATGCGTCGTAGGGGGGAGACAGTAGGGGGACAGATTATAACGGTACACCGTCACTCGCTCCATTGCTTTTGTGTTTATCTTATTATTGTAGGGGAATGGCTGGGAAAAGGAGGGAGGTGAGAAGACAGGAAGAAATCAGTGGGATAGAAGTTGTGGAAGCAATGAAGAAGGTTAAATTGGGGAAAGCCCCAGGAATTGATGGAGTGTGTGGTGAAATGCTGAAGCATGGGAGAGAGATAGTAGTAAAATGGATGTGGAAGATGTGCAGATTGGCCTGGAAGGAAGGTAGAGTCCCGGAGGATTGGAAGTCAGGTATAATTATTCCCCTTTACAAAGGAAAAGGGGAAAAAGAAGTGTGTGGTAATCATAGGGGCATTTGTCTTAGTTTAATAGGAAAAGTTTATGGTAGGATACTTATTGACAGAGTTAGAGAAAGAACAGAGGAATTAGTTGGAGAAGAACAGGGAGGCTTTAGGAAGGGAAGAGGTTGTGTAGATCATATATTCATTCTTAGATCTTTAGTGGAAAAGTTTCTAGAGAAGGGAAAGAAGTTGTATGCAGCTTTCATGGATTTGGAGAAAGCATATGACAGTGGATAGACAAGGATTGTGGAAAGTATTAAGAATATATGGAGTAGATGGGAAGTTGTTGAATGCTGTGAAGAGTATGTATGATGGTGTGAAGGCTGCAGTGCATGTGGATGGTGAACTAAGTGAATTTTTCTCTTTAAAGGTTGGGTTGAAACAGGGATGTGTCATGTCTCCATGGTTGTTCAATCTGTACATGGATGGGGTAATAAAAGAGGTACAAGGTAGGGTAGTGGATGTTGGAGTGGCCCTGGTGAGAGAGGATAGTGTTTGGAAACTCCCTGTACTGTTGTTTGCAGATGATACTGTGTTGTTGAGTGAAGACGAAGGGGAGCTGCAAGGCATGGTGGGTGAGTTTGGGAGAGTGTGTAAGAAACGGAATCTAAAGGTGAATGTAGGGAAGAGTAAAGTGATGGTCTTTGAGAGAGGTGAAGTCAGTGAATGTACAGCGAGGTTGGATGGTGAGGAATTGGAAAATGTGAGTACATTTAAGTACATTGGTAGTGTGATGAGTAAGGATGGAGGTTTGGAGGGTGAAGTGCTTGAAAGGGTACAGCAGGGAAGAAAGGTTGCTGGTTCTTTGAAAGCAGTGATAAGAAATAAGGAAGTGAACATGGAAGTGAAAAAGTTACTGCATGACAGTATTGTGATACCAACTCTAATGTATGGAAGTGAAGCTTGGACGTTGTTGGAAGGACACAAGTCAAGAGTTAGAGCAGTGGAAATGAGTTATTTAAGAGGAGCCTGTGGAGTCACATGGAGAGACAGGCTGACGAATGAGGATATAAAGGAGCGTTGTGGTGTGGATGTGGATGTGATAGAAAGCATTATGAGGAACACACTGAGGTGGTTTGGCCATGTGGATAGGATGGAGGGTGAAAGGCTGACGAAAAGAGTGTATGTGAGTGAGGTGGAGGGGGGAAGAGGGAAGGGGAGGCCGAGGATGAGATGGAGGGATGGGGTGGAGAGGTATATGAGAGAGGGGGGTGTGAATTGGGAGCAGGGCAGTGAAATGGCGGGGGACAGAGCGACGTGGAGGCAATTTGTTTGTGGCCACCCCAAACGGGATTGAGGCATCTGGCAATAGATAGAGAGATAGTTCACTGTGTCTATTCTTTCTAACACTTGGTCTATCACGGTCAATTCACTATTCCGCCTCGTCACTGCTCGATCACTATTATTGCACAGTCACTGTCACTATGGTTCATCTGGCGCCGAGGGTGCGGCTGAGGGGCAACACAGCTCTGCTACTGACGGGGCTGTACGCCACCAGGAGACTCCATGCTCAGGGGGCACGGGATCATGTGCAGGGGCGTCTGCTCTCGTCTGGGGCTGTGGGTGGCGAAGGACCCGTACTCTCAGGGCTGGGGACAGGACTGCGGCCCTCAGGACTGAGGCCGAACTATTGCCTGAACCGGTCGTTCAGGCTCCTGACGGAGGGGGGGGTCTTCTGCCGTCGAGGTGTGGGGAGTTCCCGCCTGGGCGTTCTGGGGAGGGTCTGGGGTTCCCGAGGACTGCAGTTCTGCCGACAGGAGGGGGCTGCATCACCGGTCTGCATCAGGGTCCATCAGGTGAGTCTCCCCCAGAGCCAGTCGTAGGGAGCAGAGGCCGGGGGAGACTCAGGGCCTCTCCAATACTCCTCTACGCCCTCTATGCTGGGGGTTGGGAAACAGGTGTCAAGCTTAGGCGGCGGGGTGGCTCTCGGCCACTTCCTGCCGTAGGGCCCAGCTACTGGCCGTGGCTTCCTAGGGGCACTGCTACAAGCCACCAAGGCCCGGCTACTGGCTGTAGCCTGGGAGAGTGAGTGACTGCCAGCAAACCCAGGGGCACCTTTGGAGCGGCTACAGGCTGTCTGACGAAGGCGGGAGCAGCTGCAGGCCGACTCCTGCAGGAGGGGTGTAGAGCAGCTACAGGCCGACTCAGGGGGAACACCTTCGGAGCAGCTACTGGCCGTCTGACGAAGGCGGGAGTGGCTACCAGCCGTCTCCTTGTTACCCTCAGAGCAGCTACCGGCCGTCTCCTTAGCGAGGGGTGAGTGGCTACTGGCTGTCTCAGAGGGAACAACTTCAGAGCGGCTACAGGCCATCTGATGAAGGTGGGAGCGACTACAGGCCGACTCCTTCAGGAGGGGTTTGGAGCGGCTACCGGTTGTCTCAAGGGGAACAACTTCGGAACTGCTACAGGCCGTCTGACGAAGGCGGGAACGGGTACAGGCCGACTCCTGCAGGAGGGGTTTGGAGCGGCTACCGGCCGTCTCCGGAAGGACACCTTCAGAGCGACCACAGGTCGTCCCTTGGCGAAGGCGGGAGCGGCTACCGGCTGTCTCCTGATTACCCTTAGGATATTGGCCGTTTCCTTAGCGAGGGGTGAGCAGCTACTGGCCGTCTCAAAGAGGAAGACACCTTCAGAGAGGCTACTGGCCATCTCCTGACGAAGGCGGGAGCGGCTACTGGCTGTCTCCTTTTGGGTGCTGGCAGGAGCTGGATAGGCAGCTCCACCCCTTAGCTGGTTGGTGAAGGCTTGCCCGGAAGGTAGTGCTGTATTCCTGCTATGGCAACGGCAGGCAGGCTCCGGGTCATAGGGGCGCTCAGCCCGGGCTGACTTAGGCCATTGTAGCACTAAGTCCCGGCGTGCTGCTGCTGCTCCTCCGTGGGCTACCTGTGGTGGTGTCTGGGAGTTCATGGAGGCACTATGCTGTATTCCTTGTTGGGGTAGCTGGGTGTTCCAGGGGGCACTATGCTGCAGTTTACCACCATCCACTGGGAGGGCAGAGGTGAAGGTGTGGGGTTGAGGGCGGGGCACTTGGTGCAGGGTGCAGGGGAGAGGGTGGCGGGTAGGGAAGGGGTGGGGGAGCGGCGGGGTGTTGGTGGTGCAGGTGAGTTGTCAGGTGAGGTATGATGTGGCTTGGCGGCCGGGGAGGCGGAAGTGGCAGGGAAGGGGGAGGGGGATGGAGAGGAGGAGGTGTAGCATTCGTAGGTAGGAGGGGGAGTGGTGCCGGCGTAAAGGGGTACAGGGCGTGGGGCTGGGACGGTTGGGGCAGCAGCGCAGAAGGGGCGCATGTGCCGGTTTCGGAGGGTGCGAGGGGCACCGTGGTAGTTGATAGTGACTTGATAGGGGTTGGGGACACGAGTGATGGTGTGGGGTCCTGTGAAGCGGGGTGCGAGTTTGTGAGGGGTGGGTAGCTGGGTGATCATGACAGTGTCACCTGGTTTGTAGGGGTTGGATGCAGTGCTGGGGCTGAGGTCTAGGTTGTGTTGGAGGTGGGTCAAACGGCGCTTGAGGTGGGGTAGTGGGTCCGTCATGGGAGCGGAAGTGGGCAGTTGCAGATCCTGCCGAAGGGGCAGCAGGAGGGGTGTCTTTCCAAATACTCGCTCATATGTCAAAATTCCGTCCTCTCGGGGGCAGGAGTTGATGCCCCATTGTACGATTTTTACATGGGCGGGCCAGTCATCGTCCTTAGCAGCTTCTATTCTTGTGCGGAGCTGATTCATGAGGGTACGATGGCGCGCTCAAACACTGCATTTCCCTGTGGCCAGCAGGGGGAGGTGTGGGAGATGTTGTACCCAAAAATATTGGCTAGTTCCTCCCAGAACTTACTGGTGAATTTGGATGCGTTATCTAAGTGGGTCGCTTGGGGAATGCCAAAGTAGGGAAAAATGTGCCAAAGGAGGGCATCAGCTACTGCGACAGCATGGTGTTCCTTTGCTGGGCAGGCCATGACGAACTTGGAATACGTGTCTATGAACGTGATGACATATCTATAGCCCGATTTTGGAGGCAGAGGCCCTACTACATCAATTGCTAACAGCTGCCAGGGTTTGTGGGTGGTGATATGGCCCGATGGTCCCGCGGTGCGTGTGATGTCTTTACCAAGGGCGCAGGTGCGGCAGCTTTGGATGATTTCTTTGGTGAGGGCGGAAGGGTTTGGTGTCCAGTAGGCATCGCTGAAAACTTACAGCAGTTTTTTTGTGCCCAGGTGAATGCCGTTGTGGGTGTGGTGTCGTAGGGCGTCGAGGGCGGTGTCAGGGGCTAGGAGAATATGACTGGAGGGGGTCAGGAGGTGATTGCCCTGGTGATACAGTTTTTTGAAAAGGTGGTGAGGAATCCAAGGGGGTCGCTCCTTGCAGTGCCGCTGCTGGAGGAGGTCTGGTTCCAGTTGGGCTGCGTGGATGGGGAGCTGAGAGAGAGCATTCGCGTTGGTGTGGAGTTTGCCAGGTCGGTATGAGATTTCGCAATTGAATTCCTCCAGAGTTTCGCGCCATCTGATGAGTTGGGCGTTGTGGGTGTCAGACTGTCATAACCACTGGAGAGATTGGTGGTCCGTAATGATATTGACTTGAGTCCTGGAGAGATATGCCCAGAAGTGTTCTAGCGCCCAAATTATGCCCAAGCATTCTTGCTTGGTGGCGGCATAGTTTTTCTCCACCTGATTCAGGGTTTGGCTGGCACAGGCGATGATGTGCTCACAGCCCTCTTGGATTGTGCTAACAAAGCGCCTATGGCAAGGAGAGAGACGTCAGTGCAGAGGTGGAAGGGGAGGGGATAGTCGGGAAAAGCCACGATGGGGGTGGAAACGAGCTTGTGTTTGAGCTGCTGGAAGGCAGCTCGTCTCTCATCCATCCAGAGGAACAGTTCCCCCTTACGGGTCAGGTCATGGAGGGGTTTGGCGATGTGGGCAAACCCTTTCACGAAACGGCAGTAATAGGATGTCAAACCGAGGAAAGCTCAGATGCCGTGAACGTCCTGCGGTGGAGGTATGTCTGCGATAGCACGGAGCTTGTCAGGGTCGGGAGATATTCCTGCCAGGGAGATGACGTGCCCCAGGAACGAGATGGTTCTGGTGTCTAGAACGCACTTGGTGGGCCGGAGTTTGAGGCCTGCCTGTCGGATCCTGGTAAAAACCCGGCGGAGGCGCTGCAGGTGGTCGGCCCAGGTTTGGCTGAAAACTATGACATCATCCAAGTATGTGAGGAATATTTCCCACGTGAGACCACTGAGGACGGACTCCATTAACCTGGAGAAAGTGGTGGGGGCGTTGCAGAGACCGAACGGCAGGACATTGAACTCGTAGTGCTTTCTGTTACTAGTCGAGAAAGCAGTTTTGCCTCGATCTTCCTGACGCACGGGAACCTGCCAATACCCCGACTGGAGGTCCAGGGTAGAGAACCAGGATGCTCCATACAGGGAATCCAGGGAATCGTTTGTGCGTGGGGGCGGAGTGGCGTCTTTGGTAGTTACGTCATTAAGTCGGTAGTCAACGCAGAAATACATCGTGCCGTCTTTCGTTTCATGAGGACGATGGAGGAGGACCAGGGGCTGGTGGAGGGGGAGACGACTCCAGCTTCGATCATCTCCTGCACTTGGCGGTCTTCCTCTTCCCGCTGTTTAGGATTCTTTCGTCGAGATGGCTGTCGGATCGGCGGGCCCGTCATATGAATTTCGTGAGCCAGGTAGGTGGTGTGTCCGATGTCTGCTGGCCCTGCCGCGAACAGATCCTGGAAATCCAGGAGAAGGTGGCGTAGGGTGTCTGACTGATGGGTGGAGAGATGGTCAGGAATGGGGGGCAGGGGGGCGGGGGAGTAGGAGGGGGAAGGGAAGCAGGGCTTCGCTTCCTCCATCTCTCTGATTACAAGCCCTTTAGGGAGGGTCAGGGGTGATGGGGCGAAGTTGGCATTTCGGACTGCCGTACGATGTGGGGGGAGGAAAGTCGGAGGCAGAAGGCAGGCCAAGAGGGTTCCCGGTGGCAGGAGTGGGGAGAATAGGACAGAGGGGCCGGAGGGCCGGTTAAGGGGCACCCAGGCTTCTTGATGAGGGGGAATGGTGACAGCGGCGAAAACGATGGCAGGAAAAGAGGGAGGGGGGAATGTGGGGGGGAGGGGGGAGAAAGGAGGGGGGGGATGAGTCTTTCAGCCAGGGCCATGGAGTGCAGGTGCAGACGGCCCGGGGGTGGAGGGTCGGGCGGTACACGGAACTGGAGCTGTCTATTGTGGCAATCTATGGTGGCCCCAAGCTTCTGCAACAGGTCTAGCCCCAGGTACCTATCGTAATTCCGGCAGGAAGAGTCGAAAATTATAAACTGGTGCTGGGTTGACACCGGTTGGTGGGTGTTGACTCAAGGCCCGTGTCTCCTTGCAGATGGGCAGGGGGCCATCCCACGCATCCACAAGGTGAGTAGCTGTGGGGCAGAGCTGGCCAAAGGTCAATTTGTGGCAGGAGAAGTAATGGCTGCAAAGGCATGATCTGGCCGCTCCCATATCGACCAGAAATCTGGCTTTCACCCCGTTCAGCTTCATCTTGGGGGGAACTGGGGGCCGATATTTGGGGGAAATGGCCCCTGCCACTGTGGGATGGTGCGGGGGTGGGCCTGAAAATCCAGCTGTCTGGGGCCTCCTTCTTGCTCCAGCTCCTGTTCCCCAGGATCGGTCTCCTCCACAGGTGCAGGTTCATCCTCTGTTGCCTTGTCCTCTAGAGAGGAGACTGCGCTGGCCTGGGGTGGTAGTTTTCTGACATGCAGCCTTCAACTGGTCCCGGATATCATGCAGTGGGCACCTGGAGCTGCACGCCGAGAATTCCCAGGGATTCACTAGGATAAGGTTGAGGTTCTCCCTGTGGGCGGGGCGCCGTTGGGTGGGGTGTGCCCTGGGTAGGCTGGGCGCTGGGGTGGGGCTGGTACAGGGCATGGTCAGACTTGGTTTTACTGGGGGAACCGGAATTTTGGAGGGAAGCTTTTTCACCACGTTGATCTGCTGGGGTGCAGGGCTGGAGGTCAGGAGATGCCGTATTAGTTGGATGTCTCTATCCATTTCTCCAGTCGTGTCATGGATCGTAAAGTGTTCTTTACAACACTGGGGAGCACTCTCAGGAGAGTATTAGAGGTATGTTGTTACAGGGTTTTTTTATCTGCCTCCGGGTAGGCAGTGGTGACCAGGCGTCTTGCCCGAATTAGAGTATCATCTAGATTCCCGTCGAAAGTCAAACTATCCAGTTGGGATAGTGCCACCACTTTCCCTATTGATTGGGTGATGGCTTGGATCATGAGTTTCGTGAAATTCTGCAGGTGAGCTCTGAAACGATTTTTGGTGCTATATTAGCCGCCGCTTTGCCCAACAGTGGGAGTGTAACTGCAATTTTTTGTTGGTCATTTTCAAACCCGATAAATAATAAAGGTTTGATGATCGCCAGATATGTGTAATGTTAGGAATACTGCACATCTGTGTTGTTGTTGCTATAATTATAATTATTATTATTAATGCATACCACGTATAGTCACCGGTGAAGGGTGAACAACAGGCCTGGTAACCCAAGGATGAGGTGAGGGATGATGTGGTGTCAGAGTGGGGAAGGAGTAATGTCCATGGTGGGTGGGAGAGAGGGGGGTGCAACTGGGGTAGCAGTGTGGGGTAAGTCACGAGTTGTCGACGGTTGGACAAGGACGATGTGGTTAGTAGATACACAGACATAAGGACAATCATATGTATTATTATACAGATTTATAGTGGATTAGTAGTAGGAGTAGCAGTAGTAGTATTGTGAGGGAAATTAGACACAATGGGAAAAGGGGGATTAGTAGTGGCAGTACTAGTAATGGTAGTAACAGATTCAACAGTCTTGTGGTAATATTGTTTGTGTGACAAAGATGATTTGAGGAATAATGTAATACAGTAGGGGTTATAGGACCGGCCAACTAGAAACCCCCTAAAGCTTATGACAGCACGCAATACGAGGATATGGGTAAGAGTGATAAAAAAGGCGAGACTGAAGGGAAATAATGCATGTATGAGGTGAAGCAACAGTTAAGGCCTGGATACCGTGGCGTAGCAGCATACTACAACTGTATCTTCGTTGTCTCATATTATTTTGTGTTGTTTGCATCTAATTTCATCCGGTTATAGTAAATTATTGGTGAATGCTCTCTGCTGCCCATCACAATGTGGTTTCTATGTGCACATAATAACTGCAACATTTATAACCATCAGCGCAGTTACTGTGGGAATCAACATTAAATTCACAATCATTCTATATTATAGCTATGGTCAGTCCAGGAATAACATATTCACAAAAATTATCGCTGCAGTGATAATGACCAGTTGCAGCTTACATACAACTGGCTTGGTGCTTTATTTGTATGATGAGGATCCGAAACAGATGGATCGTGTCTGGGCCAATTTTACAGGACACCGTGGTAACATAGTAGTCTATGTTATACAGTAATATATACCAAGTATAATAGAAATGCATAATGTTTTGCAGGTGAATAGCAGGGAAATATTTCGAATCCAGTGTCATTAGGTTTCTCACTATTCACCTTGTAGCTCAGTTCCAAACTACCATTCACGGTTGTCCGTTCGCCTGCCCTCTCTCAAACCCTGACTTCCACTTCCTTCCACCGAGGGGGGTACAGAAACTTTGGTGCGTGGGTGTACATGGAGCATATAATAATTCTTGAGGGAATTGAATTCTTGGATAAAATTTTGGCGCCGCAACAATTTGGTCATATGGCACCAAAAAAACAAAGGATTAAAACCTGCTTGGCAAAACATATCTATGTCTATATCTTCAAAAAGTAAGTGAAAAGAAATGCAACAAAATAAACTAGAACTCTGTAACTGTCCTGCAGACAGTCACTAGCCTCCACCTACTTTTTCTTACAATGACCTTGACCCCATTGGAAAGATTTGGATTTTTTTTCCTATCAGCAATAGCCCATTCCAGGACACATAACCTGGGCTCTTTAGATTCCTGGAAGCGTAGCGAGACTCTGAGGCCGGAATAATAATAATAATAATACCACCAAAATCAATAGTCCCCACTTATGTAATAGGTGGAGATTAGTAATTATGCCCTCATCCACAACTAAAACCATCATCATTGTTTTTGTGGGCGAAAGAGATGTTGCCGGGAGAGTGAGTGATTCGTATCAATGGTCACATTAAAAACTCCAGTAGACATGACCCCCTTATCTCGTCCACTTATAATTCTGATATGACCCTTTATGACATCCCCTTTTGCTGTGCTTAAATGATTTAGATTTTTTTTCTATCAGCACTGGCCCGTGCCAGGACACATAACCTGGGCCCTTCAGATTCATTGGGCAGTCTCCGGTTTTTCTGGAATCTTCGTGAGACTCTGAGGCCAGAATGATAACAATAATACCAGCAAAAACAAGAGTCTCCAACTATGTAGTAGGTGGAAACTAATAAAGAAATAACAGCAATAAAAGGTGGAGGAAGTCAGCCTACTACTGAAAGTAAAAAATATAAGCCTGATAGCTAGGGACTTCTCCAAGCATGGAGGACAGATACCAGGCACCACCCGTCTCCCTGTGTGTAAGGAGAAACTTCTGATGCAGGTCCCCGGACTTGGACACTCGACCAGCAAGTGACAGACAATAAGGGGAACCATGCAGTTATCTCAGTACTGCTAAGACCCGCCACACATCAAGAACTCATGAGTAAGCGGTGAGTGTCCAGTGCTAAGCCAGGCAACAGCCACCAATCGCCATGGCATGGAGGGGAGAATCCTCGGCACTATCACCCTCTGAAAAATATTTATTATTAACAGCAACATCCCATTGTCTTTGCCAACAAGTACAATTTACAGACTTCAAGGAAGATGTCATGTCAGAAATAGGAAACAGGCAGTTGGGAGGGGACTTTGGAGCAGACATGGCCTTAGCCTCTGTAGAAACTTCGTAGCTTCTTGTAGTGTGTTTTGTAGATCAGTTATACACATATTAGACTCGTGGACGAGCGGTTGTTGTACGCGAGTAGTTTTGTAAGTAGGTAATCTTATTTCCTTTTTGTCATGCAATGACAGGAGAGGTAAAAATTAGTATGTGACTATTTTTATTTGTCTTGGAAAAATTAACAAAGTCTCTCACACACGAATGAAGTATAGAGTCCCACTAGCTACCTCCCTGTCTCGCTTTATCTCTCTCTGCCACACTCACTCCCCTGTTGCTAGCCTCTTTCTCCCTACTACCTTTTGGTTGTATGGCTCGCCCCTTTCTGAGCTCTGATTCCTACATTCATTTTTAACAGGGGTCGTGTCATGTGTGCTATACTGTCGTGGAAGCTTCTAGAATACTGTATGTCTGTGTGTATGTACTGCCTCCGGTGCACGACCAGCATTCCTTCACTTAAAGAGTTGCAAGCTAATTTCCTTTTCCTACACCTTGTCTGGTGCTCCATCAATCTATCTATCCATCATGCTATCTATTATGATTTGTTTTTATAATATGGAGTCCTGACATCTCTCGGTCACACCACTGGCGGTCCTCCGACAGCATTCATTATTGACATATTCTATTCAGTTATTACATAACATTGATTATAATACTGTATAGATATAATATTCATGTTAATATTGCAGTGATCCAGTAACATTATATTTTTAAAACAAGTTGTATACATAATTGAATAAATGCAGTATGGTTGAATTGGTTATTGTATGATATTTTGTAATATGTGTATGTATAACAGTAAAATGCATATATGTAAAAAAAAATAGTTCAAAGTTAAGATTATGGTAAGAGCTATTAATATTTCATATAGAGATAATGATACTGGTATACTTCCATATCATGTGTCATTCTTTTTTTTATAAAATTAATACTATATACAAAATATGTACACTTCATTCAGGGGGGTTAACTTGAATGCTTACTCTACCCCCGCTAAATACTGACTCCAAATTTGCAATTCTTGCATGCATTCTGTGCATTGTGAACAGCACTACTGCAAATATAATACAGAAGAAAACAGTAGGTGATGGGCAATAAATATGAGTTGAACATACTCAAACTCAAATCTTCCCAGGGCTTCGTTGTTTCATTGATCAGTTGCATAGTTTCAAACTTAGGTGAAGTCAACTTAATACTTGTGCTCATGTTTAAGTCCATATTAGGCAGTGGGTGGAAATGTTTGTGTGCATGATTGAGGATGGCATAGTGACTGATGATGGCGTTGTGATTGATGGTGGATAAAGTGGACATGGATGGTGTAAATACCGTACAGTAGTCTGGTGCTATGTATAATCCTGATGCTGAAGTATGAGATGGTGGTATATCTGGACAGACTATGTAAACTGATGTGTTATGAGTGAAATAAAAAAAAACTGTGAGTGTCCGATGCGTTGATGGTGTACAAGCTTATCTGGAGCAAAAGTGAAGTTGCAGTGATTATGAATGTTGTGATTTCTTATGATAGCCATTTCACAAGGGACTGTATCAGTAGGCTGAAATGTGAAAATGTACACAGGCAAAGGTAAACAGCATGTAAGGATGTGCGGCACTTTCGTTCAATCGTTGAGTCACTTGCAAAAGTGACAATGTTCCGTCTCTTTTGATGAGTTCGGTGTCTGTGTTGATGTTGATGATGACCAAAGTGTTATTATTCTTAGAAGGGAAGGAGTGTATTTCGTAATCTGTGAACAGGTCGTCAGTTATGAATGATACATGAACTACTACTGATGTTGGTGTTAGTGTTGCTTCTAAATATGGATAATATTGCATGAAATCCCTACTTCAGAACAAAGGCTTCAATATATGCCTTGACTAATTATCTGACATAGCTCATGAACTGGAGGTCAACTGTGATCTTGCGATCACCGGCATTCGAAATTCCTTGCATAAGTGCCCTATAATGAACTCGTGTTGTCTAATTGGAGTAGAATTGTGTCAATGTGTTCCGTGATGATGGAAAAGTGTTATGTTCCCTTCCATGTCGTTTATTTTATATACACTTTTGAGAGCTATGTTTTCCACCTGTTTCAGATTTTTCACGATTGTCTTCATTGCTAAGTTATGTCCTGCGATCAGTTTATCATGGTATGTTAGTACCTGAGCTATTTTATTATTTTTTTTATTTATTTCTTGAAGGTCTTCCTCTGTAGCCAATCCAAAGATGTTCCCAAGAACTGCACCACCCAGGCCGAACAAACCGCGCTTTTGGCGAGTACGTGTGATGATGTTCTTGGCGCTCAATACCTCCGTTCCATGAGATGGGAGATCTTGGATCATGATGAGCATAGTGTACTTCGTCTGTTCTCTCTTCCATTTCCCTAACTTCACTATTTCGCTCACTTCCTTTGTGTTATGTGCTGGTGAAACATAGCCTCCTATCATGAAGTCCAGGGTCCTCATGGGTCTCGTGTTGTTTTCTAGATAAAAAGGTAATTCGTATAATTAATTCAAACTGATTTCAGTACTCATGACATCTTTTACGATTGACATCGTGGCCATTGGAGCTATGAGGCAGCCTTCCCGCACTATGTGTTGGGGGTCTAAGTGAGCATATCCTCTTGCTATGTAGAGGAGAATCCATAGCATAAGTCTCTTCATCGTTACCTACCGACAAAAAAAAAAAAAAAAATCAATTTTCTAATATGGTCATGCTATGGTCGATGATAGTGATGATGTGCGTTACGGTTGACTAACGTAGAACAATAACTTGATTGTTATTTCATTTATAGAAGGAGTTTAAATCGATATTTAAATCTCGTTAATGATGTACTGTAGATTTTATTGGAACAGTTGCACCTGTGTTTGTTTGGTATATGGCCTTAATTTATTTTTGTAGTTGTTGTTTTCTTGATTGGTTTCATGCGTTACTTTCGGTTGTTTGGTTGTATCTGAGGCTGTATAATTATTGGATAGTTCCCTTGAAACTCGTTTTAAATGGTCAATATGAACTTGTTTCTCATCGCCATTTGGCAGTGACCTAATTGAAACTTTGTTTGCTTTCATGTTAATTACTCAGTATGGGCCCTCAAATTATGGGGGTAATTTATTTTCTCGTATGAATGATACCATAGACAATGTCTCCTAATCTGATAGGTGATTCTCTTGCCTTTTTATTAAATGCCTCCGTCATTTCTTCCTTGGACATCGTTAATTGTTTTTTGACTCTTTTGTGTATGTCCTGGAATTCAAGTAAATGGAGTTTAAAGTAATCATTGTAGTTGTATATGGGTAGATTTTGACCTTCTAGAATCTCATATGGTAGTTTTTTATCTGCCCCATATATAATGAAATGTGGTGTGTCTCCTATAGATTTATTTATAGATCCATTAATTGAGGCTTCTACTCTGGGAATCCAATCACCCCAGCTTGCATAATTTTCATTGAGAATGTGTCGTAGCACATCTAATACTTTTTTTGTTTTGTCTCTCTACTAACCCATTAGATGCTGGGTGATAGGCTAAAACGTTAACCTTTTTGATATTGTATTGTTTACATATTTCTTGTAAGATATCAGAATTAAATTCTCCTCCATTATCACTTATTAGTACCTTTGGGGTAGTAAAGCGACATATTACATTATCTATTATTGCCTTTGCTACTGTCTCTGCTGTTTTATCTTTAATTGGGGCTAAAATTACATAACAGGAGAAATGATCCGTTGCTACGAATAGGAATTGGTTATTATTGTATGATAATGGCATCTTGAGTAAATCAAACGCGACAATGTCCCATGGTTGATGTGGTACAGGGTAATTACCTATAGGTGCAGGTGAAATTGGGTATCCTTTGTGTTTTGCACATGATTCGCATCTGTCTATATGATTGTTTATATCTTTTCATAATGATGGCCAGTAATATAACAACTGGGCTTGTTTGAATGTCCTTAACCTTTACAGGATGTCCTGCATGTGGGCTACCGTGTATCGTTTGTAATACTTGGGGTATCATGTCATTAGGTACTACCAATTGTATATTTCTTTCTTCGGCGTTTTGGTTGTTCTGGGTTGATCCTGTATAAGGCATTATTGATTATTGTGAATTGTTCAAGTGGTACATGTAGTTTGGGTAATTGTATGTCATCGCCACTTTCTAACTTGTATATAAATTTAGACCATGTTGGATCAAGTCTTTGTGCTTTAGTGATTTCATTGTGGTTTGGGATGTCTCTCTTGAGATCTAATCCTGCGACATGAATTGTCTTGGGTTCGTAGACAATGTGTCGGCTACTAGATTCATTTTGCCTTGTATATAATGAATATGTACATTGTAGTTTTCGACTGTACATTTCCATCTTGCTCTCTTCCCAGAGAGGAGTTTTTCTCTAACCCGTCACGTCCCGAGCACTTTCGCACCTCCGACACCCCCCAGTCCCGAGCATTTTTGGATTTTTTTTGTGGGGGGGCTAAAACCTCCGCTTTCGGTGAGAAACATCGAAAATTCATAGAGAAATCGTTCACCTGAGGTTTAAAATAATCGATACAGGTAGGAGTACCTCCTTACCTTACAGGGTTTTCTATCAGGCTGGCTGCAAAGAAAACGAGTTCTATGGGAGGATAACTATTCCACACCACTCATAAACGGTATTTATTTATTTATTTGGTACGAATTTATATGTAGTATGAGAGTATATTGGTTTTCAAACCGTAATATAGGCATTATAAGCATTGTTTCACTCACTAACTCATCACCATTCCTGACCTTCTTTTGCCACATTACCTGATCATCATTTCTGACTGTTTCTTCCTCTAATGCTATGTAAACTTTGTCCTCCACATTGTCATCGATTAGGGAATCACTCTGGCCCTGAATGTCTTTATTGGCCAGGTCACTGGTAACAGGTGAATTGCCTGGACAGTGGGGGGGGGGAGGTTATGCAGTGTAAGGCATTGTATCTGCTTGGCATCTTGTAGAGGAATAGAGGAAGGTGTCCCGTGTATACGTACAAAAAATCATGTGCAAAAATTGAAAATTGTGCAAATTAGGGACCTTGCAATTGCACGACGTACCAGTACGTCGTCGGGACTGGCAAAGGCAAAATGTTGCAACGTACCCATACGTCGACGGGATGGGGCGGGTTAAACATAGACACTAGCGGCTTATGGTTGGTGAATAAGTGTATTTCGGAACCATATACAAAATCTCGAAACTTTTGTAATGCAAAAACCGCTGCAAGTGCCTCTAAGTCTGTAGTGCAATAATTATTCTATGCACCTTTTATTTGTCTGCTGGCAAATGCAATTGGTTGCTTCTGGGCTCTTTTATCTTCTTGCATCAATACAGCCTCTAATCCTTTAACTGATGCATCTGTACATAAATGATTTTATGAAATCCGGATATCCCAAACAAGGTGCATTTGTTAGTTTAATTTTTAATTTGTTAAATGCTTGTTTTTGTTCTTCTTCCCATTGGAATATAGCATCTTTTTTGAGTAGTTGGAATAGAGGAAAGGCTATATGAAAAAACTGTTGTACAAATGACCTATAGTACCCAGCTAGACCTAAAAATTGTCTAACTTCGTCATTCAAAGTGGGTTGAGGAAAGTGTCTCTCTGCCTGTATTTTGTCATCAGTGGTGTGAATACCATTTGCACTTAATCTGTGGCCTAAGAATTTTATTTCCTTAAAGCAAAATTTGCATTTAGAAAGCTTAATTTTTAAACCAGCATCACCAAACTTTTGTAAGAGTAGGTCTAATTTCTGGAGATGTTATGTAACATCTTTCGTTGCAATGATAATATCAAGATAAACAAATATTCCTTGTCCTAAAATTCCGGACAATACGTAATTCATAAGACGCTGGAATGTGCCCGGGGCTGTCCTCAGCCCCGTGGGCATCATTCTATACTGATAGTGTCCTCTACTTGTGGAAAAGGCAGTGTATTTACATGACTCCTCATCTACAGGAATTTGATAACAACGACAGGTCTAATTTCTGGAGATGTTATGTAACATCTTTCGTTGCAATGATAATATCAAGATAAACAAATATTCCTTGTCCTAAAATTCCAGACAATACGTAATTCATAAGATGCTGGAATGTGCCCGGGGCTGTCCTCAGTCCCGTGGGCATCATTCTATACTGATAGTGTCCTCTATTTGTGGAAAAGGCAGTGTATTTACGTGACTCCTCATCTACAGGAATTTGATAACAACGACTTAGCAAATCGATCGTGGAAAATACATTATTTTCTGGTCCAATATTCCATAGGATGTCGCTTAGCAGTGGCATGGGAAATCGGTCTGGGATTGTGTGATTGTTTAGTTTATGGTAATCTACTACTGCATGCATTTCTCCATTTCGTTTGGGCACGAAGAATAATGGGGCATTCCACGGGGAGACTGATGGCTTAATAATTCCAAGTTTTAACATTTCATCGACATACTGGTTTGCGAGTGTACGCTGAGATTGTGGGATTTGATAGGCTGGTACGAAAATTGGTGGTGTGTCTGGGTGCGCATTAATCTTGTGAGTAATCAGGTTAGTACACCCTAATTGTTCTCCGATTAATGCTACGGTGTCCCTGTGTTTTTCCAACAGGGCTAACAAATCATTTTCTTCATCAAATTCACCTGAGTGAATTAAATTCTCTTTTATGCTTTCTCTATCCGTAGATTTTATCTCACTTGTCACTCCCGCTACAACTATTTCCATCACATAGGTGGGACATTTTTCAATATTAACTATACAAGTCCCCTTTTTCAACTGTACTTCCCCATTCATGTGATTAATTAGGAATACCTGAGTTTGCCCTTCGTCATTTAGCTGACAGTGCGTTTTCTACTGACAGTCCTTTTATTTTACACAATTCTTCTAAGACAAGAACAATACTATTCCATAATTTGCTCTTAATGGTAACCTTCATATAGGAGTTAGGTCGTATAACTAAATCATTGGTGAGATGGACTGGAAAAACTGATAAATCATTACCGTTACCTGGGTTACTAGTCCTGGAGGCTGTGGGAGGGGGGGGGGGTGAGTGGATCTATACACTCATCTGTTTGTGTATGTTTGTTTAAGCTTTTAATATTACCAATTCTTTTTGGTTCTGTTTTACTAATCGGTGAGGACTCTGATGGTATTTCCTCTATGAATTAATTATCAAAGTCTATTCCATTCATTTGTGGGAGTAAAGTTATTTCTCCGTTCTCATGCATCTTAAGCCCAGTAACATATGAGCTCCAATTGCTAAGTTTTCAGCGATATAGAAAAATGCAGAGATTGGTGTCGCAGTCTCTGTGAAACTGATGTTTAACTGTATCATACCTTTTACTGTGATTTGTTTGCCATCTGCTGTATATGTCTAAATCAGATTCTTCCAGAAAAGTTAATTTCTTCTAATTTCTAAAAATTCTATTTATTTCTTCTTGTGTTATTAAGTTCACTGGAGAGCCTGTGTCTAAAAATAAGGTAACGTTTTGATCCTCACATACAGCTGGTATCAAGATACACTCATTTTCCAACATGCCTCCTATGTGAATTTTAGACGTGCATTTCTTGACCTTTGTTTGTTTTTTGTCGTGACTTGGTCTTCCCCCGATCTGAAAATAGACACTAATTTTTCTACTGTTTTGCAGTTACTGGTCCAATGCCCTTGGCACCGATGATTTCTACAGTAGGGACCAAATCCATGTGTCTTTTGTCTATCCTCTTTTGTTTTGATAAAGCATTCATTCTTTATGTGTCCTGGTTTTGCACAGTAATGACATAGAATGGACCTATCTCCTGATTGTGATCTGTGAGATGACTTCCTGTATTTAGTGTGTCTGTGGCGCGAGATCTGCTTTGACTGCATGAAAACTTATGAAACTCCCTGTAGCCTGGTGTTTGTGATAGTTGTCTCGACGCGTTTGGTTGTTTGTTCTGCCTTCGGGTCGCGATCGATTTTGTTCTCTGTTTGGGGTAGTTGTAGCTGTTTTCACAGTTGATACTGTCTCAGGCACTCTCATTCTACTAGAATGTGTTTGTGTTTCGATCACCCCTACTTTGCTACACTGCATCTCAACCTCGTTCATTAAGTCTAGTAAGCACATATCTGGGGTGTACGCGATCTTGGCGTACACAAGGCTGCTACATAACCAGTGATGTCCGTGGCGAGGTCTGGGGACATCTTTCCATCTCCTGTTATACAGTTTGAGTTTTCTACGGTAGCTAATAATGTTCTTTTGATCGTGGAGACATCAGCAGTTATTTCACTGAGCACATGATTTGTAGTGTGCTCCCATACAAGATCTACAGTCATGTAATTCTGGGATTATACCTGGCAAAAAGTTCATATCTCCAGAAAATTTCTTCAAAAAATCGTTTTTAAATGCATGATATGTCTTAGCTCTGAGGAGCTTAGCAAGTCTCCTGCTGGGCATCTTTCCTGACTAATCCAAGAGGAAAAAATAGCAATTTTCTCTTGTTCATCCGTAATGTCTTTTTACGAATATCTGTTCGCATTGATTAACCAGTGAAATGACATCAATACAGTCTTTTTCTGTGCGAGAGAATTTCGGGGCAGTTTATCCTCATGATAAACGAATATCTGAGTTTGATCCGCGGTATTCATCTTCACTGGTTGCTGTGTTAATTTCACTTGGACTTGTTTATCGTTGTGTGAGGGAATAGTGGAAAAGGTTTTCAGTGAACGATGAACTATGTCAAGTATAGTTTCATAGGTATGCAAGGCAGAGACTAAGTCCTCACTCACTACATCAGAGAGGGTTTGCCAATCATCATTATCATCTAGAACTGAGGTATTTGTTTCTTTATCTTTAGTTTGTGGTGAATTTTGTAGGGTGGGTGTGTTGCCCTGGTGCTCTCCTAATTGTGTATCTGCAGTGGGCGCTAACTGTGTATCATCTGGTACTAACACGGGTGGAGGTGAAAATATTCATGTCATATCACTTAGCTAAAAAGAATTCATGTTGCTAAGGTATGGTATTATGAAATGTCTTTCGTTTATGCCCTAACTAAATAGATAAGTAAATGAGTTGTAATAAATGATAGATAGTGAGTGTATAAGTGTATATATAAAAATAAGCAAAGGAGGTGATTGTACCTAATTTAAGCACTGAGAAGAAATTAGTAAGTATAGTTACACCCACTTGATAAAGATGGTGACTCGGAGAGGCGTGTCGAAGCAGCTGTCAATCTCGGAAGATAAATGCAGAGTTGAATGAAGATCTCCTCTCGATAATTCTAGGGCTGTGTTGATGGACGATATTACTTAGGAAATTCCATGGTCTGATGAATGTAGTGGTTAACAACTGTACTCACAGGCGAACCTCACCGTAGAAGGTCAGTCCCACTCAAAACTGTGGAAATAAATGAGTATGAGTAGGAGCTATGTGAATAATGAGTAACTAGCAGTGGGTGAGAAGTGCCTGGTGTCAGTCACACGTTGATTGGCGTGGCGTCGTCTCAGCAAACATGCATGGCAACATCGTCTCAGTGGATACACATGGTGACATCTGCTTCCCACACTGGTAGCTGTGGTGAGTAACTGAGTAGCAATGAGTAACCTGAGTGAGGAAAGGTGAGTAAGATGTGTTATAAATGTGGCTCTGGTGTTTGCCGTGTGTCTTGACCTCTGCGTCAGCGATGGAGGTAGAGGGGCAGTAGGAGAGAGTGTTGGGCTTTTAGTGCTTGTTGCTTTGGTCTTGCTTTTCCTTTATTTATTTTGTTTTTATTCTTCTTGCTGATACATGAAGTTGCATGAAGAAGGTTATAGACTTGTAGACTTGTTATTTTAGATAATTGTGGAGCTTGTTGATCCTCACTCGTAAGTCGTTGTTGCTACTGTATGCTCGTAGACTCGTGGACTCGTTCTTGTTGTTGTATACTTGCTTGTGGTTACTTGATCGTACAATTGTAGTTTCTTGATAATGTAGAATCAGCTGTAGAACTGGAGGTGATCTTGGTTACAGTTTCGCCTGCTTTTGTAGAAATCATGGTTCGTAGGCGTAGAGTCGATCGTTACTGCCACCATTTATTTTAGAAACTTCGTAGCTTCTTGTAGTGTGTTTTGTAGATCAGTTATACATATAGTAATCACTCCAATATCCGACGTAATAGAGCCATTGGTAGGTCCGGGTATTGGTTTTGTCCGGATATTGGGCCCCAGCTTATGGACTTCTACTTATGGACCCTAACTCAGAGAAACACCTATACAACTCTCTCTGGACATGCATAGCACTTATTTAACACCCAAATCACATCAATAAGGCACATAAATGACTAAAATAAATGCAAAAGAAACATAAAATGAGGGTTTAGAAGTATGTTCATACATTAATAAACATTCTGGTACTTATGGACCCTAACCTAGCCTAACTCAGAAAAACACATTCCTACTGCACATGCATGAGGTAAGTATAGTATGGAAAAAAGTACAGTATGAAACATTCTGGTAAGTATAGTATGGAAAAAAGTACAGTATGAAACATTCTGGCTACTTACAGCAGGTCCCTGGCCACCTCGATGAATAACTGCCTCCTCTCGGACTCTGACAGTAAGAACGATTTCCTGAAGCACTTGCAGTACACTCTTCCTGAAGTCTTGCACTGAACTTAGTCAATAACACACAGAAGTCCGTTCTCTTCACAGTGTTCACTTTAGTCCAAATAATGTTCCATTTCAATTTAGTGTTGCACATTAACTTTTCCCAATCTTTTCAAAATTTCCAAAGCCAAAACAAAGAAGTTTACGTTAAATTTAGTTTCCACTGAGTCTTTTCTCTCAACTCGAAAACCTTAACACAACACACTGTTTTTTTCACTGCACAACACTCAAAATTCCCGTGTAGTCTAGCGGAGAAGTTCTTGCTGTTTATTCACTGTCAGAGTCCGAGAGTATCACTGGCAGGCGACCAAGGGGTACATTGCTGGGTCGTGGTGATGGCGTACCCACTGCAGAGGACTCTGAGGAAAGCTGCAAACTCACGTCGAGCGGTGACTTCACCGTGGCTGATGTGCTGGGCTGTGGCTCGGAGCATGAGGGCCTGTCTTGGGGAGGCAACGGAGTAGAGCCAGGGCTTGGCACAGCTGGGGTCACGAGCCTGAAAAAACTGTCAATCGTTGACCGACGCAAGGACCGACGATTCTGGCGATTGATGATGCGCTGCCTGAAAGCACGCACTTCCTCCACGAGTCCCAAGGGCCCCATCTCCCTGTCGCAGTCCGGGTGTTCCAGGTAGTCTAGGACGAACTCTAGATGTTCCCGGAGTGGGCTGAGCTTGGGGATGGCTGGAGTAGTGTCCTGCTGAGAGGAGTCCGCATCATCGTCGCCTGCATCGTCGGAATCTTCAAGTTCGGGACTGACACCAGCAACCGAAGACGCGATCTCGATATCAGACAACATCTGATACCCAGGATCGCCCTTGTCGTCGTCCAACCACTCACGAACATCGTCCACATCAACAACGTCGCCATGTGTCGTAGCTGTGCATGGAAGTCAACCACGTCAAACCCTGGAAAATCTTACTCCACATCTGTTCCGAGAAGCAGACGAGACCAACCATTTTCAAGAGTTTTCACAGGGACTTTCTTCCATGCACTAGCCCAGTTGTACAGCGCAGACTTGATGTTGTAGCGGTGAAGGTTTTCCAAAGTCCGCTTGCCTCGTGTGTCATGTCCTTCCCTGCGCTCGTCCTCGTCCTCGAGAATAACGATCACCTCGTCCAGGAACTTCCGACAGTACAGGCGCTTTGTTGCCATGATCACTCCTTGGTCCATGGGTTGAATGAGAGCAGTTGTATTAGGTGGCAGAAACATGCACCTAATACGGCCATTCTCAGCAACCAAGTCCTTGTCGCACGGGTGGGCAGGTGCATTGTCGAGCAGAAGGAGAGCCTTTACCTGGTCGCGAGGGATTCCCAGTGTCTTCGTCTGGTAATGGATGACCTCCTTGACGAAGTGACAGTGAAACCAGTCTTTGAAAATCACAGCTGTGAACCATGCTTTCAAAGAATGGTACCAGACGACAGGAAGGACATCCATCACCCCACAAAGGCACCGAGGCTGCTTTGCACGGCCAACAACAACGGGCTTAAGCCGGTGCATGCCGTTAGCACTGGCACAACACAAAGCAGATATCCGTTCCTTGGAAAGCTTGCGGCCAGGTACACGCTTCTCCGTCTCCTCGGCTAGAGTGTTTGTTGGCAGCGAGCGATAGAATAGGCCAGTTTCGTCAGCATTGTAGACTTGACTGAGAGTTAGGCCCTCCCTGTCGATCAAGCCTTTCACCTTGTGCCAAAACTCGTCAACTCCATCCTCGTTAGCGTCCAATGCTTCGCCATGTCCTTTACGGTTAGTAAGGCCATGTCGCAACTTGAACGTGAAGAGCCAACCCTCGGATGCCTTGAAGTCTAGGGCATCGTGAAGCCTTGTAAACTTCTCAGCAGCAGCCTTCAGCTCCGTTCCACGTACCATCACACCAGCTGCACGTTGCTGTCGGTACCAAATCAACGTGGATCGATCGATTTCTGCAAACTTGGGGGTAAACATAACCTTCCTTTCCACGTTGCGTTTGCTTCCCGACAAGAAGTCAGCCATGTACTGCATGAGTTTGTCTCGGAAACGTTTGATATCGAACAAAGTTGACCGGGCCAGGTTGTACTCGCGGAGAATGTGGGAAGAAGACCAACCCGCATCAACTTTCTCCAATATCTCCCTCTTCTTTTCCAGAGTCAACACCACTCTTCCTTTTCTCAGGTGGCGGGGCCATTATCACACACACTAAGAGGAGGCCCGAGAGGAGCAGGAGGCCCTGCAGCAGGTACGGCACCACCACAAAAGCGAGCACGTGGGCAGCCATTGCGAAGAGCGTAGGTCCAGTCGTGGTGAGAGACAGGCAGGAAGTGGGGAGGATGCAGCGGCGCTCTATCGGACGTCAGAGGAGTGACGCACCAAAACAATGCTTTCCCGCGGCGCGCGTGGCAAGTTCAAATTACAGACGGGAAAAAATCTTTTTTTTTCATTTTTTTGGGTTTTCGGACCATTTTGGGAATGTTAGATCCTAGGACGATAAGGTCCGGGTAGTGGGGATGTTCGGTTATTGGGCGTCCGGATATAGAGTGATTACTGTATATTAGACTCGTGGACGAGCGGTTGTTATACGTGAGTAGTTTTCTAAACAGGTAATCTTCTTTCCCTTTTGTCATGCAATGACAGGAGAGGGAAAGATTAGTATGGGACTATTTTTATCTGTCTTGGAAATATTAACAAAGTCTCTCACACACGAGTGAAGTATAGAGTCCCGCTAGCTACCTCCCTATCTCGCTCTATCTCTCTCTGCCACACTCTCTTCCCTGTTGCTAGCCTCCTTCTCCCTACTACCTGTCGGTTGTATGGCTCGCCCCTTTCTGAGCTCTGATTCCTACATTCTTGTTTTGTAGGGGTCGTGTCACGTATGCTATACTCTCGTGGAAGCTTCTAGAATACTGTATGTCTGTGTGTATGTACTGCTTCCGGTGCACAACTAGCATTCCTTCACTTAAAGAGTTGCAAGCTAATTTCCTTTTCCCACACCTTGTCTGGTGCTCCATCTATCTATCTATCCATCATGCTATCTATTATGATTTGCATTTATAATATGGAGTCCTGACACCTCTTATCACCCTCCACACCAAAATTATACAGGAATTCAACAAAACTGGACTAGTTTACCTTGTCACTGCATCAGGAAAAGCCACTCAAGAATGGCAAGGACCAGGGGATGTGTTGAATTAAAACACCCAGGGGTTAAAAGAGTGCTTTGAGAGTCACTAAGCACGTAAATGATGCCTCCTCCTGTGTTAATATTAGTTTAATACTAAAATGACGAAAGCCAATTCTGTAGTATAGATACAGAAATCTAGAGGAAGTTTTCATTCCCTCATGATATTTAGGAATACCACCCCAACCCCAACACCACTGTCTGAAGTTCAACCATCTGTATATATAGGAATGGCACCTCTCTGAACAGACAAATGTTCCAACAGTAGCTCCTTGAGAGCCAGAGAAAAGAAAGAAGATTAATTACCTTCAAAGTCTCTGCAGACCATCATCTCTGGAAGAAACCATGGAGCAATCATTGGGAGCCGAACATGGCAGAGAGGCATTGCAGCAACCTAAATTCTCCATAATCTGCATGGCCCTGTACCCAGAAGGATGTGGGTGAGGATGGGAATCATCCAAAGCTGGGTCTAGCTCGAAAAAGTAGTGGCGATACTGTTTTCGCTACTTGATATGAAATGTAGCGGCGCTCCTGCTCCCGCTCCTTTGGATAAGAACATAAACATGTCGGTGTCACTTTAATGGAGCTTAGAGCTGAAGGTACAGGAAAAAGCTACAGTATTTACCGTATAATGTAAAAAATGTTCTTTTACACTGTTACCTAGTATACCTACTGAAAGTTACGTAAATAAAAGGCAAAAAAATGTGGCCTACCATTGATACATAGTATTATGCGGGGTGTTTTTAGCTCGACTTCTCGGACCAAAAGCGCTCGCAACTGAGTGGGGTCCTCTTTCCGGACAGGAAATAAAACACTCGCAAAGGAACAGGGCATAAAAACTAGGCTGTACACCTTAATACATCTATAAGCTTATTTCAATACACTGGTACAATACAAACAAAGAGTTACAAGATATGATGGAGACAGGGTTACAGAGTTAGCTTCACAATAATATATAGCACACACAGCACAGGCAGGGAGTAGAGTTCTGTAATTGTATCTCGATGGTGGATTGTAAGTTCTATATACCTGTATTGTGTCTATAGGCAAAATTAGTATTTAATAGTCTCGACCTGATGCACTGTAGGTGGAGAGGGCCTGGGGTCGAGAGAGTGAATATTACTATAATTGATTAGAGCGCGAGCCGCAACACTCGAGGAAGTTACTTAGTCACGGGGACACTGTTCACAGTCTTTTGGCTTTCCCGTGCGCTCAGGTTCTATGTCCAGGTTCACTAGTCTTTTGTTCTGCCTGGGTATTTATTTCACAGTGTGTTACTGATATTATTCTGGCCTCACTCTTTCACTGTCACTTCACTCCCGTCTCTGTGGTTTTCTCCAACACAAGAGATACACTTCCGTCACTGTTGGCCCTTGTTTCCTGAGCTTAACTCAAGAGGCGCCCGGGCGTGGGAGGGGGCTCTACTGGGGAGCCCTCCTGCAGGAGACAGTGGACTACCCATAGGGGTGTCACTGCCCGAGGTTCCTTCATTAAGGGGGGTGCAGAGAGGCCCTCTGGACTGGGGGCCCTCGACCTGAAGGGCGGCCCTCGGGACTGGGGCCGAACAGCTGCAGGAGGTGGGCCTGTCACCTCTTCTTCCGGGCAGAGAGTCGTGAGGAAGTAAAGCCCAAGTGGCCTGACTCTGGGGCCCGCCGGCCCAGTCTGGGAGCCTGGGTGCTGCGGTCGCCTTTAGGGAAGGACGCTGTCAGGGGCAGACTGCGGCACCTCTTCTTTTTGGCGTCTGTCAGAGACCGGGACCGACCAGGTGTAGGCAGCAGGGCCAACACAGGGCCACGCCACCACTCCGGTATTACCTCGGGGGCGTCCCACGCAGCCGAGAGGTGAAAGGCCGGCCGTGCAAGGGACCTCCTTCTATGGGAAGACCTTAGAGATCACAGATGAAGGACATACAGTGGCTAGTCCTTCCCCCACACATACAATGGCCGATCCTTCCCCCACACGTACAGTGGCTGATGTGGCGGCTCCATGATCTCCAGGGTCTACAGCTGAAGGGCGTACAGTGACCGACCCTTCCCCTACACGTACAGTGGCCGATGTGGCGGTGCTGCTTCCGAAGGAGGAAGATGCAGATGAGGAGCGCACAGTGGCTACACCCTCCCCGACACGTAAAGTGGCCGATGCCGCGGTTCTGCCTGCCCCACGGGAAGTAATAGAAGGATGTACAGTGGCCGATCCTTCCCCCACACTTACAGTGGCTGATGTGGCTGTGTTACTCCCGTAGGAGGAAGAGGTAGTGGATGAGGGGCATACAGTGGCCGAACCCTCTCCAGTACATACAGTGGCCAATGCAGTTCCACTCCTGCTTCCTTTTCCAACCGGAGTGCACTCAATAGCTGACACTCTGGAGGCAGTACTCCCGTAGGAGGAGGAGGCAGTGCATGAGGGGTGTACAGTGGTCGAACCCTCTCCGACACGTACAGTGGCCGATATCGCGGTTCCACTCCTCTCTCTGCCAGTCGGAGTGCGCTCAATAGCTGACACTCTGAGGCCTTTGCCAATTGGAGTGCGCTCAATAGCTGTCTCTCCGAGGCCTTTGCCAGTCGGAGTGCGCACAATAGCTGACACTCCGAGGCCTTGTCCAGAGGTGGCTGTAGCTGAAGGGCGTACAGAGGCCGAACCTTCCCCCACACGTACAGTGGCCGATGTGGAGGCTCTACATGGAGAAAACAATTGAGGGACGTACAGTGACCGAACCCTCCCCGGTACGTACTGAGGCCGTACCACAGTGTTGCTTGGGACCGACTCTGGATCAGTCCCACCCCGAACCTGATGAGTGCTGTCCCACCCCCAGGGTCGTGTCTTCCGCCAGCGTAGTTTCTGTCGGACCGGTTGAGGGACAGAGGGACTCAGGACAGTGGGGCACCAATGTCCTTCTTGCCCCGGGTTGACCTTTCGGTGACCCGGCCCTCCGTGGTGTCCTCCTGGGGTGGTGGTGAGGCGGCGGCTTGGTGGTAGGGTGGGGGGTGGTGGGGTGGCCGGTCCGGCAGCGGCAGGTATTTCACATATTATATAGATTTATTATATTTTCAATGATACCTATTTAAGATATATACGAAAACGAAAGTAAAAATGAACTGGGGCTTTCTTTTAAAGGCTATTTATACAATAGCAGTGTTTTTTTTTTTCAATTTCTTTAAACTGAAAGTTACATACTGTTACGAAATAATTACATAGTAAGAATTGTAGTCTAAAAGAGAGAGTGAGGGAGAGAACGGGAGTTAGAGACGGGGATAGTTAGAGGTGTGTGTGTGTGTGTGTGTGTGTGTGCTGCTCGCCAAGCTGCCAGTTGCTTAATTTAAATGATCGATAGTTAACTAGCAAATTCCTGACTAATTTTTGCACATTACTAATAAATAATAATTAATAAATTACTGATGTAATGTAGAACAAACATCATTGACAGAATTGAGGAAAGTATTATTTTTTGTCATTAATAAATACAACCAAACCGTCGGCATATCTGTATGTACTCACCGACGCTGGACCTGTATTCGTCGCGTGAGTAGCGAGGAGTGCGGTAATGCGTGAGTACAACCAAAAAATAGCAGTGCTTTCAGCTCCGCTAATGGTTAAAAAGTAATGGCGTTACCGCCATCACTATTAAATAGTGGCGCTATTCCCAGCTTTGGAATCATCTTGCTGAAAAAATATGACAGTGTCTAATGATAGTAAGTGGGTCTTTCATACATCTCAAATGGTCCCAGCAACCTAAATCCTCCAAAATTTGCGTGGCACTGTACCCAGTGGGATGTGTTGGGCAAGGATGAGAATATGATTGCTATGACGAACACCAAGTGAGTCTGGTATACATCTCAAATGGTTCCAGGAATGAATGATTAATGACATGTGCTGTAGATCTAAGGGAGGCACTTCAATCACCATAAACAAACCAGGAAGCTGGGAGGATCTGAAAACACCAGAAGTAAGATGGAAACCGGCATCATGTACAGTCGGGGAAAGTTCCGCATTACCCACTTCCCGTAGCAATGGTGTGAGACAGGTAAATGTGAAGAGGCAGCCAGACCTCATATGTCTGGTAATTGTAATGTGAAGGAGGGGAAGACAGGGGACTGGGGGCAGAGGAGGGTATAGTGATAGATTGGCAATCACGTGTAGGTCAGCAATGTATGTTTTGGACGGTGTATTTGAGTTACTGGTACTTTAGTAAGGATAGAGGACTATATGATGCTAGTATTTTATGAAAAAGTAACGTAGATGTCTGTAGAGTTAATGTTGTCAGGAAAGTCATGGAAGTTTGTTGGGTTCGGACAGAGGTTTGAATGCTTTCATTCCCTCTCGACTTTAACATGAGATGTTTCCCCAGGAGATATTTATAACGATATAACATATTATAATTTTGTGTTGAAAACAAAACAAACCTCTATATTACTAATCTATCTGTCTATCTGCCTATATGTCTCTCTATCTATTGCCAGACGCCTTAATCCCATACGGGGTGGCCACAAACAAATCGCCTCCACGTCGCCCTGTCCCCCACCATTTCACTGCCCTGCTCCCAGCTGGCTCAGGTTGGTTGTACTGCATGCTCAATGCTCATGACATACCTGTATTGTCTGGCTTAAAATATTTGTGATACATCGACATTCTTGAACTAGAATATGTGTTCAACTTTCCTTGTACATCAGACTTGACTTATTAATATGACTATGTAATGTCTATTACATATTATCATATTGCCTTAACGCTTACATACTCAGTCTTTAGACTCACTTTATCCATCAGTCAACTGGCCAACATGGAGAAACCCATGCAGTAGCCTTTGATTTTTCAAAAGCTTTTGACAGTGTGTGGCACCGTTCCCTGCTATCCAAAATCCCTTGCTACTGCCTATCCTCTTTTGTACCACTGATTTCTTCATATCTCAGTGACTGAAAGACAATAGTAGTTGATGTATATTCCAATTTCCACCCAGTTAATGCCGATGTGCCACAAGGATCAGTAATGGTTCCAACCCTGTTCCTCATTCATATTAACGAGCTCATATTTATCACCCATAATCCCATTCATTCATCATCAGATGACTCAACGCTTCATAATCCCATTCACCCATACGCAGATGATTCAGCGCTTCATCGTTCCTTCACACTTAAACACCCATTTACAATTTTTGATACCTGTGACTTCCAACTCAACACAGCAGTCTCCATAAATCAAGACGTATGAAGGTCACTGAATGGGGACAAAATAAGACAGTGCCATTTAATGTTAGGAAAACCACATACCTGTATATCCAATTTGCTAATAGACATATATTGTCTGATTTCTATATTACCTTTAATGCAACCAATAATCGTCTCTAAAAGTATTGAAATTCTCCGTGTCTTGCTTAACAGTACTCTCAGTTGGACGTCTAACGTTTGATCATTGGCTAAAACCGCCTCAGAGAAATTTAAATAATTGTACTGAATCTGTAACTTTTTCATTGACGATCAGCTAGTTATAATGTCCAAGAGCCATATGCACTCTCAGGTGGAATATTGCTCACGCTTGTGGAGAGGATGTGGAGATGTCGTAGTACAGCAGCTGGACATAATTCAGAACAAAGCTGTAAGAATTATTATTAACCCTGTTATTACATATGAACTACTTCCCCTACAGGTAAGAAAGAATGTTGCCTCCCTTGCATTATTTTACAGATATTTTTATGGCAAATGCTCAGACGAAGTTGCATATATGATGCCAGTTCTCCACGCCTTCCGCCGTGCTACACGGGCATCTGGTAGTGCTCATGACTGGAATATCACATTGCTATAGTGCAAAACTTGTTCCCATTAGAGTTCTTTATTTCCCATACTGATTCTCTTTGAAACTCGGGTCCTCAGTATACTTCTTCCCAAACTTCAACCTACTGCAGTTCAAGTCCAACTGTTATAGACTTTTTATGACGTGAGGGTATGTGGAATCTGGATTACTTTGTTTTCCCTTCCTCAGTTCACCTTCTGTAATATATATATATATATATATATATATATATATATATATATATATATATATATATATATATATATATATATATATATATATATATATATATATATATATATATATATATATATATATATATATATATATATATATATATATATATAAGGTGCAATCAGGACTTTGATAGTTGCATTTACCTGGCACATAATAGAAATCGGATGGAACAGGTTCGAGTTTAAAAAATCGTATTATAATCGTAATAAAGACATATCCATATAATCGGAAACACGTATGTTGTTTGTATAATCCACCCGTGTCTGTATTCAACAATCTGGATACATATATGATGTGTACCATTATCACTGCCATCAGTTCGCTGTCAGTACTACCCAGGCATCATCTATAACAAAATGTGGAATGTATCCGTTTGTTTGTCTAGCATCTTTGAAACTACAAGTTCAGATTTGACCAATTATTGCAAATCTTACCAGTTCCGGTCTACAGGTGGTAAGACAAGTTTGATATGCATTGAAATTTTCTGCAGGAATGTTTTAGGCCTCACTAATGATCCCCATTGGTGCCACATTCCACCTACATGGAGTACTGGGGTATTTCTGTGGAGTTTTATGCATTTTTCCAAGTAGCAATTGCTTTACTGCAGTTCAGAAACGGCTTTCGTGTGGGCAAGTGCTGAGCGGTCCATAGGACCATGAGGCACTGTCATCTATACCATTGATGTAGAGTGGGTCTGTCTGTTTTTCTAGAACAGCGTTTCTCAAATTTTTTCACTTCATTCTCCACTCACGGCCTCTCTTCAGTTTTCTGTCACACCCCTCACAAATAATGATGACTAAAAACTGTTTTGGTGTTCTCCACTTATTTTAATGCTTACAGCTATCAATCAGAATGCATATTTTGTTACATGTCAATGGGATGAATGACACTGTTTGCTTTCAGTCAGTCGACTGATTCGAGACTGAGTCATTGATAACTCAGATCTCACCTGGGTCCACATCCAACCGGTTTCGACTTTTACTTTTTAGGGTGGAGAAATCAGATTCACATAAATATGGAAAATGGCAAGAGGACGCTAAGGGTGATTTCAGTAACTTTTCGATATGACTGATACATGGAATAACAGAACACAGTCAGAGATTTTTCTTCATACAGGTCTCTGGTGGCAGAATCGTTCTTGAGGTCAGGGAATTCGTCCTGAACATCAGTGGGAATAGCAGCAATATCAAGAGTGTCAGAGAAAGGATTCCTCATCAGTTTCCCTTCTTCTTGAATTCTGGGAAATACCTTTTGAGCTCACTTTCCAAGGATTCCAAGTGTTGAATTACTTCACTTTTGAGTGATGGGTCAAGTAGGTGATACTCTTCAATCTCGTCAAGATCAGTTGAAAGCTTCTTCAGCTTTGCAACATTTTCTGCACTCATTTTCCTTTGCCATTTCTGGAGTTCAGCAAGAAATGCACGCATACAGTCCATGAGGTGAAATACATTTCTTTCCCTGCCTTGTAGCTTGAGATTCAGCCTGTTTAGCTGCTCAAAAATGTCGGTCAGATATGCAAGACTTAACTCACAACGCCTGGTTGAAGAGACTTACTAGATCATCCTTTTCTTTCATATCTAGGAAAAGTTCAAGTTCTCTCCGAAGTCAGATACTCCGTTCACTACATTGCCTTGGAGAGCCATTGCACTTTGGAGTAAAAGAGGAGGGATTCATGCTCTGAATCCATGTCTCCGCAGAGTTTTTGGAAAAGGCGAGAGTTCCAGTCCCCTGTTTTCACAAAGTTGACACATTTTGCCACTGCCTCCTAGATCTTGCAAAGGGCATCAAGAAAGTTTTTTTTACGCCAGTGTAAGACGATGGATCATACAGTGAACCACTTTCGCATTCGGAGCTACGTCCTTGTCATGCTTCTATAGCCCCGATTTTAAAGCATAGCCGGAGCCCCATCAGTACAGACTCCACAACAATTTTCCCAGGCGATTCCGTTAGCTGTGAAGAAAGAAGTCACCTTTCCATCAGATCTAAAGTTTTGGTGGTAGCTTCAAGCTGTGTACAGAATAGATATTCATCTTTGATGTCATACATGAATACGTACCTCACAAACACGAGTAGCTGTGCACAAAAACTCGCATCCTTTGACTCACCCAACGACTGCGAACATACCAGTTGGAGACAATTTAATCTGTACCACTTGTTCCATGATATCAGCTGACATTTCACTATTTCTCCGTTTCACTGTGTTGTCTGACAAGGAAATCTGCAGAACCTTATGTATACTTGACTCTCTGAGATCCCGCTTGGCCATCTTTACAGCACACGGCTTAATTAAAGTTTCACCAATCGTGTGGATCTTTTCTTCCTTGCTGTTTCAAGGGAAGCTTCATATTGTGCCTCTGCTACACTTTTGTTGTTGGAAAGCACCACTCCCATCCAGTCTTTGTTTTCCCAACCTCTCTATTCATAGGCTTGAAGAAATTGGGGTCTTTCTCCACATACTGAGGGTGGATTGTCGTCAGATGATGCTTCAGCTTACTAGGCCTCATAGATACCCCAACACTTTGAAACACAGCACACACTGAGGTTTCTCGATGCCATCAACGAGGATTGATGTAAATCCGTAGTTAATGATTCATTATTGTACTTCAGCAAGTTCCGTTTTTTTTAGCAACACTGGCAGTTATCGAAAACCTACATAAAAAAAAAAAAAAAAAGCCAAACATACGAATGATAAAGATTAATATTATGTCCCCACTTGCTCCAAAGTGCATTACTTCACTACATTCATTTAAAATCAGTGTTGAAGAAAAAATCACCCGCGTCAAACGACTTTCACCAAACTAGCATTATTTATTTTTAACTACACCCAAGTGAATTAAATTTTATGCAGTATGAAGTCACTGGTTTTCAGTATTTAATTTGTATGCAAACAATACTGCATTCATTTTTTCGTTATTTTTGTGTTTCTAGAAAGTTAGAATAAGTTTCATTGAAGAAACTTTCGAGTTAACAACGTAAATGTTACCACTACCACTACCACAATTAGGGGAAAATTCGTCTGGCATCACAGTAACTATTAAATTCTGCGAATTCCCCACGTGTGGAAGCAGGGTTCCGTCGTCGCCACCACTTACGCAGAGATTATGTAAACTCATGGTTACACTGTAAGAAAACAATGTGAAATATCATGTGCAATTGCTAAATGCAGCATTACACTTTGAATAACCATATTTAATCATTAGCGTATCATTTCAGTGTTGGTGCAAATGTGCCAGGACTCCATATTATAATTACAAATCATAATAGATAGATACATAGACAGACAGACAGACAGATAGAAGCAGCAAGTCAGAGGATGAGAGAGGTATTGTGTCTGCGAGAATCGAGCAATGCTAAACATCCTTACACACTCTTAACTCATGGAATGCTTTATAGGCACACGACAGCACCTTGTGACCATACACACACATACTCACACACAGGTTTCTAGAACTTTCCAACCACAGTATAACACACGTGACACGACCCCTGCTACACCAGAATTTAGGAAGCAGAGCTCAGAAGGAGACAGGCCATAGAACCGGCAGGTAGTAGAGAGAAGGAGCCTAGCAACATGGAAGAGAGAGAGAGAGAGAGAGAGAGAGAGAGAGAGAGAGAGAGAGAGAGAGAGAGAGAGAGAGAGAGAGCGAGACAAGGAGGTAGCTCGCGGAACTCTACTTATACTTCACTCGTGTGTGAGAGACTGTTAATATTTCCAAGACAAATAAAAATAGTCCCATACTAATCTTTACCTCTCCTGTCATTACATGACAAAAAGGGAACGAAGATTATCTACTTACAAAACTACTCACGTATAACAACTGCTCGTCCACGAGTCTAATATATGTATAACTGATCTACAAAACTTTACTACAAGAAGCTACAAAGTTATTGTGAGAAAAGAAGGCAAAAAGGTGCCAAACGCAACAGGAGTAACATAAGATACCATATATGAATTCATAATCATCCAAAAACATAATTATAAGAAAGTAGCAAAAAACAAATACTGTTTTAAATTTGTATCCTACTCAACCTGCATTAAAATTTCACATTGTTTGTCATAAATTTCAGGTCAGAACTGCTAAATCTGCATTGATTAGGGTTTGGTGGAAGCCTTTTGATTTATATTCAGCATAAAACGGTTATATATATTTTTTCAGGACTTTTTAATTCAGATTGTTTCGTGAAAGTGAATTAGGTGAATTTCGTCGTATATTAAGAAAAGAAATGCTGTATTTTTTATTGCAAGTGGCCAGTGGTAATAGGAAACAGATGAATGAATGAGAAAATAAACAAAAATGAGATTACAAAGAGAATATGTGAGAGCAATATCAAAGGCGGAGGTGTGATAGGGAGATCATATATATATATTGTAATGCTAGGTGAAATTAGGCTCGACTTCTCGTTCCATAAACACCTAACGTGGAGCGGGGTCCTCTTTCGAGACCGGAGCTTAGTGCAATAAAGAGAGGCAGGACACAAAAACTCTAGGCAACAACCTTTACACGTATATTACCACAATCAGAGACAGGACAAGTCAGCAGATATTACAGCACAATACATAGCAACATAAAACCTTATCTAGGATATGGGTATCTCGCAGGATACTTGCTTCTCTGACAGTAATGATAACACAATCAATCCTAGTGTATCAAGGGTGGAGTGAATATAGGCGCGCACGGAAGGCGGGGGGGGGGGATGAGTCTTACGAGGAGGAGATAGGGGAGGGTACGGGGAGTGACTTGTGACGGCTAGGGGAAAGTTATGGTACTACTGGAGAGAGGCAGATATTAGCCGTGAAGTCTATACGGTTTCCACTAGCCAAGGGACTTTCGTAATTGATTTTATTCTTGATTCACACTTACTCTGGATATTGAGATGAGAGAGAGTGATATACAAGATTTATGGGCAGCGTGGGGGAGGGAGAGAATACCATTAATACTCTCACAATATTCCTTTAGAGCTCACAGTAATAGGGGTATGTCATTACAGAGGATTCTCCAGGCGGCACAGGCTTACTAATTGTACATAAGGGACGTCACTCATAAATATAGTTCATCAGATCTTGTTCCACACACTCGTCCTTTAGTTTCTCACTGTGATCTTACTCGCCCCGATATTCACTATATGGAGTCACTGCACAATACTTATACTAGGGGAAATCACACTTAACTTAAATCACTCGTACTGCAGCAACACACGTATTCATCATGGGGATAGGCGGGAACATGTCGTCGGCGATCCTGCCGGGCTAGGGGCACCGCCAATGTGATGCGTGCCAAGAGGGCATGGGATAACTTGTAAGGGCGTCCTCTCGCGTCCTGGGCTACCTGTGGCTTCCGGGCTGGGCTCAGGAGTGTGGCCCTCGGGACTGGGGCCGAATAGCTCCAGTAACCTCTGTTGTAAGTCTTGGCCTGCAGTGAGAGCCTTACGGCGTCGTGGGGGCATAGGGAGATCTCACCCGGGTGTCCTGGGGAGAATCGAGAGAGACTGCAGTCTCCAGTGTCTAGGGGCGCCGACAGAGGAGGGCTGCGGCAGCGACTTCCACTGGGGCCCGTCAGGTGCGTCTGCTTTAGAGCCAGACGTAGGGAGCAGAGGCCAGGGGAGGCTGTGAGGCCTGTCTGGGTCACTCTGGGATGGGAGGCCTGGGCTCTAGTCTCCTGCCGTAGTGACGTCTCTCTCCTTACCTCTTTCTGTGCACCCTCGGAGCGACAATAGATCGTCTCACGAGAAGGGGAGCGACAATAGGCTGTCTCTACCAAGACACTCTCGGAGCAACAATAGGTCGTCTCATGAGGAGGGGAGCGACAATATGCCGTCTCTACCAAGACACTCTCGGAGCGACAATAGATCGTCTCACGAGGGTGGGAGCGACAATAGGTTGTCTTTATCGGAGCACTGTCGGAGCGACAATAGGCTGTCTCACGAGGCCAGGAGCGACAATAGGCCGTCTCTACCGGAGCACTTTCGGAGCGACAAAAGGCCGTCTCACGAAGAGGGGCGCCGTCTGGAGTGCCTATGACAACTCCTCCCCTAGCTGGTTCAACAATCCCACTCTGTGAAGGTAGTGTCTTTCTCCTACGGCAGCGACGGTGTGGTGGCTGCGTGACATAGGGGCGCTTGTCCCGTTGTCGGGGGCACTATGGTATATTTCGGGGGCACTGTTCTTTAAGTCACGCATTTTACCACTCTTCCTCTGTAAAAAGTCACGTCCACGTGGCTGGAGGTGGAAGGCTTGTGTGTTGGAGGTGGTGTACACGGGCTGGAGGTGTTGCAGTGCAGTTTGCCAGGCGACGGTGTAGGGGTTTTCTTCTTGTTCTGGGTCGCAGGTGAGGAAGAGTGTGGAGGTGGCGGTGGTAGACTGGAGGAGGGTTAGAAGGTGGTGTGGCCCGCGGAGTCTGTGGTTCCTGCCAATGGTAGGCGCCCATACGGCCCGCTTCACTCTCATTTTGCTTGGTGTGGCTGTCGGTGTGGTTGAAAGCTGAATGCTGGATACCGAGGGTAAGGGCCGGGTTTTGTGCTGTGGTAATGCGGCGTTGAGTCTCTGTGGAGTACAGGTAGAGGAGATGTGGGCCTGATGTAGCTTGATGGTGTGAAGTCGTGGAGAGGTGGGTGGTGTAGGGGTGTGTGTGTATCGGGCGGGCGGGCGTGAGAGGTGGCCCGAGCGGGTGGTGGTGGTCTTGAGGGTCGGGGTGGGGGGAGAAGTGGGCGTATGGGATGGGCAGGTTGTTTTGCATGTTGTGGGCACAGTGGGGCTTGGTGTTGGCGGAGTGGGTGTACGTATGGTGGGTGGGGGAGGGGGGTGGTAGTGGGTTGTGGTGAGGGGGTGGTGGCGTGGGCGGAAGAGGTGGGAGTGGGTGTTGAGGGGGGGGGGCCACGGAGGAAAGGGGTGAGGGTGAGGAAGGGGTGGCGGGGGAGGCATCAGGTGAGGTGCTGGGGGTGGTGGCAGCCGGGGAGGTGGAGGTGGTACGGGGGGTGGAGTGAGAGGGTGAGGAGGAAACATAGCACTCATATGTGACTGTAGAGGGTGGTGCGGGGGCTGGATGTGGCTGGGGGTGTGGGGCCGGAGCGGGGGAGGTGGGCGTGCGGAAAGGCCGCACGTGACGGTTGCGGAGGGTACGGGGAGTGCCGAGATAGTCTATGACCACCTGGTATGGGCTGGGGACTCGGGTGATTGTGTGGGGCCCTGTGAAGCGGGGGGCGAGCTTGTGGGGAGTGGGGAGCTGGGCGACGACGACTGTGTCACCCGGGTTGAAGGGGTTGGAGGCTGTGTCGGGTCCAAGGTCCAGATTCTTTTGTAGGTGGTATATCCGCCCTTTTAGCAGGTGTAGCGGGTCGGCAGTGGGAGCGGAAGCGGGCGGTTGCAGGTGGTGGCGTAGGGGTAGTAGGAGGGGAGTTTCTCCAAAGATTCTTTCGTGGGAGGAAACCCCGTCTTCTCGGGGGCACGAATTCATGCCCCACTGGACAATTTTTACATGTGCCGGCCAATCGTCATCTTTTGTAGCCTCGATTTGGGTGCATAGCTGATTGATAAGGGTACGATGGCTACGTTCACATACGGCGTTCCCTTGAGGCCAGTATGGTGAGGAGTGGGAGATTTTATATCCAAAAATCCTGGGTAGCTCCTCCCAGACTTTTCCAGAGAACTCGGGGGCATTATCGGAATGGAGGGCTTGGGGGATGCCAAAGTAAGGGAACACGTGTCGGAGCAGGGCATCGGCGACAGCGACGGCATGATGTTCCTTAGCCGGGCAGGCTACTACGAATTTGGAGTACGTGTCTACAAAAGTGACCACGTATTTATATCCAGATTTAGGGTGAAGAGGGCCTACTACGTCGATCGCCAGGAGTTGCCAGGGCTTGTGGCGGTGATATGGCCTGAGGGCCCGGCGGTCCGGGTGATATCTTTTCCAAGCGCGCAGGCACGGCAAGTCTGGATAATTTCCTTGGCGAGGGTGGAGGGATTTGGGGCCCAGTAAATATCGTTGAACACCTGTAGTAATTTTTTGGTGCCCAAATGGATGCTGTTGTGGGCATGGAGGTGGCGCAGGGTGTCACGTGCCGCATCGGGGGTCAAGAGGATATGCCCGGACGGGGTTAGAAGGTGGTCGCTCTATCGGCATAGCTTAGGAAATAGGTGAGCAGGGATCCAGGGGGGGCCGTTCCTTCTGGTACCAGAGTTGTAGGAGGTCGGGGTCCAGTTGTACCGTGTGGATGGGGAGGCGGGAGAGGGCATCTACATTGGTGTGGAGCTTTCTGGGCCTGTGTGAAATCTCGTACTGAAACTCCTCTAGGGTGTCGCGCCACCGGACGAGTTGGGCATTATGGGAGTCTGATTGGCGCAACCACTGGAGTGATTGGTGGTCGGTGATTATCATGACTTGGGTCCCGGAAAGATAAGCCCTAAAATATTGGAGGGCCCAGATTATGCCAAGGCATTCTCGCTTGGTGGCGGCATAATTCTTTTTGGCCGGGTTCAGAGTGCAACTGGTGCAGGCAATGATGTGTTCTCTGCCGGCCTGTAAGTGGGCTAGGACGGCGCCTATCGCGGTAATGGACACATCCGTGTAGAGGCGAAAAGGGGGGGCATAGTCGGGGAAGGCCACGATGGGGGCAGACACGAGCTTGTCTTTTAGCTGTTGAAAAGCAGCTCGCCGGTCCTCGGTCCAGAGGAAAGGTTCCCTTTTTCGTGTCAAGTCGTGAAGAGGCTTGGCGATCTGCGCGAATCCCTTCACGAAGCGACGGTAATAGGACGTGAGTCCCAGGAAGGCGCGGACGCCATGGACATCCTGCAGCGGCGGTATGTCTGCTATGGCACGGAGCTTGTCGGGATCTGGGGAAATTCCTGCTTGGGAAATAGTATGTCCTAGGAACGAGACGGTCTTGGCAGCCAGGACACATTTAGAAGGATGTAGCTTGAGGCCTGCCTGGCGAATTCTGGTGAAAACTCGACAGAGGCACTGCAAGTGGTCGGCCCAGGTCTGGCTAAAAACAATGACGTCGTCAAGATAAGCTAAACATATTTCCCAAGTGAGGCCGCTCAAGACAGATTCCATTAGTCTGGAGAAAGTGGCAGGGGCGTTGCAGAAGCAGAATGGCAGAACATTAAATTCGTAATGTTTGCCATTACTAGTGGAAAAGGCCGTCTTGCCTCGATGGTCCGGATGGACGGGGACCTGCCAGTATCCAGCCTGGAGGTCGAGGGTAGAAAACCAAGACGCCCCGTAGAGGGAGTCTAGGTAATCATCAGTGCGGGGGAGGGGGGTGGCATCTTTAATGGTGACGTTGTTCACACGGCGGTAGTCGATGCAAAATCGCATCGTGCCGTCTTTCTTTTTTACTAGAACGATGGGGGAGGACCATGGGCTGGTGGAGGGGGAGATAACACCTGCCTCTTCCATTTCGCGCACCTAGCGGTCCTCCTCTTCTCTCTGTCGGGGGTTCTTACGTCGGGAAGGTTGTCGTATAGGTGGGGCTGTCGTATGGATTTCGTGCGACAGGTACGTGGTATGCCCTATATCCGCTGGTCCTGTCGCAAACAAATCCTGGAAATCCAGGAGGAGGCGGCGTAGGATGTCTGACTGCTGGTTGGAGAGATGGTCAGGGATGGGGGGTAGAGGGGTGGGGAGGTGGGAGGAGGATGGGGCACAGGGCTCGGCTTCCTCCATCTCTCCGATGATAAGCCTTTTGGGGAGGGTGAGAGGGGACGGGGCGAGATTGGCGATGCGTATGGTGGCGTGGTGGGGAGGGAGGAAAGTGGGGGACACAAGGCAGGCAGAAAGGGGTCCGGAGGGGAGGAGGGGGGAGAACAAAACGGATGGACCTGAGGGCCTGTTAAGGGGCACCCAAGCCTCATGGTGGGAGGGGATGGTAACAGCGGCGGAGATGGTGGCAGGGAAAGAGGGAGCAGGAGTGGGGTGGAAAGGCACGGGAGGGGGAAGAGAGGGGGGTGGAAAAAGGGGGAGAGAAGGGGGGCACTGGAGGGAGGGAGAGGGCGAATACTCCGGCCGGGGCTGTGGCGTGCATGTGCAAACGGCTGGGGTGGAACGGGGTGGGGGCGGAACTGAAGTTGTCAGTGGCGACAGTCAATCGTGGCTCCGAGTTTTTGGAGCAAGTCTAGCCCTAAATATCCGTCATAACTCCGGCACGAGGAATAAAAAATGATGAATGGATGTTGGGTGGACACCGGCTGGTGGGTGTCGACCCGTAGGGCCCGAGTTTCCCCATGGATGGGCAGGGGGCCATCCCCTGCGTCCACAAGGTGAGTGGTAGTAGGGCAGAGTGGGCCAAACCGCGATTTGTAGCGGGAGAAATAGTGGCTGTAAAGGCAGGACCTGGCCGCTCCCGTATCGACTAGTAGTCTGGCCTTTACGCTGTTTATTTTCATCTTGTGGTATACTGGGGGGCGATACTTAGGGGTAATGGCCCCCGCCACCATGGGTTGGTGCGGGGGTGGCCCTAAAAATCCAGCAGGCTAAGGCTTTCGTTCTCCTGTTCCTGTTCCAGTTCTCCTGAATGGGGCTCATCCACGGGCGTCAGCTCGTCCCCTCGGGCCTCGCCTTCTAAGGCGGACACTTTACGCGAACCTGGGGCTGTGATTCTGCGGCGAGCAGCTTTAAGCTGGTCCCATATGTCATGAAGGGGGCAGCGGGAGTTGCAGGCTGTGAATTCCCATGGGTTGATAAGAATTAGGTTTGGGTTTTCTTGCGGGGCGGGGCGCCGACGGGAGGGGTATGCCCTGGGCGGGCTAGGCACCGGGGTCGGGCTGGTGTGAGGCAGAGGTGGATGTTGTGTGGCTGGGGGAGCCGGGGGTCGGGTGGGGAATTTCTTCATTCATTCATTCATTGCCAGACGCCATGTATCCCAATCGGGGTGGCCAAGGCTTAGAGTTAATTGTTTTACAGGGAGGGGCACTAATCCTCCACCAACCCCACTTAACATGTAGGTGTTCCCAAGCGGTCACCCATCCAAGTACTAACCAGACCCAACGTTGCTTAACTTCGCTGATCGGACGGGAAGCGGTGTACTCAACGTGGTATGGCCGTGGGCAAGAATAGAGGTCAATTTATTAATTCTTGAATACTGTGTAGAGCAAAGTTATAGAAATAAATTACCACTGATAGTAGCAGCAATAGATTTTTCAAAAGCGTATGACTCAATAAAATGGGAAGAAATTATAACAGCCCTAAAAACTTTGAAAACCCACGAAAGCCTAATCGACATCATAAGTGAGATATACTGCGGGGATAAAACCATGATAAAATTAAACCAAAATGTAGAACCAGTAATAGAAATCTCCAGCGGTATAAGGCAGGGCTGCACAGGGTCGACCACCCTTTTTAAACTTGTAACATTTAAAATAATCCAAGAACTAGAAAGTACAGGCCTAGGCTACAGAGATGACAATATAAAAATAAATACTCTATTTTACGCAGATGATGGCCTACAATTTTCGCAATCAATGACAGATGCCAAGGCAAACATATGAAGATTAATAAACGTAGGCAGGGAATGCGGGCTTGAAATAAATAAAGCAAAAAGCAAATTTATTATATTCAACATGGATCAGCAACCAGAAAAAATTGAAGATGTAGAAGTAGTTACATCTATAACATACCTGGGAGTAGAAATAACAAACTCAAAAGACTGTTTCAAAAAACACGGGCAAAAAAATGATAAACAAAGCCCATAAACTAGCCAATACAAGCTACTCAGTGACGGCAAAAAGTTGCAACAAGCTACTCATAGGTAAGATTCTGGAAGAGCCTTGCATTACCTAGCATCCTGTATGGGGTGAGTGTAATAGCATATAGGCAAGAAGAAATAAACAAGCTACAAAGAATTGAAAACTCGGTTTATAGATCTATTCTAGGGGCAGCAAAATATACAGCAGAAACAGGGTTAAGAGGAGAGATAAGAGCATCCCTAATGAAAACTTAACATTAATTTGTTGTGGAGAAGGGCAGGCGGTCAGGAGGCGCCGCATCAGCTGTATATCTCTATCTATGTCTCCTTTTGGGTCATGGATAGTGAAGTGTTGTTTCACAACATGGGAGTACTCTGAGCAGAGTGTTAAATGTATGCTGATTCCGGGTTTCCTCATCTGCCTCCAGGTAGGCAGTAGTAACCAGGCGTCTTGCCTGTATCAGGGTATTATCAAAATCCCCGTCGAATGAAAAACTATCCAATTTGGATAGAGCCACTACTTTCCCCAATGATGGGGTGATGGCTTGTACAGTGAACTTTGTAAAGTTCTGCCAGGTGAGTTCTGGGACGATTTTCGGCGCTATGTCCGCCGCCGCTTTACCCAACAGTGGTAGTGTGACTGAAATTTTTTGTTGGTCATTTTCAAAGCCAATATCCAGTAAGGGTTTAATTATTGCCAGATATGTGTGTAAATCATACTGGTCGGGGTCAAATTTGGGTAACTGAACGTTCGGTTTAGTTGCCATTTTGCCAAATATTTCCTGATTACCTCTCTTTTACGCCCGGGTCTAGAACCACCGCTGGCCACCAGTGTAATGCTAGGTGAAATTAGGCTCGACTTCTCGTTCCTATTACACCTAACGTGGAGCGGGGTCCTCTTCCGAGACTGGAGCTTAGTGCAATAAAGAGAGGCAGGACACAAAAACTCTAGGCAACAACCTTTACACGTATATTACCACAATCAGACACAGGACAAGTCAGCAGATATTACAGCACAATACGTAGCAACATAAAACCTTATCTAGGATATGGGTATCTCGCAGGATACTTGCTTCTCTGACAGTAATGACAACACAATCAATCCTAGTGTATCAAGGGTGCAGTGAATATAGGCGCGCGCGGGAGGCGGGGGAGGGGGGTGGGTCTCACGAGGAGATAGGGGAGGGTGCGGGGAGTGACTTGTGACGGCTAGGGGAAAGTTATGGTACTACTAGAGAGAGGCAGATATTAGCCGTGAAGTCTATACGGTTTCCACTAGCCAAGGGACTTTGGTAATTGATATTCACACTTACTCTGGATATTGGGATGAGAGAGAGTGATATACAAGATTTATGGGCAGCATGGGGGAGGGAGAGAATACCATTAATACTCTCTTTCACAATATTCCTTTAGAGCTCACAGTAATAGGGGTATGTCATTACAGAGGAATCTCCAGGCGGCACAGGCTTACTAATTGTATATAAGGGACGTCACTCATAAATATAGTTCATCAGATCTTGTTCCACACACTCGTCCTTTAGTTTCTCACTGTGATCTTACTCGCCCCGATATTCACTATATGGAGTCACTGCACAGTACTTATACTAGGGGAAATCACACTTAACCTAAATCACTCGTATTGCAGCATCACACGCATTCATCATGGGGATAGGCGGGAACATGTCGTCGGCGATCCTGCCGGGCTAGGGGCACCGCCAATGTGATGAGTGCCAAGAGGGCATGGGATAACTCGTAAGGGCGTCCTCTCGCATCCTGGGCTACCTGTGGCTTCCGGGGTGGGCTCAGGAGTGTGGCCTTCGGGACTGGGGCCAAATAGCTCCAGTAACCTCTGTTGTAAGTCTCGGCCTGCAGTGAGAGCCTTACGGCTTCGTGGGGGCGTAGGGAGATTGGACCCGGGTGTCCTGAGGAGAATTGAGAGAGACTGCGGACTGCGGTCTCCAGTGTCTAGGGGCACTGACAGAGGAGGGCTGCGGCAGCGACTTCCACTGGGGCCCGTCAGGTGCGTCTGCTTTAGAGCCAGACTTAGGGAGCAGAGGCCAGGGAAGGCTGTGAGGCCTGTCTGGGTCACTCTGGGATGGGAGGCCTGGGCTCTAGTCTCCTGCCATAGTGATGTCTCTCTCCTTACCTCTTTCTGTGCACCCTCGGAGCGACAATAGATCGTCTCATGAGGAGGGGAGCGACAATAAGCCGTCTCTACCAAGACACTCTCGGAGCGACAATAGGTCGTCTCACGAGGAGGGGAGCGACAATAGGCCGTCTCTACCGGAGCACTTTCGGAGCGACAATAGATCGTCTCACGAGGGTGGGAGCGACAATAGGCCGTCTCTACCGGAGCACTGTCGGAGCGACAATAGGCCGTCTCACGAGGGCGGGAGAGACAATAGGCCGTCTCTGCTGGAGCACTGTCGGAGTAACAATAGATTGTCATTAGCCGTCTCTACCGGAGCGACAATAGATCGTCTCACGAGGATGGGAACGACAATAGGCCGTCTCTACCAGAGCACTTTCGGAGCGACAAAAGGCCGTCTCACGAAGAGGGGCGCCGTCTGGAGTGCCTATGACAACTCCACCCCTAGCTGGTTCAACAATCCCACTCCGTGAAGGTACTGTCTTTCTCCTACGGCGGCGACGGCGTGGTGGCTGCGTGACATAGGGGCGCACGGCCCAGGCTGACATATGTCGCTGTTGCTGGGAATGGTTCTGATTGGTGGCGGCTACCCCGTGGGGTCCGTGTGGGGGTGTCGGTACATCCTTGGGCATACTGAGCTGTATTTTGCTTGTCCCGTTGTCGGGGGCACTGTGGTATATTTCGGGGGCACTTCTTTAAGTCACGCATTTTATATATATATATATATATATATATATATATATATATATATATATATATATATATATATATATATATATAGATAGATAGATATAGATATATATGTAGATTGAGAGGTAGACAGGAAAAAAATATATACAAGTCAATTTCACGATACTAAGATCAACTAAATATCTCGTAAGTAACAATGGAATACTGTACATAAAGCAGTAGATATTTCTCACAAACTTGCAGTGAAGGGCGCTAACTGGGGTTGTGGCCGAGAGGGAGGTTACAACAGGGAGTGAGGGAGACGCCTGCACCCTGTACACATGTAGGCATAATATGTTATAATACAATACTATACAGTATGTAACTACTGTATGCAGCTATATAGACATAGGTAACAATATGTAAAACAGGTAGTTATGTCTGAGTTCTCCAGGAAGACAACCACACATCTCCCTTACCTAGATGAATCAAGAATGCCAAACACTCCTGATCATGTGCCGGAAATGTGACTGACACACACATGCACAAACGTGCACACACGTACGCCCACACACTGTAGCCGGAAGCTAGAGGGGGATATATGTCTAATATCACACGTAGGAAAGTTAGTAAGACAGGAGAGAACAAGAGTTAGACAAGGAGAGAGCAATAGGGAGTAGGAGAGTGAGAGTAAAGTAGGAGGACTGCAGCTAGCATAAACTGCTACTAACCATAGGCAGCACGGTTTATGCCAAGCTCTTAACTTTTATTCATATAACTGTCTCACAATAAACTCCATCGACCTAAGTCTGTCTATTTCATCATCCCACTTAAAATACGAAGAGGATAACGGAACAGAGAAAGCCTACACTGACATCTCCAACAATTCCTCACCATTGCTCTCTCTCCTAGTGCCTCCTCCATCGACGACTAAAGCAGATAACCTTCTCTGTAGAATTACACCCCTCGGCTACGTCCACTTACACCAGTCCTAAGTCTGTTGGAAGAATCTTTTTTACAGAGATGTAGAGGCTTCATATATAGTTTGCTTGATTTTAAGTTCAATCCTGCATATTGCATACAAAGGTTTGCCTGCTTATTGGTTCAGCGGTGTCGAGACGTGGGAAGTATACATTGAAGTGAGAGGGAGCAAGGCAACAAGCACAAACACTTGGCATCCTCACCCGAGAGTATGGCAGACACACTGTAATAATTTACTACTTACTGTACATTAGCCCACAATGGGCCCCCTAAAATTCCAGTCTGACAACCAGTAGTCTAAGGTCTCATAAACTACAAGTTCATCTGTCTACCTATCTATAGCCAGGTGCCATAATCCCCTAAGGGGTGGCCGTTTGTCTTTGAGTCAGAGGTTTTACGGGGGGGGGGGGGCACTAACCCTCTGCCAACCCACTTGTTGACACGAAGGGAACACGTGTGGGTTGGTTATATGGTTATCGCCCAGCGTTGTAAATGGTTTTCAGGCTTACAGGAAACCATAAGGCTTGTTCCTCAATGTAAAGCCACCTGATAGGAAAGATTGGAGAAATAGGAAGAGAAGGGGCAGACAGAAAAAGTGACAGTGCTGAAGGAAGAAGTTGGCAGCATCACATCAAGTGAGTGGATGATAGGCGCCACCACCTACCACCACAAGGTCATATTTAACTAAATTTTTCATATCATCACATTACTGGCCTCTAAGTGTTATCCAAGTTAGTTCTGGAATTAATTATCTAAAGGGGTGTGTTCACCCCTACTAATTATCCCTAGTGGTACTAGATTCTGCATATACGGAAAATTGACAGGGCATTTCCATAAAGTTTTATGCATTTCTGCAGTGAGACCATATGCTCTGCTGCAATTCGGAAACAGCTATCATTTGGGCAAGGCCTGTCGGGCTATAAAGTGCGTGTCAACTCTACTATTGAGGCAGAATGCATCTGTCTGTGTTCTCGGAAACTACTAGTTCAGGTTTGACCAATTTTCCAGATCTTTCCCACTTCCGGTATGTGGGTGCTATGCCAAGTGTGATCTGGACTGTAATTTTCAAAAGAGGCCATATCCCCAATGGTGCTTCACTCTAGAAAATGGGCGAGCCATTTCTGTGGAGTTTCATGAGTAGCCTGCAGGTGCTAGTGCTATGCTGTAGTTCAAAAGTGGCCCCCATTTGGACAAATGCTGAGCGGCCCATAGGGTCGAGAAGTGCTTATATAATCCTATTTGAATGCAATCAGCTGGCGACCTATTGGTTTTATGGGTGTGGGAAGAGGAAAGTTTGCTTTTGAATTGAGATGTCAAAAGAAATTATCCATGAATTGGGATGTTTGGCTTATTTCACTTGGTAGTCTGCCGATAGCTGAATATTTCTCCTTTCCTACCGCTACTTCTGGATCTTACTCACCCCATTCATTTGTGGAAAATATGGCTGATGTGTGTATGACTGTGTCTAGATGACTTAATCCAAGAAGTGGCGAATATAGATCGCCTTCATAAGACCCCTTCAGACCGTCACACATATGCGACTCAAGACCTGACCGCAGTGGGACTCAAGGTCGTGTCCTAGTTGACTCCCACGCCTCCCGACTGGCCCTGAATCTAATCTGCTCATGACTGCCTCACGACTGGTCGTGACGTCCTCAAGAACGCTACCAGATCACAAGGCGACTGCAAAGCGAATTCAAGGCGACCATGGGGCAATGGAGCAACGAGTCTTCAAATTTGAAATTTTAACGGATTTTTGTCAGCCACGACTGCCCAAGAATGCAAAACGACTGCATGTTGCGTTTGGGGAATGCACGACAACCCCCTCCGAGCCTTCCCTGACCCCCCGCTGACCCCCCCCACGATGGCAAGAGTGGGCCTCTCACCCTTTATACGCCGCTCGCTCGCCGGCACGCAGTTGCCATGTGTGACCGGTGTTGCGCCTGGTTCCCCACCAAGACTCTTGGCGCACTCTTTGCGTGGTCTGGGATTGGTCCTAGCCCAGTCATCATGTGGTCTGCATACAGTTGTCACATAGTTGTGAGCCATGATTCCGAATCGCCGACTGGACTGTCAAAATGCGTTGGATGGTCAGCTCGGGGTCTGGTTGTGGTCTGATCTTGGTCGGCGACTCAGTACACAGTTGTAATGTGTTTTTTTTTGTCGGCGACTGCACGCTGACACGCAACGAACGCATCACGATGCATCCAGTTGAGCTAAGACTGCTTCAGGACTGACCTACGACACTCCTGACTACGTTGCAACTGTGACCCGACTTTTGGCAAGTCGGCTCAAGGAGTCGTCTCAGCAGCTCACGACCTTTGTCGGAGAATCAAGGGATGACCGATGACAAAAGCCGTTACGACTTTGAGTTGCGCCGCTGTCGGGCCTTGAGTCGCGAATGTTTGACAGGGGCTTTCCTCTGCCATCAGACTACCCTACCTCCAACTCACATCCTCTCATATGCCTCATCACCTTATCGCTTCCCCGATCTCATCCTAATTCTCCTTCTCTCCCTCTTCCCCTCCATCTCGTTCACATGCATTCTCTCAACAAGATCTTTTATTCTTCATTCCCTTTCCACGGCAAAACCATCTCGCGGTACCTCTAACACTTTCCAGTACATCCACACATCAGTACCACAATGCTTCTTGACTTCCCCAGCTGTATGTTTCTCCATGTAATGTGGCATGCTTCTCTAGTAATAATAATGCCGTTAAAGCTAGATTTTCTTGTATTATTCATAGTTCAACATTAATGCTTTCCTATTATTTCTTGATCATATATATCTCATTTATTAATTCAAAAAAGGATGCGATAATGGTGATGATGATGATGATGGTGATGTGAAATAGGTGATATCCATTAGAATTTTTAATAATTCTCCATCTCTGCTTTTTTATTCCTGTCACTGAATCCTATCCACATTCATTAATAGTGAGATACAGCTGTACTTTGATGGATGGACGGCACTGTGGATAGAGGTTATTATGACAGTTAACCCTTCCACTAAGATTGGTCTATGTGTGATCATCCATCACTGAGCCTCAATCCTTCCACAAAGCCTGGTGTAGTTGAAGCAAAACCTTGAGTTATGGAGTCATTCGATCTTGCATTGTGACTTTGACCTATGACGGATTGTGCGTAATATCGAATAATTTCATCCTTGCTTTACTCCGATTGCTTCCTTAGTGTGGACTAAGTATGAGGAAGCTTTTTCCCTTGGCCTTGACACATACAGGTCGAATTTTGATATTGCCCTTTAACCTTGACTGTTGACCTAGTGTTCCTATAACAGAATCCCTCCGTTCTCACCTAATTCTCCAGCCTTCCACGAAGTTCAGTCTAAAATGGATCAAAACGGTTTAAATTGACCTTTTCATACAACCAAGACCTTCGCTCTTTCCGTCTTACCTTGAGTCTTGACTGACTGCTTCTCAAAATTGAAACCCTTCATCCTTATATTGACATAAACTCTGTCACAAAAATTATTCTGAATCAGGTTAAAATTGAATAAGTTGACCTTGCCATAAGATCTTGACATTTGAAATATGTCTTAAATGCCACACATCGTGTCCGTGGATGAGCCTCAACCATTCCATAAAGTTTAGTGCAAATTAGCTCAAAAGCCGTTTTAGTTATTTTGGTCACACACAGACACATAGCGGTCGAGCTTTAACACTGACCTGTGATCTTGATCTATTGCTGATTGTTTTCAAAACGAATCCCTTCGTTCTTGCCTTACACGCAACCCTTCCTACAAGTTTCGTTTAAATCAGATCAGAACAGTTAAGTTGCCCTTGCCACACGATGTTGACCTTTGACCTATTGTTAAAAATAAGGTTAACCCTTTGACTGGCCCTTGATCCTTCCTCCAAGTTGATGTCAAATCGGGTCAACACAGTTTGAGTTATACTGTTAACTCACACACGGCAAAGTGACAAACCAACACCCTTCCTTGGGGTCCCAGAGGGGAGTGACAAAAATTCATTCACCATCTGCCCCTGTTCTAGGCCTTTGTCTGACACTGTCTCTATTTCTGTAACATCAGCGGCTTATTTTTTTATTTCCTTTCTGATGGAGACCACCTTTCTTCTTCAAAACCTCGCTTTTTTTTTTCTCAGTGACAGCTGGCCCAGGCAACTAATAGCAATCCTTTCTTTATCCTCCTACTTTCACTATACTCATTTTCAAAGCCAGAGGTGGTTGTTGTGATTACGTTCGAAGTAACCAAAGTTGCTCTCATGACCCAGAACTCGAGGCGTGAGAGTTTTCTACTTGATTTTCCTGTCATTCTCTTAGCAAATATATACCGTATGTTTTATATGTCCTAACTATTTTGACTATACACAAAGTTCTTTGACTATCTTATTTCTAAAGTGAATCCTCTCCATGTCTCCCATTTCTTCACCCTCAACATTAGGCTCTCCTCTCCATTCTGTTATCAGACTGGTGAATCGGTCTGCCTCTTTTCTATTCATAATGACATAGAGCAGCTTATATAGCATCCTTCCTTTATCTCTGACCGTTTTGGGGAGAGTTCCAACTAATTTGACCTTATCCTTACAACCAGTTTCTCTGGCGACTGTTAATCTTTTCTTTCAATTCGACTTTTTTTAATGATAATTTTAGCTCTGTGATCTGTCTTATTGCTCCAGTAAGGTCTGTGGATTTCCCCTTCCCAGAAAAGAGGCATTTATGGCATTCTGGTGTTGTGGATTTCAGGGCCGGCATGCAGTACATCTTTGACTTTCCCTGAAATGACTATTATTTTTCTATCTGTCTATCTATTGCCAGACGCCTCATAATGGCAGCCATTTGAGAATGCTTTACGCACTATGGAGGTTATCCTCTCGGGCATCGAGCATACTTTGTTTTCTTTTAACCCCTGACTAATGGAAAAATAAGCCTCGGTTTAAACACGCTTGTCCTACTGCCGTCCACAAGAAGGTGACTTACAGTACCTAAGGCACCAGCACCAGCTTAACTCTGAATCTCGATCTTTGTTACGCCTTGAACTGTGCCAAGTCTGTTCTTCATCTTCCCTTATATATATACATATACAGTATATATATATATATATATATATATATATATATATATATATATATATATATATATATATATATATATATATATATATATATATATATATATATATATATATATATATATATATATATATATATATATATATATATATATATATATATATATATATATATATATATATATATATATATATATATATATATATATATATATATATAATCCATCCATCCATCATCCAATCCTACATTGCTCCATGAAGAGCGTAGGAGCCCGGGGCTAGGCAGTTGGTCCCGACATTTAAGATGAGAGTGACCAGCCTCACTCATACCTGAGCATTACATGAGCAATCAACCCCAACCATCCCTTGGATATAAACCTTCACCAGCTCAATCCGATCGGAGCGCAATAATTACCCACTAAACCACTAGGTGCCAAAATTTGGTTATATGGTTACCACCCAGAGTAGTAAATGGTTTCCTGGTGTACAGAAAACCATTTGGCTTGTCTCTAAATGTAGTCACCCACAGGCAGAAGAAAGAGGAAAGAATGAAGGAAAGAAAGACAGAAGAGGGAGTGTAAAGTCACCCGTAGGCAGAAGGACAAGGAAAGAATGAAGGAAGGAAAGACAGAAGAGAATGGAAGGAAAGAAGGATGGAGGAGAGGAAGGGACAGACACCCGACAGCAGCACTACATAGAGTGAGTGGATGGTGAGCGCCCCCATCTACCACAATATATATATATATATATATATATATATATATATATATATATATATCACCCGACAGCAGCACTACATAGAGTGAGTGGATGGTGAGCGCCCCCACCTACCACAATATATATATATATATATATATATATATATATATATATATATATATATATATATTGTGGTAGGTGGGGGCGCTCACCATCCACTCACTCTATGTAGTGCTGTTCAGGCGCCCCCATCTACCACAATATATATATATATATATATATATATATATATATATATATATATATATATATATATATATATATATATATATATATTGTGGTAGGTGGGGGCGCTCACCATCCACTCACTCTATGTAGTGCTGCTGTCGGGTGTCTGTCCCTTCCTCTCCTCCATCCTTCTTTCCTTCCATTCTCTTCTGTCTTTCCTTCATTCTTTCCTTGTCCTTCTGCCTACGGGTGACTTTACACTCCCTCTTCTGTCTTTCTTTCCTTCATTCTTTCCTCTTCCTTGTGCCTGTGGGTGACAGTACATTGAGTGACAAGCCAAATGGTTTCCTGTACACCAGGAAACCATTTACTACGCTGGATGGTAACCATATAACCAAATTTTGGCACCTAGTGCTTTAGTGGGTAATTATTGCGCTCCAATCGGATTGAGCTGGTGAAGGTTTATATCCAAGGGATTGTTGGGGTTTATTGCTCAAGTAATGCCACTCAGGTATGAGGCTGGTCACTCTCATCTTAAATGTCGGGAACAACTGCCTAGCCCCGGGCTCCTACGCTCCTCATGGAGCAATGTAGAATTGGATGATGGATGGATGGATATATATATATATATATATATATATATATATATATATATATATATATATATATATATATATATATATAGTGGGGACGCTCACCATCCACTCACTCGATGTAGTGCTGCTCTCGGATGTCTGCCCTTTCCTCTCCTCCATCCCTCTTTCCTTCCATCCTCTTCTGTCTTCCTTTCGTTCATTCTTTCCTTGTCCTTCTGCCTATGGGCAACTTTACACTCCCTGTTCTGTCTTTCTTTCCTTCATACTTTTCTCTTCCTTCTGCCTCTGGGTGACTCTACACTGCGTGACAAGCCAAATGGTTTCCTGTACACCAGGAAACCATTTATTACGCTGGGTGGTAACCATATAACCAAATTTTGGCGCCTGGTGGTTTAGTGGGAATTACTGCGCTCCAATCTTCTGAGAAAGATCAGTTTTACGGGCTATTGATCTTTGGTTCTTTCTCTTTCGCATCAGTACGCGCACGCACGCACGCGCACACACACACACACACACACACACACACACACACACCGCTGAACTTTCCGGGCCTGTATAAAAGGGAATAACGGATGTAATGAAAAAATATCAGGAATACGAGTGATTGGCTGATACATTAACCATATGTACAGGCTAAAATTCGACGTGTCTTATGAGACTGAATTATATTTTGGAAAACAGCAATCAACTCTGAGGTATTCTAAATAACAATTTTAACTGAAGAAACATTGTTAACGTAATATTATGTTTACATTTCTAATTCATTCATTTACAGTTACTTATATTTGGGGAAAATCTTAAAGAGTAATAATTACGATTACGAAAAATTTTAAATCTTTAATGAATAATAATCGATTACACTGACAGAACACGGTTACACTGAGGAAGATCCAGTTTTGGATCGAGTAGAGGGAGAGTGCCTAGATTCTGGCGTTTTGTCCTAAGGTAATCATGTGTGAATAAGACTGTTAGTTGTATCACACAAGAGGACTGACAGGAACTTGTATTCTGTTCTCATGTAATCATGAGCGGGTAATAGCCTGTATTAGATCTATCAAGAGACCTGATAAGTACTCTATTTTCTGTTCCCATGTAATCAAGTACGAATAACAACCAGTGTTGGATTAAACAGGAGAGTTGATAAGTATTTGTGTTGTGGTCTCACGTAATTATATACCGGTATGAACCAGTCTTGGACGTACAGCAGCAGGGCAGCTGACAGGCATTTGTGTTGTGTCCGCAGGTAACCATTATGAGGCAGGCTGCGACCGTGGCTGTGGCTGTGGCTGTGAGGGGTAGTAGGGTAACCAGAAGAAACTTGCTGCCAAACCTGACCAGAGTTTTGTCCACGTCAACAACTCATCAGGCCTCAGCAGGTACAGAGGCAACAGCACAGCAGCATGAGGTGCCGGTCAAGTCCGTCTATGAGTTGCCAACTCCCACACCTTATCCTTTACTGGGTTACATCCTCTTTTATGTCTACAACAAACTGACGAAGTGTGAGTATTGTCAAGAAAAAAAAAAAAACTACATAGGATACATCCTTTCACTTCATATCATTATCACCCCCTACACTCTCTCTCTCTCTCTTGTTCTTTCTTCTGGTTCCCTCACATCCCACTTATTAGCATGAAAAATGGTTATGATAATGATGATGGTGATTATGCTGCTGTTGCTGCTACTGCTGACTTAAAACAGTAGCTCAATATACAGTTAACTTAATTAGTCAATACCAGTGATTCATGACCTAGAGAGCGTAAGAACACTTTGTCGGTGTGAAAGGGGAGGTTGGGGGTTGTAGGTGTGTGGTGGAAGAGGGGAATGGAGGTTTGTTTTGCAGCGGGGATAGATGTCGATGTCTGTTTTGTGTACAAAATAGCTCAGACAAGAACACTGTATTTACACAAATTATGTGTGTGTGTGTGTGTGTGTGTGTGTGTGTGTGTGTGTGTGTGTGTGTGTGTGTGTGTGTGTGTGTGTTTACCTAGTTAAGCTAGTTTTGCACAGAAATTGAGCTAAGGTCGTCCTATCCTGTTCTATAACTACTTGTATCCAATCAGTTTCCAAACACACACACAGACGTTCCATGCTTGCACCACCTCCCCCTCTAGGCTGTTCCAGATACTGTATCCATACTTTTGCTTTGGAAGCTAAACATCATTTAGACATCTACTTTTCCTTAGTTTATGTTCATGTCCTCTCATCCTTTCATCATCGTGCACAAAAATATCCTTTCTATCCATGTTTTCCACGTCGCTAACTTCTTTAGACCCATAATCAATTTCTCTCCCTCTCTCTTTCTCTCTCTCACACACACACGTGCACACAAAAGACACACACCTACACAATCTCACGGGCACAGAAACACACCCACACACACAGAGGGAGTCATCAGATGTAGACGTCCGACATCGGCACTCCGTACCAAAACAACACGGCCAGTGGCATTACCTAAATTAGTATCTTTGAATGAGTCAAGCTTTGTACCAGGTTAGACTAAATTATTTTTCATTATTAAAAGGAAAAAAAAAAAGTTTAAACAAGACTGGTTCAAACAACAAAGATCCACGAGGAAAAAAATGCGCTGAGTCAGCTGGGTTTGTTTAGCCTACAGCAACACGGGGAAAGTGTACATACTCTGTAAGTACATACTCTGTTTATTTAGTATTACAAAATGGATACATCCATCCATCCATTGCATGACGCCATGTATCCCAAACGGGGTGGTCAAGGGCTTAGAGTTAATTGTTTTACAGGGAGGGGCACTAATCCTCCACCAACCCCACTTGACATGTAGGGATGCCAACAGCATCTGGTGTTCCCAGGCGGTCACCCATCCAAGTACTAACCAGACCCAACGTTGCTTACTTCAGTAAAACAAATTTGGAAAAGAAAAGGGATAAAAGTAAAAAGCAAAATGATGATTTCTACCAAGAACTGGTTGAAGTGGAGACTCACAATAGACTGGTTGAACGTGTACACAAACTAGAAATGGCTTTCAAAAATGAAATTGATGAAATAAAGAAGCAAATGCACTTGCAAAAGGAAGAGATAGAAAAACTAGGAAGGGAGGCCAATAAGAAAGACACAACCATCAGCGAACTAACAGTGGAATTGAGTACGCTTAGGAAGAAAGTGAGTGAAATGGCAAGTACAGTAGTCAATCACGAGAGTGTTATGGAAGAGTTCAAAAATGACACAGAGACAATTAGGCAAGCAAGCAGTCTTATGGACCAGAGCAGTGATATTGAGGAGAAGATAACACAGGTGAATGAAGCTGTGCAAAGCTACAAAAATGATGTAGAAACCACGTATGCTGAAATGGTGAAAGTAAAGAAAGACTTAGAAACAAGGGTGGAGGAAAAAAGCATAAAAAAGGGAGCGAAAAGAATAATCCAAAACAATCCAAAGTTAGTCAGAGATTCAGTAGAGATAAACAAATCAATAGTAATCACTGGTATAGAAGAGGAAGACGTTAAAAACAAGATCACAAGAGACAAAATGGAGATGGCAAATGTAATGAGCTTACTGAAAGAAGTATCAGAGGAAATCTGTAGTAAAGACATAGAGCAACGCAAAAGGTTAGGGAAATACGAGAAAAGCAAGACAAGACCTCTAAAGGTGACTTTCCAGAGTGTAAACACTGTGGAAGAGATACTAAAAAATGCAAAGAATCTTATGGAAAAAGAGGAGTTTAAAAATATATGGATAAAACGATGCCTAACACAAGAGGAACTGAAATTACTGAAAGAGAAAAGGGAGGAAGCAAAAACAAAAAATGAGGGAAGATCAGAAGAGGAGAAGAAGAATTTTTTTTACAAAGTAATAGGATTGCAGGTACGAAAGTGGTACACAAACAGGGTGGAAGAAAAAGGAGGAAGGTAGTAGAACCATGTCATGACAAGTATATAAACAAGATGATAAAGTTGATGTACTCAAATGTGGATGGAATGGTATCTAAATTACTAGAGATGAATGATTATGTCAGAGAAAATGAACCAGAAATAATATGCCTAACTGAAACAAAATTAACACCAAGGATATCCAATGACATACTAAACTTAGAGGAATACAATATATGGAGAAGAGACACAATTTTTAAAAAAGGAGAAGGAATTATAATATTAACTAAGAAAAATCTAAAAGTCAAGGAAATAAAACTAGATATACCATCACAAGTAGAACTGATTGCAGTAGAGATCGACACATCTGAAGGTAAAGTAATTGTAACTAATTTGTACATGCCACCCAGATCAAACACATGGGAAAGAGATGAATATGAGGACCTGGCAGAGAGTACAATTCAGAGTATAAGATCATTGATACATAAAATGGAAGAGAAATCGGAAAGAATTATACTAATTGGGGACTTCAATACAAATATAAATTGGAATACTCTAGATATAAATAGCCAAGAAAGCTGTTGGGACCAAAAGCTCCTGGATCTCGTACAAGAGTTTTTCTTAATGCAACATGTGAGGGAAACCACCAGAAAAAGAGGACTTCATGTACCTTCAATGCTAGATCTAATATTTACTAGGCAAGAAAATGATATTGACAGTTTAATATATCACCCTCCACTCGGCAAAAGCGATCATGCAGTACTAAATTATAACTTCAAGATAGCATATGACATAGTAAACAGCAATGACAGTTACAAAATGAGCCTAAACTATAAAAAGGGAAATTATCAAGACCTAAAGAAGTATTTCTTAGAAGATGATTGGGAAAATGAGCTTAGAGGACAAGATTTAAATGCTGTATATAAAAAATTCGGTGAATTTTATGAAATAGGAGTCCAGAAGTACATCCCACAGCACAAAGAAGCAGATAAGAGAATACAGAAATGGTTCAATACAGAATGTAAAAAATCAAAAGAAAGAAGAGATTTGTTGTGGAATTGATACAGAAGACACAATTGTGAAAGGGCATACAAACAGGCAAGAAACGATTATACAAGAATAAGGAGGGAAGCCCAAAAACAGTTTGAGGAGGATATAATAAATAAAAGTAGTGATCAACCAAAGCTGTTTTACAGCCATATCAGAAGCAAAGCCAAAGTAAAAGATATAATGCAATCCATTACGGATGAGGGAATCACTTATACACAAGAGAAAGATATTTGTGAAGCACTAAATAAGAATTTCCAATTAGTTTTTACAGAAGAAAAAAATTTTGAGTGGGACTATGTGGAACACGCATGTCCACACATACTACCAGATTTACAAATAGCAGAAAAAGTAATACATGAGGAGTTAAGTAGATTAGACAGAGGAAAAGCAAGTGGTCCTGATGAAATTTCATGTTGGGTATTACGAGAATGTGCAAAGGAGTTAAGTAAACCATTATTTTTAATTTTCAAGAAATCCTTGAGTCAAGGTAAACTACCTGATATTTGGAAAAAAGCAAATATTGTCCCCTTATTCAAGAAAGGAAATAGACAAAATCCACTCAACTACCGACCATTATCACTGACCAGTGTTGTAAGCAAGGTATTAGAGAAACTTATAAGAAAAGCTTGGGAAAATCATCTAGAAGAACACAGTATGATAACAGAAAGACAGTTTGGTTTCAGAAAAGGAAAATCATGTGTTACTAATCTGTTGAGCTACTATGACAGAGTAACAAACACAATACAGGAAAGGGAAGGATGGGTGGACAGTATCTATTTAGATTTCAAGAAAGCTTTTGACACAGTACCACACCAAAGACTTTTATGGAAACTGTACCATCAAGGAGGAATTCGAGGCAAACTGTTTTGTTGGATGCAAGACTTTCTCATAAAAAGAGAAATGAGGACAGTACTAAGAGGAAACTACTCATCATGGAAAGAAGTGACTAGTGGAGTGCCACAGGATTCAGTGCTGGCACCAATCATGTTTTTAGTGTATATAAATGATATAAACAGTAACACTGGAAATGAAAGCTATCTGAATATGTTTGCAGATGATGCAAAAATACAAAGGAGAATTACTAACACAGACTCTTGTAAAGAGCTACAAGAAGAATTAAATAAACTTCATGAATGGAGTAGTACATGGCAAATAGAATTCAATGTGGACAAGTGTCATGTAATCAAGTTTGGTAAAAGTGGAAAAAGACCTGATTGGGATTATAAGTTAGGAAATAAAACCCTATACACATCAGAAAGAGAGATAGACCTAGGTGTGATTATCAATAACAGACTATCTCCGGCCGACCACATCAGCGAGAAGGTACGGAACATGTATACACTGCTTGCAAATATGAGAAGGGGATTCACATACATAAATGAAGACATGCTAAGAAGGATAATAACATCATTCATTAGACCAACCCTGGAATATGCATCAGTAGTCTGGAGTCCTCATCTCAAAAAGCATATAGACAAGATTGAAAAAGTTCAAAGGGCCGCTACAAGATGGATACCAAACTTAAGGGACCTAAGCTACGAAGAAAGACTAAATAAACTGAATCTACCAACACTACAGGAGAGAAGGAAAAGAGGTGACATGATAATGCTATATAAGTGCATATCAGGGAAGGAGAAAATAGACATAAATGATTACTTAACATATGGAAAAGCATCAGCAAGAGGACACTGCAAAAAACTGCATAAGAAGAGAGGTGATAAAGACGTAAGGAAATTCAGTTTCCCAAACAGAGCAATTGATCAATGGAATGCACTACCGAATGAAATAGTGTGTGCCAAAAAATTCACAAATTTAAGGATATGTCCGATAAATATGGTTTAAGACACGGGACAGTACGAGTTTGACTCATTCCTGTAAAGATACAATTAGGTAAGAACAATTAGGTAAGAACTTCCACACCCACACACCCACACCCACACCCACACACCCACCCACCCACCCACACCCACACCCACCCACACACACACACACACACACACACACACACACACACACACGGAGGGATTCAATCTAGGCGGACGTGTGACACCGGCTCTCCGTACCAAATCATCACGGCCAGTGGCATTACCTAAATAGTATCTTTGTATGAGTCAAGCTCAGTACCAGGTTAGACTAAATAATTGTCCATTATAAAAAAAGAAAAAAAAATAAGTTTAAACAAAACTTGTAAAAACAGGAAATAGAACCAAGACGAAAGAATATGCTGAGTCGTCTCTGAGGTTAGTTTAGACTACAACAACACGGAGATTGTAATTACATGCTTTGCACTTTAAGTATTGCAAAATGGATACATACTTCAGTAAAACAAATTTGGAAAAGAAAAGGGATAAAGGTAAAAAGCAAAATGATGGTTTCTACCAAGAACTGGTTGAAGTAGAGACCCAGAATAGATTGGTTGAACGTGTAAACAAACTAGAAATGGCTTTCAAAAATGAAATTGATGAAATAAAGAAGCAGATGCACTTGCAAAAGGAAGAGATAGAAAAACTAGGAAGGGAGGCCAATAAGAAAGACACAACCATCAGTGAACTAACCGTGGAGTTGAGTACACTCAGGAAGAAAATGAGTGAAATGGCAAGTACAGTAGTCAATCACGAGAGTGTTATGGAAGAGTTCAAAAATGACACAGAAACAATTAGGCAAGTTAGCAGTCTTATTGACCAGAGCAGTGATATTGAGGAGAAGATAACACAAGTGAATGAAGCTGTGCAAAGCTACAAAAATGATGTGGAAACCACGTATGCTGAAATGGTGAAAGTAAAGAAAAACTTAGAAACAAGGGTGGAGGAAAAAAGTATTAAAAAGGAGGTGAAAAGAATAATCCAAAACAATCCAAAGTTAGTCAGAGATTCAGTAGAGATAAACAAATCAATAGTAATCACTGGTATAGAAGAGGAAGACGTTAAAAACAAGATCGCAAGAGACAAAAAGGAGATAGCAAATGTAATGAGCTTACTGAAAGAAGTATCAGAGGAAATCTGTAGTAAAGACATAGAGGAACACAAAAGGTTAGGGAAATACGAGAGAAGCAAGACAAGACCTCTAAAGGCGACTTTCCAGAGTGTAAACACTGTGGAAGAGATACTAAACAATGCAAAGAATCTTATGGAAAAAGAGGAGTTCAAAAATGTATGGATAAAAAGATGCCTAACACAAGAGGAACTGGAATTACTGAAAGAGAAAAGGGAGGAAGCAAAAACAAAAAATGAGAGAAGATCAGAAGAGGAGAAGAAGAATTTTTTTTTACAAAGTAATAGGATTGCAGGTACGAAAGTGGTACACAAACAGGATGGAAGAAAAAGGAGGAAGGTAGTAGAACCATGTCATGACAAGTATATAAACAAGATGATAAAGTTGATGTACTCAAATGTGGATTGAATGGTATCTAAAGTACTAGAGATGAATGATTATGTCAGAGAAAATGAACCACAAATAATATGCCTAACTGAAACAAAATTAATACCAAGGATATCAAATGATATATTAAACTTAGAGGAATACAATATATGGAGAAGAGACAGATATTTAAAAAAAGGAGGAGGAATTATAATATTAACTAGGAAAAATCTAAAAGTCAAGGAAATAAAACTAGATATACCATCACAAGTAGAACTGATTGCAGTAGAGATCGACACATCTGAAGGTAAAGTAATTGTAGCCAATTTGTACATGCCACCTACATCAAACACATGGGAAAGAGACGAATATGAAGACCTGGCAGAGAGTACAATTCAGAGTGTAAGATCATTGCTACATAAAATGGAAGAGAAATCGGAAAGAATTATACTAACTGGGGACTTCAATACAAATATAAATTGGAATACTCTAGATATAAATAGCCAAGAAAGCTGTTGGGACAGAAAGCTCCTGGAGCTCGTACAAGAGTTTTTCTTAACGCAACATGTGAGGGAAACCACCAGAAAAAGAGGACTTGATGTACCTTTAGTGCTAGATCTAATACTTACAAGGCAAGAAAATGATATTGACAGTTTAATATATCACCCTCCACTCGGCAAAAGCGATCATGCAGTGCTAAATTATAACTTCAGGATAGCATATGACATAGTAAACAGCAATGATAGTTACAAAAAGAGCCTAAACTATAAAAAGAGAAATTATCAAGACCTAAAGAAGTATTTCTTAGAAGTTGATTGGGAAAATGAGCTTAGAGGACAAGATTTAAATGCTGTATATAAAATTATTTTGTGAATTTTATGAAATAGGAGTCCAGAAGTACATCCCACAGCACAAAGAAGCAGATAAGAAAATACAGAAATGGTTCAATACAGAATGTAAAAAATCAAAAGAAAGAAGAGATTTGTTGTGGAATAGATACAGAAGACACAATAGTGAAGGGGCGTATAATAATTACAAACAGGCAAGAAACGACTATACAAGAATAAGGAGGGAAGCCCAAAAACAGTTTCAGGAGGATATAATAAATAAAAGTAGTGATCAACCAAAGCTGTTTTATAGCTATATCAGAAGCAAAACCAAAGTAAAAGATATAATACAATCCATTACGGATGAGGGAATCACTTATACACAAGATAAAGATATTTGTGAAGCACTAAATAAGAATTTCCAATTAGTTTTTACAGAAGAAAAAAATTTTGAGAGGGACTATGTGGAACACGCATGTCCACACATACTACCAGATTTACAAATGGCAGAAAAAGTAATACAGGAGGAGTTAAGTAGATTAGACAGAGGAAAAGCAAATGGTCCTGATGAAATTTCATGTTGGGTATTACGAGAATGTGCAAAGGAGTTATGTAAACCATTATTTTTAATTTTCAAGAAATCCTTGAGTCAAGGTAAACTACCTGATATTTGGAAAAAAGCAAATATTGTCCCCTTATTCAAGAAAGGAAATAGACAAAATCCACTCAACTACCGACCAGTATCACTGACCAGTGTTGTAAGCAAGGTATTAGAAAAACTTATAAGAAAACCTTGGGTAAATCATCTAGAAGAACACAGTATGATAAAAGAAAGAGAGTTTGGTTTCAGAAAAGGAAAATCATGTGTTACTAATCTGTTGAGCTACTATGACAGAGTAACAAACACAATACAGGAAAGGGAAGGATGGGTGGACAGTATCTATTTAGATTTCAAGAAAGCTTTTGACACAGTACCACACCAAAGACTTTTATGGAAACTGTACCATCAAGGAGGAATTCGAGGCAAACTGTTTTGTTGGATGCAAGACTTTCTCATAAAAAGAGAAATGAGAACAGTACTAAGAGGAAACTACTCATCATGGAAAGAAGTGACTAGTGGAGTACCACAGGGTTCAGTGCTGGCACCAATCATGTTTTTAGTGTATATAAATGATATAAACAGTAACACTGGAAATGAGAGCTATCTGAGTATGTTTGCAGATGATGCAAAAATACAAAGGAGAATTACTAACACAGACTCTTGTAAAGAGCTACAAGAAGAATTAAATAAACTTCATGAATGGAGTAGTACATGGCAAATGGAATTCAATGTGAACAAGTGTCATGTAATCAAGTTTGGTAAAAGTGGAAAAAGACCTGATTGGGATTATAAGTTAGGAAATAAAACCCTATACACATTAGAAAGAGAGAAAGACCTAGGTGTGATTATCAATAACAGACTATCTCCGGCTGACCACATGAGCGAGAAGGTACGGAACATGTATACACTGCTTGCAAATATGAGAATAGCATTCACATACATAAATGAAGACATGCTAAGAAGGATAATAACATGATTCATTAGACCAACCTTGGAATATGCATCAGTAGTCTGGAGTCCTCATCTCAAAAAGCACATAGACAAGATTGAAAAAGTTCGAAGGGCCGCTACAAGATGGATACCAAGCTTAAGAGACCTAAGCTATGAAGAAAGACTAATTAAACTGAATCTACCAACACTACAGGAAAGAAGGAAAAGTGGTGACATGATAATGCTATATAAATGCATATCAGGAAAGGAGAAAATAGACATAAATGATTACTTAACATATGGAGAAGCATCAGCAAGAGGACACTGCTAAAAATTGTATAAGAAGAGAGGTGATAAAGACGTAAGGAAATTCAGTTTCCCAAACAGAGCAATTGATTAATGGAATGCACTACCGAATGAAATAGTGTGTGCCAAAACAATTCACAAATTTAAGGATATGTACGATAAATATGGTTTAAGACACGGGACAGTACGAGCTTGACTCATTCCTGTAAAGATACAATTAGGTAAGAACAATTGTGTAAGAACACACACACACACACACACACACACACACACACACACACACACACACACACACGCACGCACGCGCGCGCGCATGTACACATACTCGTACATGCATGCAAGCCGCGCCGAGCAAAATAATACCCGATTTTTGCTATTGGGAATGCAGTTGTAGAGAGAAATATAATATATATTATAATGATCCAATTTCTGTTTATTTGTCATCGCAACAGCAAAAATGGCGCGTGTAGCGCATATTTTTGTTTCAGCAAGGCACCGATAAAATGTTCTAACTTGAAGAATAAAACAATTTCCAGTCCAATCGGGCCACCGGTTCCTGAGTTATGACTCATTTCTGACTGAAGATAGGTCGTGGCTTGACATCGAGCGGAGGCCACCATCGGCGGCCTTGAAGCAAGTTATGATAATAATAATAATAATAAAGACAACAGTAATAATAATAATAATAATAATAATAATAATAATGATCATCATCATCATCATAATAATAATCATCATCATCATCATCACCATCATCATCATCATCAGCAGCAGCAGCAGCAGCATTATCATCACCATCATCATCATCATCATCATCATCACCATCATCATCATCAGCAGCAGCAGCAGCATTATCATCATCATCATCATCATCATCATAATAATAATAATAATAATAATGATAATAATAACTAGAATTCTCAGAATTGCTGAAGCAATATTCAGAGAACTCAACCTTCCAGATGAAAATACTTTTATCTTTGTAGACCTAATATTAAGGGACTCTTGGTAAGACTCAAAATTTTTTACAAATATTGACGTGTGACCTTGAGATCAAGGTCATTCATACTATGCAAATCATGTTCACTTATGACCCACTACTTTTCCACCGAGTTTGGTCAAAATCTACCAAATACTTTACAATTTAGCACTTTCAGACACGAGCCAGGCATTTTGGTTTTCCTCAGTATCTCAAAAAGTATTTGTTGGATCTCAGTATCAACAAATGGTGCCAGGTACCGGTACAACAAACCTTGACGACAGCAGTTATTTTGTTGCTGTTAAATATTGACTCGTTTCTGCTATTTGGTGTCAATGCACAGTAATGGCGCAAATGTTTTCAAGTTATGCCCTCTGAAAATCCGTGATCTTGCATTTGGCCTTTCAAAGTCACTCAAAGTGAAAGGTCATGCTGCCAAATGAAAGTCGATATGAGACTTCCTATATCTTGGTAGTAGTAAATATTTCTATCTTCAACGAGTTTCGAGTTATAGTCCCCTAAATATCTGTGACCTTGAGTTTGACCTTTCAAGGTCACTTATAGTCAAAGGTCAAGGCACCAATTAAAAACCCATATGGGATTTTCTGTATGTTGATAATAATAAATATATCTTCAATCAGTTTCGAGTTATAGCCCCTTGAAATACCCATAACCTTGAGTTTGACCTTTCAAGGTCATTCAAGGTCAAAGATCTAGGTGCCAAATGAAAGCCCATATTACGAGTTCTTGTTTCTTCAGAACAGAAAATATATCTATCTTCGACCGTATTCAAGTTATAGCCTTCTGAAAATCCGGGACCTTGATTTTGACCTTTCAGGTCATTTGATTACCTCCAAAATTTAATAACTTTCTTTTGGGACTAGTGTCCACGTATCCTGAAAGTTTCATGTAAATTCATTTGGACGCTTTTCCGTAATGTTGCTAACAAACAAACAAACAAACCCAACCACAAACAATACTTTGTCGGACTCTGTCCGGGCGAGGTAATAATACCCAGGTGCACTGCTATGTGTTGACGATTACATACTGGAACATTTGCAAAGCATTCGATTCATTAGTTTTTGCTGTGCAGGAGAGCAAAAATTGAAGAAATAGCATAGCGGGCACTGGTGCGGAGCTAGTGATGGGAAAAACAAAATGTGCCAAAGAAGCCTGCAACCAAAATACATTACTTCCGAAAATTTCAAGTCTCTATCTCGAACGGTCTTGGAATGCAGGCCTTCTAGATCTCCCCTCCCCCTCCAATAAAAAGGAAAAAAAAAAAAAAAAAAATGTGCTAGCAGAGCGATTAGAGGGGTGGTCTGTTGTCCCAGTGGACATAGGCTTGATCCGCGACTTGGTCCAGGAGCAGTTTATAGTTTGATTTTCGTTGAAAAAGACTTTATTTCTCTACTGGAAGACCCATCCCCCTCGACATGTCACAAGAATACCCCGTGAGTATTAATGCACTTATATGGAAAGAGGCAGACCTAGCATTATTTAATTTATACACTGGGTGTTAGAGCCGAAGTGGCTGGCGACATGTGAAAGGTGTGTAACGCAGGAAGATTGATGGGCCTTGGAAACGGAGGAAAAAATATATATATATATTTCTAAAAGTTGAACATTTCACTTTAACGTGTGAATTTTACCTCCAACAGATTCATTCTTGAAGTCGAAATAATTCGTCTATGGTTAGCCTGCATCACTAAGTTTGATCTTGCCCTGTGGCCTTGACCTTTAATCTATTCTTCTCAAAATCAAGTCTTATTATCCTTGCCTAACCCTCAGTGCTCTTACAGATTTTGTCCAGATCGAATCCAAACTGAGTAATTGGGCTGAACATTTGACCTTGACCTTTGATCAATGCCCCTCAGAGCCGAATAATTTCATCCTTGTCTGACTTCCAATCCATTCACCAAGTTTGACTTATAACTGAAATAAAACTCCTTTAGTTACAGTACTCTAGCTCTGTGACGATGACCTTTGACATATTGTTCTCGCAAACATTTCTCTTAATTTATGGTTGACCCTGAACGGTTCAGCTAAGTTTGATCCAACTCTGACGAAAACTATTTGAGTTACAGTATGCTGTACACACACACACACACACACACACACAGGGAGTCATCCAAGGCAGACGTGCGACATCGGCGCTCCGTACCGAAACAACACGGCCAGTGGCATTACCTAAATTAGTATCTTTGTATGAGTCAAGCTCTGTACCAGGTTAGACTAAATGATTTTTCATTATTAAAAGGAAAAAAATAATAAGTTTAAACGAGACTTGTTCAAACAAAGAAAGAAGAACCAAGAGTTAAAAATGCGCTGAGTCAGCTGGGTTTGTTTAGACTACAGCAACACGGGGAAAGTGTACATACTCTTTAAGTACATACTCTGTAATTTTAGTATTGCAAAATGGATACATACTTTAGTAAAACAAATGTGGAAAAGAAAAGGGATAAAAGTAAAAAGCAAAATGATGATTTGTACCAAGAACTGGTTGAAGTGGAGACTCACAATAGACTGGTTGAACGTGTACACAAACTAGAAATGGCTTTCAAAAATGTAATTGATGAAATAAAGAAGCAAATGCACTTGCAAAAGGAAGAGATAGAAAAACTAGGAAGGGAGGCCAATAAGAAAGACACAACCAACAGTGAACTAATAGTGGAATTGAGTACGCTTAGGAAGAAAGTGAGTGAAATGGCAATTACAGTAGTCAATCACGAGAGTGTTATAGAAGAGTTCAAAAATGACACAGAGACCATTAGGCAAGCAAGCAGTCTTATGGACCAGAGCAGTGATATTGAGGAGAAGATAACACAGGTGAATGAAGCTGTGCAAAGCTACAAAAATGATGTAGAAACCACGTATGCTGAAATGGTGAAAGTAAAGAAAGACTTAGAAACAAGGGTGGAGGAAAAAAGCATAAAAAAGGAAGTGAAAAGAATAATCCAAAACAATCCAAAGTTAATCAGGGATTCAGTAGAGATAAACAAATCTATAGTAATCACTGGTATAGAAGAGGAAGAAATAAAAAACAAGATCACAAGAGACAAAAAGGAGATGGCAAATGTAATGAGCTTACTGAAAGAAGTATCAGAGGAAATCTGTAGTAAAGACATAGAGGATCACAAAAGGTTAGGGAAATACGAGAAAAGCAAGACAAGACCTCTAAAGGTGACTTTCCAGAGTGCAAACACTGTGGAAGAGATACTAAAAAATGCAAAGAATCTTATGGAAAAAGAGGAGTTCAAAAATGTATGGATAAAAAGATGCCTAACACAAGAGGAACTGGAATTACTGAAAGAGAAAAGGGAGGAAGCAAAAACAAAAAATGAGGGAAGATCAGAAGAGGAGAAGAAATTTTTTTACAAAGTAATAGGATTGCAGGTACGAAAGTGGTACACAAACAGGATGGAAGAAAAGGGAGGAAGGTAGTAGAACCATGTCATGACAAGTATATAAACAAGATGATAAAGTTGATGTACTCAAATGTGGATGGAATGGTATCTAAATTACTAGAGATGAATGATTATGTCAGAGAAAATGAACCACAAATAATATGCCTAACTGAAACAAAATTAACACCAAGGATATCCAATGACATACTAAACTTAAAGGAATACAATATATGGAGAAGAGACAGAAATTTTAAAAAAGAAGGAGGAATTATAATATTAACTAAGAAAAATCTAAAAGTCAAGGAAATAAAACTAGATATACCATCACAAGTAGAACTGATTTTTTTTTTCTTTTTTTTTTATGTGTCCGACTCTGGGCATAGGCTTCACAGCCTGCTATCAAGGCCCAGCAGTCCTCCTACATACCATACACCTCTACATGTCACCACTTCGGCGCTAACACCCACCGTCCATATTGAATACATGCTAGGGCTGTCTCATACAGGACTGGTGTATTGGTATTAGCGGGGGTATTTTTACGACATGTCGGCGGGTCTTCTGGTAGATCAGTAAAGCCTGATTTAATGAAATTCAAATCCTTAAACTGTTCCCTGCCCCAGCCGGGATTCGAACCTGGGTCCGTAAGTACTGCAGGCCACCTCTCTACCGATTGAGCCACCGCCTCCCCCAGTAGAGATCAACACATCTGAAGGTAAAGTAATTGTAGCCAATTTGTACATGCCACCCAGATCAAACACATGGGAAAGAGACGAATATAAGGACCTGGCAGAGAGTACAATTCAGAGTATAAGATCATTACTACATAAAATGGAAGAGAAATCGGAAAGAATTATACTAACTGGGGATTTCAATACAAATATAAATTGAAATACTCTAGATATAAATAGCCAAGAAAGCTGTTGGGACCAAAAGCTCCTGGATCTCGTACAAGAGTTTTTCCTAACGCAACATGTGAGGGAAACCACCAGAAAAAGAGGACTTGATGTACATTCAGTGTTAGATCTAATATTTACTAGGCAAGAAAATGATATTGACAGTTTAATATATCACCCTCCACTCGGCAAAAGCGATCATGCAGTACTAAATTATAACTTCAGGATAGCATATGACATAGTAAACAGCAATGACAGTTACAAAAAGAGCCTAAACTATAAAAAGGGAAATTATCAAGACTTAAAGAAGCATTTCTTAGAAGTTGATTGGGAAAATGAGCTTAGAGGACAAGATTTAAATGCTGTATATAAAAAATTCGGTGAATTTTATGAAATAGGAGTCCAGAAGTACATCCCACAGCACAAAGAAGCAGATAAGAAAATACAGAAATGGTTCAATACAGAATGTAAAAAATCAAAAGAAAGAAGAAATTTGTTGTGGAATAGATACAGAAGACACAATAGTGAAGGGGCGTATAATAATTACAAACGGGCAAGAAACGACTATACAAGAATAAGGAGGGAAGCCCAAAAACAGTTTGAGGAGGATATAATAAATAAAAGTAGTGATCAACCAAAGCTGTTTTACAGCTATATCAGAAGCAAAACCAAAGTAAAAGATATAATACAATCCATTACGGACGAGGGAATCACTTATACACAAGAGAAAGATATTTGTGAAGCACTAAATAAGAATTTCCAATTAGTTTTTACAGAAGAAAAAAATTTTGAGAGGGACTATGTGGAACACGGATGTCCACACATACTACAGATATACAAATAGCAGAAAAAGTAATACATGAGGAGTTAAGTAGATTAGACAGAGGAAAATAAAGTGGTCCTGATGAAATTTCATGTTGGGTATTACGAGAATGTGCAAAGGAGTTAAGTAAACCATTATTTTTAATTTTCAAGAAATCCTTGAGTCAAGGTAAACTACCTGATATTTGGAAAAAAGCAAATATTGTCCCCTTATTCAAGAAAGGAAATAGACAAAATCCACTCAACTACCGACCAGTATCACTAACCAGTGTTGTAAGCAAGGTATTAGAAAAGCTTATAAGAAAAGCTAGGGTAAATCACCTAGAAGAACACAGTATGATAACAGAAAGACAGTTTGGTTTCAGAAAAGGAAAATCATGTTACTAATCTGTTGAGCTATTATGACAGAGTAACAAACACAATACAGGAAAGAGAAGGATGGGTGGACAGTATCTATTTAGATTTCAAGAAAGCTTTTGACACAGTCCCACACCAAAGACTTTTATGGAAACTGTATCATCAAGGAGGAATTCGAGGCAAACTGTATTGTTGGGTGCAAGATTTTCTCATGAAAAGAAAGAGAACAGTACTAAGGGGAAATTACTCATCATGGAAAGAAGTGACTAGTGGAGTACCACAGGGCTCAATGCTTGCACCAATCATGTTTTGAGTTTATATAAATGATATAGACAGTAACACTGGAAATGACAGCTATTTAAATATGTTTGCAGATGATGCAAAAATACAAAGGAAAATTTCTAACACAGACTCTTGTAAAGAGCTACAAGAAGAATTAAATAAACTTCATGAATGGAGTAGTACATGGCAAATGGAATTCAATGTGGACAAGTGTCATGTAATCAAGTTTGGTAAAAGTGGAAAAAGACCTGATTGGGATTATAAGTTAGGAAATAAAACCCTACACACATCAGAAAGAGAGAAGGACCTAGGTGTGATTGTCAATAACACACTGTCTCCGGCTGACCACATCAGTGAGAAGGTACGAAACATGTATATACTGCTTGCCAATATGAGAATAGCGTTTACATACATAAATGAAGACATGCTAAGAAAGATAATAACATCATTCATCAGACCAACCCTGGAGTATGCATCAGTAGTCTGGAGTCCTCATCTCAAAAAACACATACCCAAGATCGAAAAAGTTCAAGGGCCGCTACAAGATGGTTACCAAGCTTAAGGGATCTAAGCTACGAAGAAAGACTAAATTAACTGAATCTACCAACACCAGAAGAGAGAAGGAAAAGAGGTGACATGATTATGCTATATAAATGCATATCAGGGAATGAGAAAATAGACATAAATGATTACTTAACGTATGGGGAAGCATCAGCAAGAGGACACTGCAAAAAACTGCATAAAAAGAGAGGTGATAAAGACGTGAAGAAATTTAGTTTCCCAAATAGAGCAATTAATCGATGGAATGCACTACCGAATGAAATAGTGTGTGCCAAAACAATTCACAAATTTAAGGATATGTACGATAAATATGGTTTAAGACACGGGACAGTACGAGCTTGACTCATTCCTGCAAAGATACAATTAGGTAAGAACAATTAGGTAGGTCGGTGGTTGAATCGGTAGAGAGGCGCCCTGCTGTCCTGATGGGCCCAGGTTCGAATCCTTGCTGGGGCAGGGAACAGTTTCAGGATTTGAATTTCATAAAAGCAGACTTTCCTGATCTACCAAATGACCCGCCGACATGTCATAAAAGTACCCCCGCTAGTACCAATACGCCAGTCCTGTATGAGACAGCCCTTGCATGTATTCAATATGGACGGTTGGTGTTAGCGCCGAAGTGGTGACATGTAGAGAGGTGTATGGTATGTAGGAGGACTACTGGGCCTTGAGAGCAGGCTGTGAAGCCTATGCCCAGAGTCGGACACATAAAAAAAAAAAAAAAAAGGTAACACACACACACACACACACACACACACACACTGAACTAAACGTAGCAACTAAACCATTATCGTGTGCCCGTTTGTAATATATTGACAGGATAATGTCAGAATTCTGCGTGGATGACTTGCAAAGTGTTGTTTCATGAATCTAATATTTATAATGAACAGTGATCGTCTTCTGTTAATAAATAATGTCTTTTGTACTCTGACGTTTCTCCGTCTTTTTATTACTTTGGAGTGGTCATGCATTGCGACAATGCCTGGGCTAACCATACAAGGAACCGAGACAGGTGACCACCATCATGCTTGTATATTCTGATATGGTGCATCAGCCTTGGCAAATCTGTGAAAGCTAATACGTGAGATGTTGAGATAAGTCTAACACATTTCTTCTGTGTCATTCGTGTTTCACTCATCTTGCTAGAGACAATAAAAACCGTCTATGTTCAAGTAGCCTACTCAGCCATCTGCTTCGTTTTCTTTTATTAGGAATGTCTGCAAAGAGAACCGTAAGCTGAACAAATTTGGGGGAAGAAGCAATAATAACTGAAGTAAGATCATTATACTGAAATAATTAATAATAATGTTGTAAATTCCCAACAGATGCTGTGTCAAAGAACTTGCATAAGGTGTTAGTCGAAATGACACAGAACTTCGGACCCATACTACGAGTACACAACCCATTCCAGCCTAATACAGTGCTGACAACCCGACCTGAAGACTGTGAAGTATTGATACGAGCAACCATGAAGAACCCAGTGAGGGGCGGTATGACCTCTTTGGAGAAGCTAAGGAAGGAAGCTGTCGACGATTATTTTGAGGGAAGAGTTGGACTGGCCGGGTGAGTGGTTTATTGACAAGTGATTGTGGCGGTGATGGTTGTAGGCTAGAACTATGGGATGGTACGTATAAGGTATGTGTGAGTGGAGTAGGTGTTCAGCTGGCAAATGGCGAACTGGGTGTTGGTGCACAGCCATGTTAAGATAAGGATACTAGATGTGAATCTTTCGAGGGGGGTAGAAGAAGGGTTATCCGCCCAGCTCTGTTCAGGCAGTTATAAAATTCAGTGGTTTTGGATGAAGCTGGAATTGAAGTAAGTGAGAAAAGAGTGACGAAAGTAAGTGAGCTTTTGATTGAGTTCTGTGAGCTTAGAGATCAGGAGAGAAAGACATAAGAGGAGATTAGAGTGAGGAACGCTGTATTAAGAGGGGTGGAAGAAGAATTGAAAAAGTTCAAGGAAACTATGCCCAGGAGTGCTAAAGAAAAATAAGGAAGGATACTGAATGGAGGAATGAGTTCAAAGAACTGGAGAACTAAGGCACTGTAAGATAAAAATCTGTAAGGAAAAAGGGAAGAAGTAAAAAAGGAAAAGGCAGTAAGAAAATACTGAGCTGAACAGGAACAACAATACCGGGGAATTTTGGAGAGCATAAGATTGTAAATACACTTAACAGCTAGAACAGGAAGCAAATGGAGATGCTATAACAGAATATAATGAAATATATATATATATATATATATATATATATATATATATATATATATAGATATATATATATGAGCCTCTGTGGTACAGTGGTAGAGTGTGCGTTTCGTACACGGGTGAAGCAGGGTTCGCGCCCTGCCAGGGTAATAAACTTTGGGAGTGTTCACCCAGCCACGTACTGCATTGGCGGGCACAAGAGGTGCTGTGGTTGAACCAGTGTCGTTTACTCTAAAGTATGCTTGCACCCAGTCGGCTTGCATCGGGCCGATTACACTTGGTTCTCAGACTACACACACATCCAAAGCCACTCCAACACTACAGTTACACTTACAAGCACTTCTCACCCTACACACAATCTCTACCAGACAGCCTAAGCCACTTGGTAAAGATACATTGGCTGTATTGTCCCGACTTCGGTCGGGATAGGCCGGTCCTGCAGTGGATACTCAAAACGGCTGATGATGATGATGATATATACATATATATATATATGTGTGTGTGTGTGAAAAGAAAAGTTGGAAAGAAACAAAAAGATGATCGAATGGTTGTGGTGAGACATTTGCTTGGCGCAAATCTGCACAGTAAAGAGGTTACGGTGTGTGACAGATGGAAAGAAAGCAGATAGAGATTACCGTACTTTAGAGAAAAGTTAAATGTGGGAAGCAGGAGATATGGATGGGGGTGCAACCGAGTGCTTCAGAAAATGCAGAAACAGCGTTATGGAGTCAGTCTTCAGAATATTCATTGTACTGTACGTTTGTTCAAAGGTTAGGTACTCGAAGACTGGCAGAGTGCATGCTTTGTGCCGTTGTATTAAGACAATGGTGACAAAAAGAAATGTTCATATTTAAGAGGTTTTAGGATGTTGTTTGAGCATGCTATATAAAGTTTGTGGAAGTGTGGTGATCGGAAGAGAGGTGCCATATTCTGAGTATCAGATCAGGGAGAAACATGGAGGTTTAGGGTGTTAAAGGGTGTGTGTAGATCAGGTATTTGCCTTGAGAAAGCTTTATTTCCTTTTTTCTTTCAGTATCTTGTGTGTTTTCTTACATGTATGTGGGGTTGATGTGTTTCACCATCCTTCGCTATAAAGCTCGGCCACTTCTGGTTTTGGCCGGTTTGTAAATACTACTACTACTACATCATCATCTAATCAGCGTGTGTGTGTGTGTGAGAGAGAGAGAGAGAGAGAGAGAGAGAGAGAGAGAGAGAGAGAGAGAGAGAGAGAGAGACATTTGAAAGGAGCCTGAGTGAACTGTGAGAATGGAAGAAGCTGTTCTGAAAGGTCAAGAAGAGAGGATGAAACGAGCAATACAGGAGTAAAATATACGCATTATACTACTTGGCAAATGAACGTATGGAGAGAGTAATACAGTTATTTCTTAAATGCGGAGTACGGAATCAGTGCTAGTATAAGGGTTAAGAAATTTCTGAGACAGGAAGACCCCCAAGTAGAGAGGGTGGTAATAGTAGGACCGAGATGACTGAGGCACTGGAGTAAAAATGAAGAAAGCACCAGGGATTAATGGTTTGTGTGTGTGTGTGTGTGTGTGTGTGTGTGTGTGTGTGTGTGTGTGTGTGTGTGTGTGTGTGTGGTGAACCTGTAATAGAGGGGTATTGACAGTGATTGAACTGATGTGAAGAATGTTTCAATTTGCCTGGGAGAAGAGAGCTAAAGTGATGACGACCAGGTAGCCATGACAACGATTTGTTGGTTCAGAACAAACATCTGACATTGTATCCTTTCCTGTATATTTCTCACTTGTATTTCTCAAGTCTGACTAAGAGCACTTCCCCCTGCCACTGGGGGAGGGTGGGGGGGAAGCCAACTCAACCTGGTGCCGGTCCCAGTTATAGGTCGGGTTGGAATCAGGCATGGAATCCTGCTGTAAAACAGGCCAAAACCAAGAATGACCAAGCTTTATAGAGAAGAATGGTCAAACACATCGACCCCATATACATATGAGAAAATATACAAGACACAGAAAGAAAGAAAGAAAAGCTTTCTCAAGGCAAACACCTGATCTACACACACCCTTTAACACCCTAAACCTCCATGTTTCTCCCTCATCTGATACTCAGTATATGGCACCTCTCTTCCGATCACCACACTTCCACAAACTTTATATAGCATGCTCAAAAAACTTCTTAAAACCTCTTAAATATGAACATTTCTTTTTGTCACCATTGTCTTAATACAACGGCACAAAGCATGCACTCTGCCAGTCTTCGAGTACCTAACCTTTGAACAAACGTACAGTACAATGAATATTCTGAAGACTAACTCCATAACGCTGTTTCTGCATTTTCTGAAGCACTCGGTTGCACCCCCATCCATATCTCCTGCTTCCCACATTTAATTTTTCTCTAAAGTAATCTCTGTCTGCCCTCTTTCCATCTGTCACACCAGATTTGTGCCAAACAAATGCCTCACCACAATCATTCGATCATCTGTTTTATTCTTTCCAACTTTTCTTATATAATTATTATTTTTTTTTTTCATTATATTCTGTTACGGGATCTCCATATACTCCCTAATTGCGCCATACATTTATTCTCTTGTTTTGTTCTCACTGTTAACCGTATTTAAGATCTAACTCTCTTCAAAATTACCCCCTCCCACACACACACACACTAAGAGAATGCGTTGGTTTGCCAGTGTGAATCTAGTTAGAATAAGATTTCCTTTTCGTGAGTTTTGTTTACAAGGAGAGATAATAAATGTCTTGCAGATTTATGCTTAATATAGTAATTACATATTGCCTAAGATACCAGGCAGTAAACAATAACTCCACTGCAACAAGAAAATACATTTTTATTCCAACTAGGAGATGAATTAACCAAACTGTCTGTAACATTTTATGATGAATTTAGATTTTTAAGTGAAAAATTCATATATATATATATATATATATATATATATATATATATATATATATATATATATATATATATATATATATATATATATATATATTGTTACGGAACAGAGAAAGATAATGTACACTTTAAGTGAGAATACGAAGAGTCACTACTGTGCCGTAAAGTTCCAGGTTCAAAACAAAGAGTTAGGTAAAATTACAAGTTAAAGTTTAATGCACAAACTAACAACAAAACATTCAGGACTCATAAGGATAATGTAATGGCAAATAAACAGGTTAAATATATGGTTAACTGCAATAGCCTCTATTAACACGAAATTAGCAAGAGTAAATTTATCTAAGTCAGCCCTGATAAAATGAGATACCAGATAATACTCAGTGAATGCCAGATAAATTATTACAAATACAAACTATTATCAAAAATGACTGACACAAAACCCAACATCAATCAAAACCTCACTAGGCCTAAGAATTAACCTTATGCTACACAGTACAAAAAAAAATACAATAACAGTAATACTGAAATTACACACAGCTGCTAGATGGTTGGAGACTTCTTGAGCACTCACAATAATAATATCTGTACAGGGGAGGACAGAGATGTGAACAAAATGAGGAGCAGATCTAAGTGGCAATGATGCAGAGACTGAGCTCATTATATAGGGGCCAGCAGAGCCTGATACAACTTGTAATAAGGACGCGCAAATGAAGCGATGGGGACAAACGGTCGACAATCCCGCACTGAATAACAGAAAGGACGACTTACTCTACTATAACGGTAGAAGGGGGGGACTGAGGCAGAACACGCTCGTGATCAAACATGCAGCATACTGTGCGTTAAAATTACACAAAGGATGATGAAATCATAGGCTATGTAACACCTCCCCACAAAGAAAAAAGAAATTTACAAAGGAAATTTCTTATTACTCTAAAACAATCTGTACATGGCATTACGGAACATGCAAATGTCTTTCCTAATGTTACAAAACATGAGATCTCCCTAGCACGTTCAGTCATAGGTACTTGCCAGTATCCCTTTAACAAATCAAACTTACTTATGTACCTAGCCTTTCCGATCTTGTCTATGCAATCTTCCACACGAGGGAGAGGGTAAGTGTCTGTTTTGGTTATCTGATTAACACGTCTGTAGTCAATGCAAAACCTCTGTGACCCACCTGGCTTAGGGACTAGAGTGACAGGAGAACTCCACTCGCTCTGACAGGGCTCAATCATCTTGTGGTCCAACAGGTAGCCAAGCTCCTTCTGGATGAGAGGAACTTTCACTGGGTTCACACGGTAAGGAGGCAATTTAATTGGCTTTGCGTCTCCAACCTCGACATCATGCATCAACACAGTAGTTCTTCCTGGAGTGGCACGGAACACTTGTGGGTACTCCTGCAGTAATGCCGAAAACTCCTGCCTTTCCTTGGGTGGTAGATGAGAAAGCTTAGTCTGGAGATCATTCATGATATCAGGATTCTTCCCCAAACTATCACTCAGGCTCATACTGCATGGGAGAGCTTCACTTGCAGACTCGGGTGGAACAGCTACAGTGCAGACTGGATTATTTTCGTCCCGCCTGTGATATAACTTTAGCATGTTGATGTGACATAGTTGCTTGCTCTTTCTACGATCTGGTGTGGCGATGACATAGCTGACATCACTGAGTTTCTTCTCCACGAAATAAGGGCCACTAAACTTGGCTTGAAGAGGTTGCCCATGAACTGGTAGCAGAATCAAAACCTGATCTCCTGGCTGAAAGTGGCGTAACCTGGACTTCTTATCATACCAAGTCTTCATCTTCTCCTGAGCAGCTCCTAAATTCTCTCTCGCCAGCTGTAAAGCAGTGGACAGCCGTTCTTTGAACTTCATCACATACTCCAGCAGGTTGACGTCATCTTCCTCCGACAGCCAGCATTCCTTGAGTAACTTAAGGGGTCCTCTTACTTCATGGCCAAACAGTAGTTCAAAAGGTGAGAAGCCCAGTGATTCATTTGGAGATTCTCTTGCAGCAAACACAACGAATGGAAGACCTTTATCCCAGTCTTTCTGATGTTCCAAACAGTATTTCTTGAGCATCGATTTGAGTGTTTGATGATATCTCTCCAACGCTCCTTGGGTCTGGGGATGGTAAGCTGAAGACGTGATCTGGGTGATGCCCAACTCTTTCAGAGACTGCTTGAAAACATTTGACATGAAGTTACTTCCCTGGTCTGACTGTACCTCCTTGGGCAGACCAAACTTTGTGAAGAACCCCAGCATTTCCTTAACCACGTTCTTTGCTGAGATGTTTCTAAGTGGAATGGCTTCAGGATAACGAGTAGCCATGTCAATCATGGTCAACACATAAGAAAATCCTGAAGAAGTCTTAGGAAGAGGGCTCACAATATCCACCAACACACGGGTGAAAGGCGCCTCAAAAGGAGGAATGGGAACTAGAGGTGCAACCTTTTCGGTCTGATTACACTTCCCCACAACTTGACAAGTGTGACAAGACTTACAATACCAGGAAACATCCCTGAAGATACCTGGCCAGTAGAAGTGTTTCAAAATGCGTGCCACAGTCTTCCTCACTCCAAGGTGTCCTGCCAAACTGGAATCATGAGCCACTCTAATGATATCCTGCCTACAAACACGAGGGATGACAACTTGATGTACAACCTCCCATTCACAGTCGGCTGATGCTGTTGGGGGTCTCCACTTCCTCATAAGTACTCCTGACTTTACATAATAACAAGTAGAAGCACCGGCTGACTCTTCTTCACTGTAAGCAGAGTTAGCTAGACCTTTCAACTCAGGGTCAGCAACCTGCAACTCAACCAACTCTTGACGAGACAAATTATCAACACTACGGGGTACTGCCTCATCTGGTGAGTTGTCCAAATTAGCAAGAAAAGTGTCAGCTAGGATAACATCATCATCATCATTATCCTCTAAATCACCAGTAACTTTAGACTTAGCCCTAGTGACAGCACATGCAGGGAACACATCAGGGACATCACAATCCTGGGACGCAGCCACTGGCTCACTAGACAACTGAGGAGCTGGACACACTTGACTTCCACCAATATCATTTCCAAGTAAGAAAGTTACACCTGACATTGGGAGTGTCTCAACCAACCCAACCATAACGGAACCATTAACAAAACCAGACTCTAAATTCACTCTGCACAGAGGGACAGAGAAGTAATTATTCCCTACACCTTGTAAGATTACAGTTTCATCAGAGGAATTAACATTAGAGCCTAGAACACTGGTCAGCATAAGGGATTGGCAAGCACCTGTATCACGATATATTTTAACTGATTTCCTGTCATTACTGTCCAGAGGACTGACAAAACCATCAGACAGGAAATTAGCACATGAACTCTTGAGAGTGTCACCCACGTTACTGCTCAAAAGAGGAGCTCCATCATGAGAATTTAAGTTACCCCTCAAAGCAGGTTCAGTTAACTCAGTTAAAGAATTCTGGGAACTCTCAAGAGTGGACACTAGACCAATTGACTGAATATTTAAAGACTCCTTTTTGTTCACATCACGCTGTCTCCTGAAACATCTCTCCGTAGTATGACCAAGCTTACTACAATAAGTACATTTACTTTTCTGAAATCTAGAGGTGAAGCTGGTATTTACTTCCTGAGAAACATCATCCTTATTCTCTTTCCTGTTACCTGTACTCTGAGTAGAGGCAACGTACTTACTCTCAGCTTTCCCTTTTTCTTTAGAATATCTCTTGTGAGTGAGAACATATTCATCAGCTAAAACTGCAGCATCAGACAAATTATCTGTTCTTTTCTCATCAAGATATAGGCTTACATCTTTATAAATACACCTCTTGAAGTCCTCCAGCAAAATCATCTGCTTAAATTTACCAAAATCAGAATCCACATTCTTAGAATTTAACCACTGCTCTAACAGATCTTCTTTGATTTTTGCATACTCAACATGGGATTGCTTATCTTGCTTGTAAGTTGTCCTAAATTTTACTCTATAGGCTTCAGGAAGAAGCTCATAGGCCTTAAGAATCAAGCTCTTAACTACATCAAAATTATCAGACTGATCCTGAGGCAAAGATGCATAAGTTACTTGAGCTTTACCGGTGAGAACAGTTTGAAGGAGTACTGGCCAATACTCCTTAGGCCAATTAAAACCTGTAGCTACCCTCTCAAACAACTGAAAATACTTTGTTAAATCAGATTCATTAAAAGGAGGGACAAGTTTAACATTTTTAGCCACATCAAAATCATCAGAGCTAGATGATCCAGTTCCACCTTGTTTCATGCGATACTCATGGTCTGCCTGAATCCTGGCAAGTTCAATTTGTGCCTGTATCTGTGCCTCCTGAATCCGAACCTGAGATTCCGCCTCCTTAGCCTGAGACTCAGCCTCCTTGGCACGTGCTTGAAATTCAGCCTCCTTTACACGAGACTCCGCCTCCTTAGCACAAGCCTCCTGCAGGGCTAGCTGTAACTTAGCTAATTCAATCTGCGTTTGCTCATTTGGAGGAGTTACATTAAACAAGCTCTTATTAATCATGCCAACAATTTGATCTTTAGAATGATGAGAGTGAACTGCAATTCCCAATTGTTGAGCAACAAGCTTAAGTTCATTCTTTGTTCTGTTTTCTATATCACACACTGTTTGCACATTTGACAAAAAATCTTTGGCTTCATCAAGTGTAGTAATAGTAGCCATCATGAATAAGTAACAGTCACAAAATATCAAGCAATATCTGTATGATAATATCCTGAATATCCTGGCGAGGTCGCCAAATTTATGTTACGGAACAGAGAAAGATAATGTACACTTTAAGTGAGAATACGAAGAGTCACTACTGTGCCGTAAAGTTCCAGGTTCAAAACAAAGAGTTTGGTAAAATTACAAGTTAAAGTTTAATGCACAAACTAACAACAAAACATTCAGGACTCATAAGGATAATGTAATGGCAAATAAACAGGTTAAATATATGGTTAACTGCAATAGCCTCTATTAACACGAAATTAGCAAGAGTAAATTTATCTAAGTCAGCCCTGATAAAATGAGATACCAGATAATACTCAGTGAATGCCAGATAAATTATTACAAATACAAACTACTATCAAAAATGACTGACACAAAACCCAACATCAATCAAAACCTCACTAGGCCTAAGAATTAACCTTATGCTACACAGTACAAGAAAAAATACAATAACAGTAATACTCAAATTACACAGCTGCTAGATGGTTGGAGACTTCTTGAGCACTCACAATAATAATATCTGTACAGGGGAGGACAGAGATGTGAACAAAATGAGGAGCAGATCTAAGTGGCAATGATGCAGAGACTGAGCTCATTATATAGGGGCCAGCAGAGCCTGATACAACTTGTAATAAGGACGCGCAAATGAAGCGATGGGGACAAACGGTCGACAATCCCGCACTGAATAACAGAAAGGACGACTTACTCTACTATAACGGTAGAAGGGGGGGACTGAGGCAGAACACGCTCGTGATCAAACATGCAGCATACTGTGCGTTAAAATTACACAAAGGATGATGAAATCATAGGCTATGTAACAATATATTAAGCAATGATGGGTCTGGTTAGTACTTGGATGGGTGACCGCCTGGGAACACCAGATGCTGTTGGCATCCCTACGTGTCAAGTGGGGTTGGTGGAGGATTAGTGCCCCTCCCTGTAAAACAATTAACTCTAAGCCCTTGTCCACCCCGTTTGGGATACATGGCATCCGGCAATGAATGAATGATATATATATACATATATATATATATATATATATATATATATATATATATATATATATATTGTTACGGAACAGAGAAAGATAATGTACACTTTAACCCGCCCCGTCCTGACCACTTTCTCACCAATGGTACCCCCCAATCCCGACCATTTTTGGACCCAAATTTTTTTTGCTAAATCTTTCGCTTTTGGTCAGAAACAATGGTCAGTCACAAAGAAATCGTTCCACGGGGTCCATAATTGCCTTAAACAGGTATGCCTTGGTCACACCTGGCACCGTGTTCTCTGTAGGTGGTCTGAGCCTCTAACGTTTTCTGTGGTATTATAAGTCTGGGACACCAATGAAAGTAAGTAGATATGTATTTATTACAAACATAAAAACATGTGATAAAAGAGTAAACTGGATTTTATACAAAAGTAGAGCTGAAATAAGCATTGTACCATCGTGCGAAACGAGCCAAATCGGGCAGACTGGTCACGATTAATCGCTAACATTCGAAAATCATGATACATATCATTTTTTTTACATACATAATACTTCTACAATAACATTATACCATTTTACATTTTATTGAACTGTTTTCATGTATTCACAGGCCTTTCGATAACATTTAGCGTAATGTTAGCACTTATTTATGTAGTGAGTGAACTCGCTGTGACTGTTGTTTCAACTCGTATTGTGTTTTTTCTACTTACATAATACTTTCCTAATAACATTATACACTTTTCAACTTTATAGAACTGTTTTGAGATAATTTCAGGCCTTACGTAAATATTTAGCGTAATAATAGCGCATAATAACACACACGGTGAAGTTGCTATGACTACTATTTCAACTTACAACCTATTTTTGTATTTATATAATAATTCTCCACTAACATTGCACATGTTTACACTTGATATAATTGATATCACATAATTTCAGACCTTACGATTCAACTGAGCGTCATATTAGCGCGTACTTACACAGTGAGTGTTATCGCGATATCATTTGTTTCATCTTACACTAGTATTCAACTTATAAATTACCTTACTACTAACATTACAACAAATTCCACTTTATATAATTCCTATCACATACTTACTGACCAGAATGTTCTACTGAGCATAATAGTTTCGCAGATTTACACAGTGGGTGTACTCGTGACATCAATTATTACAACTTACACTATTTTTCAACTTATACGTTTTATTCATGCTAACATTACACCCGTTTCCACTTTATATTCTTGCTATCACATATTTACTGACCAGAGTGTTATACTGAGCATCATATTTTCGCAGATTTATACAGTGGGTGTAGTTTTCATATCACTTCGTTCAACTTACACTATTTCTCAACTTATACATTACTTTCCTGCAAACATTACACCCGTTTCAAGTTTATATAAGACTTGGCACATACTGACTGGCCTTACCATTATACTGAGCGTCATATCGCCATCCCACACAGTTTCAGTAGTGTAGGAAGTTATGGTACTCTCTGAAACATGGCTGAAGGCACAACGCAACATTGGTGGTGGTGGGGGAGGTGGAGAGCAGCGTCTTTCATCACTCGCACTTCTCTTCCCTCTCCCTTTTCCTTTACCCTTTCCCTTCCCTTTCCTTCCTTTCCCCACATCCTGGGGCTGTGTGGAGGAAGTTTGGGAATATTGTATGGCAAAAGACGTGCTGGGGAGTGGCTCCACCTCCTCTCCCCTAGGCCTACGTGCACCACGTGCTCGTGCTGCCTCCCTCACACCACTTCCCTTTCACCCCGCACTCCCACCACACCACTTTCGCCTTCCCCAGACAAAACACTAGGCCATACTTTATTTGCCTTCTCGCCCCACCTTCTGATCCTCGGGGTGAGATTTTCCTTCCCCAACCACGAGGCAACATCACGTCCTAAGCCGCCGTCATCGTCATCGTCCTCATCCTCGTCCTCATCAGAATCTCTCGCTAGGGGATGGAGAGAGGTCCATGCAGGTGTTTTGGGTGCAGGCTGGCCTTCCCTTGCCTTACGATACGTGATATACCGCTTTTTCCGGGGCGAAGGGACCTCCTCATCACTGCTTGTTATTTCCTCCTCAGGCTGCACATAATCTCGATCCACCACATCATCATCAAGTGGAGAATCACTATCTCCAGTGAAGGCATCCAGGGCGGATTGTATTTCGTCGTCTGAGAGACCTTTACGCGCCATGTCTGACCTGGGTCACTGCTAACAGGTGAGTGACCGAGACAAGGGCGAGCGCAGGTCACGCGGGGTCTGGGACGCTGCCCGCCTGGGGGCAAGTAGGGGAGGCTTGGGTACGTGGGCGAATCGAAAATCTCGCGCGAATTTTGAAAATTGTGGAAATTATGAACCTTGCAATTGCAGGACGTTGAAGTACGTCAACGGGATTGGCAGTGACATAACGTGAGGACGTGGAAGTACGTCGACGGGACGCCGCGGGTTAAGTGGGAATACTAAAAATCACTACTGTCCCGTAAAGTTCCAGGTTCAAAACAAAAGAGTTAGGTAAAATTACAAGTTAAAGTTTAATGCTCAAACTAACAACAAAACATTCAGGACTCATAAGGATAATGTAATGGCAAAAAACAGGTTAAATATATGGTTAACTGCAATAGCCTCTATTAACACGAAATTAGCATGAGTAAATTTATCTAATTCAGCCCTGATAAAATGATAATACCAGATAATACTCAGTGAATGCAAGATATATTATTACAGATACAAAATATTATTAATAATGGCTGACAGTAAAACTTTACATTAAGCACAAAAAACCTCACTAGGCCTAAGAATTAACACCTTACGCTACACAGTACAAGAAAAAATGCAATAACAGTTATACTCAAATTACACAGCTGCTAGATGGTTGGAGACTTCCTGAGCACTCACAATAATAACAACTGTACAGGGGAGGACAGAGATGTGAACAAAATGAGGAGTAGATCTAAGTGGCAATAATGCAGAGACTGAGCTCATTATATAGGAGCCGGCAGAGCTAGATACAACTTGTAAGAAGGACGCGCAAATGAAGCTAGAGGGGACAAAGAGTTGACACTCCTGCTCTGAACAACAGAAAGAATGACTTACTCTTCTATAAGGGAGGACGGGGGGAGTGAGGTAGAACACGCTCGTGATCAAACATGCAGCATACTGTACGTTAGAATTACACAAAGGATGATGAAATCATAGGCTATGTAACACCTCCCCACAAAGAAAAAGAAATTTACAAAGGAAATTTCTTATTACTGTAAAACAATCTGTCTAAAGTCTAGATAAGCAATCTGCAATAACATTTTCTTTCCCCTTGACATGTTGTATGTCTAATGAATACTCCTGAAGAAGTAGACTCCATCTTGTCAATCTTTGATTTTTATCTTTAAACTTACTAAGGAATTTCAGTGGGTTATGATCGGTATAAATGACAATGGGGTCAAAACCAGAACACAAATAAAATGAAAAATGCTGTAAACCCAAAATCAAGGCCAAAAGCTCTTTCTCAATAGTTGAGTAGTTCTTTTGAGGTGGAGTGAACTTCTTACTGTAATAAGATACAGGGTGTTCAATACCCTGATCATCCTCTTGCAGCAAAACAGCCCCAGCTCCTGTATCACTTGCGTCAACAGCCATCTTAAAAGGCTTAGCAAAATTTGGAGTAGCGAGCACTGGCTGACTTAATAGGATAGCTTTAAGTTTGCAGAAAGAGGATTCACAGTTATCAGTCCAGACAAATTTAACTCCCTTTTTCAGTAGGTCTGTAAGTGGTGATACAAGAATTGAAAAGTTAAGAACAAATCTCCTGTAATAACCTACCATTCCCAAAAATTTTTGTAGCTCTTTCCTACTTTTAGGTCTGGGAAGATCACTTATAACCTGAACCTTAGCTGCTGGTGGTGCAACATGTCCATCACCAGTTACGTACCCAAGGTACTGAACTTTAGCTTGACCAAACTTACACTTTGATAAATTAGCTACAAGATTAGCCTGAACCAAACGCTCAAGAAATTTACTGACATGGCATAGGTGATCTTCACAATTGTCACTGAAGATTAATACATCATCAATATAAACAACACACCCTGCCAAACCCTCTGTTACAACATTCATGAGCTTCTGAAATGTGGCTGGTGCATTCTTCATACCATATGGCATTACAGAACATGCAAAAGTCTTTCCTAGTGTTACAAAACATGAGATCTCCCTAGCACTTTCAGTCATAGGTACTTGCCATTATCCCTTTAACAAATCAAACTTACTTATGTACCTAGCCTTTCCGATCTTGTCTATGCAATCTTCCACACGAGGGAGAGGGTAAGTGTCTGTTTTGGTTATCTGATTAACACGTCTGTAGTCAATGCAAAGCCGCTGTGACCCACCTGGCTTAGGGACTAGAGTGACAGGAGAACTCCACTCGCTCTGACAGGGCTCAATCATCTTGTGGTCCAACAGGTAGCCAAGCTCCTTCTGGATGAGAGGAACTTTCACTGGGTTCACATGGTAAGGAGGCAGTTTAATTGGCTTTGCGTCTCCAACATCGACATCATGCATCAACACAGTGGTTCTTCCTGGAGTGGCACGGAACACTTGCGGGTACTCCTGCAGTAATGCTGAAAACTCCTGCCTTTCCTCGGGAGGTAGATGAGAAAGCTTAGTCTGGAGATCATTCATGATATCAGGATTCTTCCCCAAACTATCACTCAGGCTCATGCTGCATGGGAGAGCTTCACTTGCAGACTCGGGTGGAACAGCTACAGTGCAGACTGGGTTATTTTCGTCCCGCCTGTGATATAACTTTAGCATGTTGATGTGACAAAGTTGCTTGTTCTTTCTACGATCTGGTGTGGCGATGACATAGTTGACATCACTGAGTTTCGTCTCCACGAAATAAGGACCACTAAACTTGGCTTGAAGAGGTTGCCCATGCACTGGTAGCAGAATCAAAACCTGATCTCCTGGCTGAAAGTGGCGTAACCTGGACTTCTTATCATACCAAGTCTTCATCTTCTCCTGAGCAGCTCCTAAATTCTCTCGCGCCAGTTGTAAAGCAGTGGACAGCCGTTCTTTGAACTTCATCACATACTCTAGCAGGTTGACGTCATCTTCCTCCGACAGCCAGCATTCCTTGAGTAGCTTAAGGGGTTCTCTTACTTCATGGCCAAACAGTAGTTCAAAAGGTGAGAAGCCCAGTGATTCATTTGGAGATTCTCTTGCGGCAGATACAACAAATGGAAGACTTTTATCCCAGTCTTTCTGATGTTCCAAACAGTATTTCTTGAGCATCGATTTGAGTGTTTGATGATATCTCTCCAACGCTCCTTGGGTCTGGGGATGGTAAGCTGAAGACGTGATCTGGGTGATGCCCAACTCTTTCAGAGACTGCTTGAAAACATTTGACATGAAATTACTTCCTCGGTCTGACTGTACCTCCTTGGGCAGACCAAACTTTGTGAAGAACCCTAGCATTTCCTTAACCACGTTCTTTGCTGAGATATTTCGAAGTGGAATAGCTTCAGGATAACGAGTAGCCATATCAATCAGGGTCAACACATAAGAAAATCCTGAAGAAGTCTTAGGAAGAGGGCCCACAATATCCACCAACACACGGGTGAATGTCGCCTCAAAAGGAGGAATGGGAACTAGAGGTGCAACCTTTTCGGTCTGATTACACTTCCCCACAACTTGACAGGTGTGACAAGATTTACAATACCAGGAAACATCCCTGAAGATACCTGGCCAGTAGAAGTGTTTCAAAATGCGTGCCACAGTCTTCCTCACTCCAAGGTGTCCTGCCAATGGAATCATGAGCCACTCTAATGATATCCTGCCTACACATGCAGGGAACACATCAGAGACATCACAATCATGGGCTGCAGCCACTGGCTCACTAGACAACTGAGGAGCTGGACACACCTGACTTCCACCAATATCATTTCCAAGTAAGAAAGTTACACCTGACATTGGGAGTGTCTCAACCAACCCAACCATAACGGAACCATTAACAAAACCAGACTCTAAATTCACTCTGCACAGAGGGACAGAGAAGTAATTATTCCCTACACCTTGTAAGATTACAGTTTCATCAAAGGAATTAACATTAGAGCCTAGAACACTGGTCAGCATAAGGGATTGGCAAGCACCTGTATCACGATATATTTTAATTGATTTCCTGTTATTACTGTCCAGAGGACTGACAAAACCATCAGACAGGAAATTAGCACATGAACTCTTGAGAGTGTCACCCACGTTACTGCTCAAAAGAGGAGCTCCATCACGAGAATTTAATTTACCCCTCAAAGCAGGTTCAGTTAACTCAGTTAAAGAATTCTGGGAACTCTCAAGGGTGGACACTAGACCAATTGACTGAATATTTAAAGACTCCTTTTTGTTCACATCTCGCTGTCTCCTGAAACATTTCTCCGTAGTATGACCAAGCTTACTACAATAAGTACATTTATTTTTCTGAAATCTAGAGGTGAAGCTGGTATTTACTTCCTGAGAAACATCATCTTTATTCTCTTTCCTGTTACCTGTACTCTGAGTAGAGGCAACGTACTTACTCTCAGCTTTCCCTTTTTCTTTAGAATATCTCTTGTGAGTGAGAACATATTCATCAGCTAAAACTGCAGCATCAGACAAATTATCTGTTCTTTTCTCATCAAGATATAGGCTTACATCTTTATAAATACACCTTTTGAAGTCCTCCAGCAAAATCATCTACTTAAATTTACCAAAATCAGAATCCACATTCTTAGAATTTAACCACTGCTCTAACAGATCTTCTTTGATTTTTGCATACTCAACATCGGATTGCTTATCTTGCTTATAAGTTGTCCTAAATTTTACTCTATAGGCTTCAGAAACAAGCTCATAGGCCTTAAGAATCAAGCTCTTAACTACATCATAATTATCAGATTGATCCTGAGGCAAAGATGCATAAGTTACTTGAGCTTTACCGGTGAGAACAGTTTGAAGGAGTACTGGCCAATACTTTTTGAGCCAATTAAAACCTGTAGCTACCCTCTCAAACAACTGAAAATACCTTGTTAAATCAGATTCATTAAAAGGAGGGACAAGTTTCACATTTTTAGCCACATCAAAATCATCAGAGCTAGATGATCCAGTTCCACATTGTTTCATGCGATACTCATGGTCTGCTTGAATCCTAGCAATTTCAACTTGTGCCTCAGCCTCCTTAGCACGGGCCTCCTGCAGGGCTAGCTGTAACTTAGCTAATTCAATCTGCCTTTGCTCATTTGGAGGAGTTACATTGAACAAGCTTTCATTAATCATGTCAACAATTTGATCTTTAGAATGATGAGAGCGAACAACAATTCCCAATTGTTAAGCAACAAGCTTAAGTTCATTCTTTGTTCTGTTTTCTACATCACACACTGTTTGCACATTTGACAGAAAATCTTTGGCTTCATCAAGAGTAGTAATAGTAGACATCATGAATAAATCACAGTCACAAAATATCAAGCAATATCCTTATGATAATATCCTGAATATCCTGGCCAGGTCGCCAAATTTATGTTACGGAACAGAGAAAGATAATGTACACTTTAAGTGAGAATACTAAAAATCACTACTGTCCCGTAAAGTTCCAGGTTCAAAACAAAAAGAGTTAGGTAAAATTACAAGTTAAAGTTTAATGCTCAAACTAACAACAAAACATTCAGGATTCATAAGAATAATGTAATGGCAAAAAACAGGTTAAATATATGGTTAACTGCAATAGCCTCTATTAACACGAAATTAGCATGAGTAAATTTATCTAAGTCAGCCCTGATAAAATGACAATACTAGATAATACTCAGTGAATGCAAGATATATTATTACAGATACAAAATATTATTAATAATGGCTGACAGTAAAACTTTACATTAAGCACAAAAAACCTCACTAGGCCTAAGAATTAACACCTTACGCTACACAGTACAAGAAAAAATGCAATAACAGTTATACTCAAGTTACACAGCTGCTAAATGGTTGGAGACTTCCTGAGCACTCACAATAATAACAACTGTACAGGGGAGGAGAGAGATGTGAACAAAATGAGGAGTAGATCTAAGTGGCAATAATGCAGAGACTGAGCTCATTATATAGGGGCCGGCAGAGCTTGATACAACTTGTAAGAAGGACGCGCAAATGAAGCTAGAGGGGACAAAGAGTTGACACTCCTGCTCTGAACAACAGAAAGAACGACTTACTCTACTATAAGGGAGGACGGGGGGAGTGAGGTAAAACACGCTCGTGATCAAACATGCAGCATACTGTACGTTAGAATTACACAAAGGATGATGAAATCATAGGCTATGTAACAACAATATATATATATATATATATATATATATATATATATATATGTATATGTCACAAAGGATAATGAAATCATAGGCTATGTAACAATATATATATATATATATATATATATATATATATATATATATATATATATATATATATATATATATATATATATATATATATATATATATATATATATATGAGCCTCTATGGTACAGTGGTAAAGTGTGCATTTTCGTACACTGAAGAACGAGGGTTCGTGCTTTGCCAGGGTAATAAACATTGGGAGCGTTCCTCTGGCCACGTACTGCATTGGCGGACACAAGGGATGCTGTGGTTGAACCAGTGTAGCATACTATAAAGTATGCTTGCACCCAGGCGGCTTGTGTGGGCCAATTACACTTGGTTCACAGACTGCACACACATCCAAAGCCACTCCAACACAACAATTACACTTACAAGCACTTCTTACCCTACATACAATCTCTGCTAGACAGCCTAAGCCACTTGGTAGAGATACATTGGCTGTATCGTCCCCACTTCGGTAGGGATAGGCTGGTCCTGCAGTGGACACTCAAACGGCTGATGACAATGACTATATATATATATATATATATATATATATATATATATATATATATATATATATATATATAGGGAGTAGACTGTAGCACTAGTCGAACAGGGTGGTACTCCCAAGGTGGATGGCAAGCTGGGTGACATGGAGAGCTGGAGCTCCTGTTTCACCAGCCCTCAGGACCTAGTCATGACCATCTCCCTTTTCTGTATATTTTCAGTGCTTTCACTTACACAGAGAGTAGGCCAGCATACTTTCATAATACCTCTACTTTGAACTATCTGCACCACACTAAATGCACATTAAATGCCACACCTATCTCCATTCCCGCTTAGCAATGGCCGTTGCATTAACACCTACACGCAGGCTGACGTGTATAGCTGTCATGATTCAGGGCATGGAGCACCGCTAGCTGACGGGATATACTGCAAGCACCTTCTCGCCACCCTTTAAGCTCGCAACCATTTTCTATGACACCCATAGGGTAGGTAGGCCCCCAGGTATCCCACGGATGTGCAGCTCAGTCTGTACAGGACACTGACAGAGTGAGGAGCCATGTCTTCATCACCATCATTGTCCAATTCCGTCCCACCATACACAGAGCCGATTGCATCATCAGCACCCGCGAAAGTTCTGCCGTTAATGTTGAGGAAATGGCTCAGTGACAGTGCCATCGGCCGTGCCTTGGACAACCCCATGTCCTCATGGACGCTTTGTGAGAGCACGTCCTTGGAGTAAAGAAAGGGTTACCATGTAGAAAGTGGCCTCTCTTGCCCTGTGACCCCTCCCCACTCTCAGACGCCTGAAAAAGCTCTCAGACTCCTGCAGGAGGAGGGCAGGGCCTACGACAGTGATGAGTTCACTGACGAGGAGGATGTAGATGACCCCAGCACACCGGGCAGGTGAACGTTGAGTTAGCAGTCGTGTGAGAAATAAACACCGATGAGCCATCTCACCGTCACACTCGCCACCTGCTGGCCATCGTCTCACCCTCAAACGTCCATCTTCACCTCAGCCGAGTATTTCAAGGGCAGAATCACCACAACTGGGCCCTTCAGGAATGGAATTTTCCACATAGGCCCCACGTGGTGTTACTCAGCAGCAAGCATCTCCCCAGGGAAGGCCTGCGTCAGGTGAGTCATCACCCCCTTACTCCCCCACCTCCAACAATTATCCGTCTCCTGCCCTCTCACCCCCTGCCCGTGGGCGTGCACACACGCAGATAATACGTCCTGCACATGGCAAACGGCCCGCTTTACCAGGTGTGGGTACAATGGGTATCCTTTGTCTGGGAGGATGGAGCAGGATTTGAGCCATCTGTGCCAGTGTTTGATGAAGAAGGAGCAGATGCTCAGGAGGATGAGCTTCCCCCCAGGCCCTGAACTGTTAGCAGTATTTTCAGGGTGATATTCACGACTGCAGTTATGCAATACCAGGTGGAAGAAATAAATTTCCACCAGGCTATATGTGAGCACTGGCTGGAAGTGGCTGCCAGCGAAAGCATGCACATGAGAGACTGGCAACCTGTGGAGGTGGGGGAGTTGTTTGTGTGGCTAGCCTTTACCGTGTGGATGGTGCATGTAAAACAACATGTGCTTCATGACTATTGGTCGGTAGTTGAACTCGTGGTTACACCTGTCTTTGGTAAGTATATGGCCTGTGACAGGTACCTGGCCGTCCTAAGGTTCCTCCATTTCAATAGACATTATGGGCCTGCACCGAATGACTGGTTGTGGAAAATTAAACCTATTCTAACAATCCTCAAGGAGTCATTTGCCAGGGTTTTTAATCTCTTTCAGAAAGTGATAATTGATGAGTTGCTGTGTTATTTAGGGGCAGGTTGGCATTTATTCGGTATGTGCCATCCAAGTGTCACTGCTTTGGGCTGAAATTCTTTGTCCTTTGGGACTGCAAAACTGAAAATGTGCTCGATGTGATAGTTTATTCGGCAAAAGATGTTGATATACCTACCTAGTGGCGATCCTCATGGTTTCTAGGCATCAGTCGTGAAAGTGCTGATGGAAAAGTATTTCAACAGGCACCACATTCTGTACACCAATAATTATTACATGGCCCCGGTGCTGACCAGGTATTTGCTTGAACATGGTACTGTGTCCTGTGAAACTGTTCAGGCAAACAGAATTTCCCTGTCTTCCCAGCAAATACTGAGAAAGGGGTCCTTCTTACCAAGAAATGTGGCAACATGGTAGCCCTTCTCTGGCATGACAAGAGATGGGTTAACATGTTGTCAACAGTACATAAGGGTGTGTTTGAGAAAACTGGAAAAACAGACTACATGACCAGGGAACCCATGTTGAAGCCAGAAGCTGTCAATGATTATAATAACAACATGAGGCTTGTTAATAAATCGGACATGCAAATTGGTGGGGGTGATTGCCTATGTAAGTCCTGCAGGTGGTACAAGAAGACGTTTTTCCACCTTCTTGATATTGCCGTCCTGAACAGTTTCATACTGTACAAGGAGGTCGTCAGGAAACCTCTCTTTCTTTGAGAGCTTGATAGAGAGCTTACATGCGAACTCCTTGAAGACTATTCAACTGCTTAGGTGCCAGGTGCTAGGCAGGGGACAGTGCCTACAGTGGACAGGCTAAGGTGTGCCAAGTATTTCCGGCGGCACAGGCTGGTAGAGATTAGCTGTACCACAGAAGGTTGTCAGGCATACAGGCGGTGCCACATCTGTCACACGACCAAACGCCGCCCCCCAGCACGAAAAGAGACAGCCTACCTATGTGTAGAGTGCAAGGTCCTCCTATGCCCTGAATGTTTTTGCGAGTATCACTCTGACCTTGATTACTGAGTAGGTGTGTGGGAAAGTGTAAATAGTATACATGTATGCTCAAGTGTGTGTGTGTATATTTTATAAATGGTGAAATGTTAGATATTATAAGTGATTTCTGGTAAGTGCTATGATATAAGTGTTTTGTAAGTTCTACAAGTGCAGTGCAATAAATGTTACTGTTCAGTGGTTATTAGTGAAAAAATTACTGGAAATGCCCTGAGTTAGCCTACCTGTTATATGAAAGAAAACCACTTGTGAGGGGGCCAGAAAGAATATTACCTCGTTTGCTATAACTAAATTTTTTCCCTCATTACTCAGGAAAATAGTGCTGAATATGTGAGCATAAGCATATTTGTGATGTGAAGTATAAATAATATAAGTTGTGTATAACATTTGTAAGATTTTCACGATGCCCCCGATTAGTACAAATTAGTCTGGTTTATGGTACAAGTAAGTACCTCATATTCAACCATACTGCATGAAACGGCCACAGCATTTACTTGTCAAAGTGCAATTACCCTTAACCATGATGTCAAATGCAATTTTAAGTGTCGTAGTAGAGGGAAATTATTACAATTGATGCAAGAAGTGAGTACAGAAAAAAAAAAGAGCTATTTTTTTCCCACACACCTACGGGGCACAGTGGCACTGTGAGACGGGCAGAAAACCCTTTGGGGAGCCACATGGACAAGGTGATGACTCATCCTTATGATGGTGAGTAAGAAAAAGTCGAGGGTCAAGTGGAATTTTTGCACATTCCATCGAAGGACGCCTGGGCAGTGTTACAATCACCACTCTGGTAGTGCTGCCAACGCTAGCCAGCGGGTCCAAGGTCACAACCAAAGGCACGCACTCGGAACCAGCTTGCCTAAGCATGTAAAACCAGTCATCTTCAGCTTATCCTTACTCATCAACGGGACCACCTGGAGACCTCAGGATACCTTCATTTGAAAGAGGAAAAGTTGATGAGTCTTACATATTTTTATTTTTTTCTCTAGCTATTATAGTTTGGAAAATACTAGGGTATGAAGTAAGGGTATTTTTCCAAAAGCCCAGAAATTCCCCATAAGGAGGAGTGGGCGACAGCGGGAAACCCCCAGCAGATAAGGGCTGATATCTGCAAATCCGGTGGTATCTTGGATTGCCACCACCAGGTAGGGTAGGGCTGGCGGCACAGGGTCCTCCCAGTCGCTATCGAGCGACTGTGTTCACAATGACTATTGCAAACTTGCAGTGCATGCTTGTAAGCGAAGAAGCACAGGTTTGGCCCTATATTTCACCACTACCCGTGGTCTTAGTACCAATTTGGATTCAGTTCACTTTTTTCTTCAGTCAGTCTCCCCTCTAGCCCTGTTCCTCACAGAATCCCAAATCTCACTCTGTACTGAAATATCTCCATTTTCTTTTCCTGGTTAGCAGCTCCTCACAAACTTCTATTACAAGGGTGGCATCTGTTGTTATATCAAATCTGAATTAGCAGTTGACACTGTTTTGAACTTCATTTCAACTAATTTTGATTATTCGTTGTTTAAACTAAATTATCTAGTGGATGTTGGAGTGGCCCTGGTGAGAGAGGATAGTGTTTGGAAACTCCCTGTACTGTTGTTTGCAGATGATACTGTGTTGTTGAGTGAAGACGAAGGGGAGCTGCAAGGATTGGTGGATGAGTTTGAGAAAGTGTGTAAGAAACGGAACCTAAAGGTGAATGTAGGGAAGAGTAAAGTGATGGTCTTTGAGAGAGGTGAAGTTAGTGAATGTACAGCGAGGTTGGATGGTGAGGAATTGGAAAATGTGAGTACGTTTAAGTATTTGGGTAGTGTGATGAGTAAGGATGGAGGTTTGGAGGGTGAAGTGCTTGAAAGGGTACAGCAGGGAAGAAAGGTTGCTGGTTCCTTGAAAGCAGTGATAAGAAACAGGGAAGTGAGCATGGAAGTGAAAAAGTTACTACATGACAGTATTGTGATACCAACTCTAACGTACGGAAGTGAAGCTTGGACATTGTTGGAAGGACACAAGTCAAGAGTGAGAGCAGTGGAAATGAGTTATTTAAGAGGAGCCTGTGGAGTCACGTGGAGAGACAGGCTGACGAATGAAGATATAAAGGAGCGTTGTGGTGTGGATGTGGATGTGATAGGAAGCGTTATGAGGAACACACTGAGGTGGTTTGGCCATGTGGAGAGGATGGAGGGTGAAAGACTGACGAAGAGAGTGTATGTGAGTGAGGTGGAGGGGGGAAGAGGGAGGGGGAGGCCGAGGATGAGATGGAGGGATGGGGTGGAGAGGTATATGAGAGAGGGGGGTGTGAGTTGGGAGCAGGGCAGTGAAATGGCGGGGGACAGGGCGACTTGGAGGCGATTTGTTTGTGGCCATCCCAAACGGAATTGAGGCGTCTGGCAATAGATAGATAGATAGATAGATCACCAAATATATCTGTGAAGTCTACCCTCCCCCAATGCATCTTCAATACCCTGTGTATTTGATTTCATATCCACACAGTTGACTAAAACTAACCTCACCCTTGGCACTGAAATTACCATTTTGAGTGATTTTAATGTAAGTAATGTAGACTGGTTATCGCATTCTGCCAGGACTGACGATACTGATCTAGAATGCGAGCTCTTTGCAGAACTGATTAATCTCACACAGTTGGTAAAGCAACCAACCAGAATACCAGATAATCTTGATCATAACGCCTATCTCTTGGACCCATTTCTGACAAATAATCCAGAACACTACAGGATAGAAACACTGTCCCCAACTGGATCCTTCGACCACAATCTCATTAAAGCCTCATTAGTCAGTTTCCCCAAACCTCCCTGTCCTGATCCTGTCGGGGTGATCCGATGGCATTTTGATAGGGTAGGCTGGGATGGATTCAGAAATTATTTTGCTGACATTCCATGGCTGTCTTTCTTCTCTAGTGACACGAAGTCTACCCAGTCCCACATTAATGACTTAATACAAGCTGGTATGGAATTTTTCATACCAAGTCAACAGTTCACTACAAGATCGGACTCCATAAATTGACTTGATAGCAATTGTGCCAGAGCGACAGCCCAAAAGTCATTAGCACATAACTCTTACTTAAAATAAATCATCTGAATCACTTAGTCAACTTAAGATTCCTAGAAACCATGCAAAAGCAGTAATAAATCTTGCTAAGTCAAACTTTCTTCACAAACAAGCATTGAGACTACTGAACAATCCTAATGACAATAGAATATTCTGGTCAACTCACAACTCTTTCAATAATAAATTTAACAAGTCATCACCCATTCCCCAACTAAAATCATCAGACGGTAACATTACAAAATAATGACCCATGTGGCAAAGCAAATATCCTTGTCAGCACATTTGCCAGAAATTGTATGTTAGTGGAAGGGAGCCAGAACGCACTCTCCCGAAACTGCTTCACTTAAAATACAAACTAGATACAGTATGTAAAATCCATCCTAGACAGTTTAACAACCAACAAAGCTCCTTGCCCAGATGGAATTTCTCCAATAGTTTCGAAAAAAGTGTTCCCTATAATTTTCTTCAGTTCAGGCTATACTATTCAGACTACCGGTATGCATATGTACTTCTTCATTCCCTAACTCTTGGAGAGAGGCCATTATCCACCCAGTTCCGAAGAAAAGAAGTTCCTCTGACCCCCTGAGTACAAATCAATAGCTATTACATCTTCTCTTGGTAAACTATTTGAAATCGTAATGAATAAGCACTTAGTTAAACATCTTGAATCCAATAACATAACTAATGATAGACGGTATGGTTTTCACCACAAAATATCCACCATTGATATTCTTAGTCTCCCAACTCACACCAGCCATCAATCAGTTGACCATCATGGAGAAACTCATGCAGTAGCCCTTGATATTATTGAAGTTTTTGACAGGGTGTGGCACCATTCCGTGCTATCCATATTCCCTTGCTATGGACCAACATTTTTTTTTCTTTTTTGGTCCTCTGATTTCCTCATGTCTCAGCGGCAGAAAGATAAAAGTCCATCCATCCATCCATCCATCCATCCATCATCCAATCCTACATTGACCCATGAGGAGCGTAGGAGTCCGGGGCTAGGCAAGTTAGTCCCGACATTTAAGATGAGAGTGATCAGCCTAACTCATCCCTGAGTGACATTACATGAGCAATCAACCCCAACTACCCCTTGGCTCGATCCGATTGGAGCTCAATAATTACCTACTAAACCACCAGGCGCCAAAATTTTTGTTATATGGTTACCACCTAGCGTAGTAAATGGTTTGCTGATGTACAGGAAACCATTTGGCTTGTCACTCAGTGTAGAGTCACCCACAGGCAGAAGGAAGAGGAAAGATTGAAGGAAAGAAAGACAGAACAGAGAGTGTAAAGTTACCCGTAGGCAGAAGGATAAGGAAAGAATGAAGGGAAGGAAGACAGAAGAGGATGGAGGGAAAGAAGGATGGAGGAGAAGAAAGGGCAGACACCCGACAGCAGCTCTACATCGAGTGAGTGGATGGTGAGCGCCCCCCATACCACATGGATGTACTGTACACTCCAATTTCCACTCAGTTAACGCCGATGTGCCACGAGGATCAGATCTGGCTTCAACCTATTCTAATTCATATAAATGATCTCTTATCTGTCACCTATAATCCCATCCACTCATAAGCAGATGACTCAACACGTCACACTTTCACACTTAAACACCTATTCACAAAGTTTAATATCTCTAACAAAAAACTCAGTACAGTCATGTCCAAAAATCAAGACTCATTTAGGATCAATGAATGGGGACAAAATAACCTTCTCATTTAATGCTAGTAAAACCAAAAAGTTTATATACAATTTACTAAAAGTCAGATATTACCAGATTCCTATATAACCTTCAATGCTACTAATATTCTTGTCTCCAAAAGTATTAAAATTCTGAGTGTTTCACTTAACAGTGACCTCAGCTGGACCTCTCATGTCAGATTTCTTGCTAAAACCGCCTCAGAGAAACTTGGATTAATGTACAAAGTTCGTAGTTTCTTCCCTGACGACCACTTGGCTATAGTTTATAAGAGTCATGTGCCCTCCCAGCTGGAATATTGCTCACCCTTGTGGAGTAGATGTGGGGAGGTTGCACTAAAGCAACTAGACAAAATTCAGAACAAAGCTGTTAGAATTACTAATAACTCTGCTGTTACAAATAAACTACCTCTCCCACAGGGAAGAAGGAATGTTGCCAACTTGCCTCCCTTGCATTATTTTACAGATACTTTTATGGCAAATGCTCAGACGAAGTTGCATCCATTGTGCCACCTCTCCATGCCCTCCCCATTGCTACTCAGGCATCTGGTAGTGCTCATGACTGGAATGTCACACTGCCATATTGCAGAACTTCCGTGTATCAGAAATCTTTTATTCTCCGAATTGCATCTTTTTGGAACTCGCTTCCCCAGAGTTGTTTCCCCCTAAACTTCAACCTGCAGCTGTTGAAGTCCAACAGTTACAGATTTTTTTTTATAAATGGAGGACACCAGTAAACTGGTGCATTGATTTTTTTTTTTTCATTTGTTTTTCCTTCCTCTGTTCTGTAATTAATAGAGAGAGAGAGAGAGAGAGAGAGAGAGAGAGAGAGAGAGAGAAATATAGTTGAGGAATACAGCAACTCGTGGAATTATCAGCTTCCTGATACATTAGCGTTCTCTGACTGCAGACTTCTTTACTAATTCTTCTCTATGTCTTTTGAAGGGCACAGCAAAGCACATAGAGCAGTGGTTCTTAATCTGGGGGCGCGCCCCCCAAAAGGAGCACGTTCCCTTTGGGAGGTGTAAGCATTTTCCAAGGGGAGCACGAGGACCCTGAGGAAGTATAGAGTGCCATGAACAAGTGTGTGTGTGTGTGTGTGTGTGTGTGTGAGTGTGTGTGCTTGTTCCATCCTTCAGAGCACATTTTTCTTTGTACCCATATAGTTGTTTTCTTTTTATTTCTGTCATCTGGTCACATTCTTGCGCTCTCTCTCTCTCTCTCTCTCTCTCTCTCTCTCTCTCTCCAATTTAGTCATTTCAAGAGACCACAAGAAGCCTTACATGCAAGATGGACCACACCCCAGTTAAAATATATACGTCCCTCAACTCGACCCCCCATATTACCCGCGAAGAGGGATAAGAGACTGCAGGAGAAGGAATAATTCAGCTTGTATTCGCCTGGGTGATGTCCACTTGAACCTACGGCAAGAATAGTAACAATAGTTCGAGAATAAGTTTTTAAGAGCTAGATGATGGTAGGAAGCAGGGGCAGGGTGACGTGGATATGTGGACCAAGGCGAAGGGGGGCTTGACCCTAAATTGGCTGAGAGCTGCTGACATAAAACAAGTATGTTTTGTGTGTAGTATGCCCTTTAATAGATACCAAACATTTTTCAAACAGAACTCTTCAATCAGAATACTCAAAAGTATCAGCAATTTTATCCTAGTTGCAGAAGCTGTTGTATTCTGCAACCAAATTTGCCCTTAGGAGAAACACACACACACACACACACACACACACACACACACACATACTGGATGATCTCGCTACTGCAAGCAAGCACTGTACGTAAGCTCAATGGATATCAGTATGTCGACATGAATGCCACAGTAACCTAAATATATTGTTGTGCCGTGGGACTGGGCTAGTGGTTTACATCTGAAGATGTGAGGAATATTCTAGAAATTTCGAAGTGTCTGTTTGATTTTGTCTTTCTTGTACCTTAGGAATTAGTTTTTGTCATTGTTATTATTGTGTATTGTTTAGTTTAGTGAATTATTGCACAGAAAATTTGAGTTCTCTGCTGGACTCCAGAATTCTGTACTGTTTTACTAGTAGATTTGGGAGTATTTTAAAAGGATCGTCCCACTTTTTGGTTGAAGTATAGACTAAAGGGGAGAGTGAATGAGTTAGGACAGAGGTAGCACGAGAGGAAGATAGAGAAGTCACAGTGTTTTGCTTGTGTATCTCAGCTTTGGCTGGAAGAAATAAAACACTGAAGTGTTGAGCAGACTGTGATTAACATTCTGGCTTGTCTGTGCTTTGTGTTCGACGTATCCACAAAGCCTGTGGCGCAACAATATTGTTGAGAAGTGGGATTTGATAGATAGGAAGTACTGGAAGGTTCTCAGTATTTCTCGTATATTTCAGTTGTGTCAGAGTCGTCAGTTAGTCTGCTATTTTTGAGTGAAGGCATTTTGTAATCTGTACGTAATTTTTTTGTGCTCTTTTCTCTATAATGTTTTATGAGATTTTTTGTTAAATTATATAATTTTATCTCAGTTTTTATGCTAAGTAGAGTGTTATGTCGTGTAAGAAAACTCTGGCATGTTCAGGATGCCTCTGATTTGGTAACTGTCAGCACTACTTGTGAAAACAATGAAGATGGCAAGAACTAAGTATAATTCTTTGGGAAATAAATTCTGCAAACTTAAAAAGCCAGCGTTCATTTACAGAGCCTGATCTGATGTCGTTGCTGTACACTGAAAGGCTGGCCATAAGAACACCTCACTGGGCAGTGTCCTTCCTATACTGAACTACTGCTGTTGGAGCCTGTGGCAATGTGGGACTGAGGATGTAACAGTGGTGTCAGGAGTGATGATCTTTATAAAAGTGCTGCAATGAGTCTAATCTTCGACATAGTGCAGAGGAGTGTGCAGACAAGGAGTCGAGCTGGGCAGGAGGAGGAGGTGTCCCTGGCTGCAATTATGAAGTCATTACAAGCACAGAATGAAGGACAGAAAGAACTCAATGAACAATTTCAGGCACAGAATGAGAGACAGGAAGAACTCAAAGAACAATTACAGGCCCAAAGTGAAGTACAGAAAAAGCTCAGGAACGAAATTAAAGAACAGTTATTAATAATCACAAAATGAACAGCTGGTGGCATTACAGGAGCAACAGAGGGAGTTACAACTCAGGATGCAAGGGCAGCTAGATGCTTTCATAACAACAGTTGAAGAAGGAAGTATGCACTGAGCTACGGCAGCAGAAGTATGAAGTAAGCAAATAATGTGATGGTGTTAGAACTCTGCAATATCATAATACAATACATAAGAGCTGCTAACATACTGTACATAGGTAATTTAGAGGTTATGTCAAAGTCATGGCTAGGGCTTGCAGGAAATATCGTTCGCACATTCCCTCTGAGGAATGCCAGTCTGCGCCTCGTGATGCCTGATAGGAAAACCCCCAGATTCGAGAAAATTCCACTCAACCGTGTAGTACAAGTGACAGGAGCTCTGCTATAGGATAGAGAAGGAGAAGGGAGACAAAAGTGAGATGGAATCAGGAGAGAGGGAGAAGGGGTCTAGACTCGAGAGAGAGAAGCAGGGTGGGGTTAAAAAGGGGTCAGGCTCACGAAGTTAACTTAGTGTAAACTTTGAGATATCCCCTTGAAGAAATAAACTACCCCAGGACTAATCTTTATCTTACTCCTGTCATCGACTACAATTAAACTGAGTTTATCTCCTACAAATCTACTCACCGTCTACTACAGCTCAGCTACGACTACGATATAATCAATTATAAGTCTGATAATGGAGTGCAGACAGAATCTAGACGACCAACTGAAGACCAGTGAGGGAAATAGTGATGGAGTGCAGACTGCATGCAAATAACCAACTGAAGCATGTAGTTGACCATATAAAGATAATTAATGAGAAAATTGATGCTAATGATTAATTAGAAAATTGCACTGCTAAGCCTCAGGTGTATGTACAGGGAGCATATAAAAAAAAAAAGTCAGTGCATGGTGGATCTTGATGAATCCCAAACACCTAAAAGCAGAATTACTGGGTCGAACAATCAGAATGTAGGAGTTTTCTGTCCTGGGGTTAATTATGATGCCCCAGTTTTCAGGCACCAAACCAGTGAAGTGCATGGCTATAATGGGGGTTCAGTTCAAAAGAAACCTCAACAATTTGATGGCAAAGTGTCATAGGAAGCTTACCATGTGCAGTTTGAGTTACCCTACTTGCTGATCGAAATGGTTGGGATGATAGGCAGAGGGCAGTGCAGCTGGCTACTAGCCTCAAGGGGGCTGCAGTGGAAATTCTGGGCCAGATGTCAGTAAACGTAAGAACAGTTATCAGTCCTTAGTAGAAGTGCTTGAGCACAGATATGGGACCATGTACCAGACTGAGGTTTACAGACCAAGATTTCAGAGTCATGTAGGGGCTCGAAGAGAATCCCTATAGAAGCTTGCTCATGACCTGGAGAGTATGGCAAACAAGGCATTCCCTGGAGCAGCACCTAACCTGTTGGCTATTCTTCCGACGGACCAGTTCATTGATCCTCTTGATAGTGCAGAGTTGAAAGTGCAAGTGAAGTAGGCATTACCCAGAAGTGTGCAAGAAGCACTAGCCAGGGCCCTTGAATTTGAGTCCTACGTCAGGTTCAATACATTCACTTTTCAGGCAGATCGTAGTGCAGGATTCAAGGGAAGAAAGAGGCAAGTACGTGAAGCAAAAATCTTTGAAGAAAGTTCCTGGTAATGTGAAAAGTCAGGACATAGGAAAGAGGACTGCTATAAATGGAAGAGGGATCAGGAACAGAGGAGATTGCTGGTTCTGCAGGAAGCCAGGACACAAGGAGAATTGTCACAAATGGAAGTAGGAGCAAGAACAGAGCAGTACAAGGAATTCTACAATTGTAACAAAAGGTGTTGGACATGTAGTGAGGTGGGACACTTCAGTTCTGACTATGTGAAAATGAAAAAGGAGGATAAGAAGAAGACTGCAGAAGACAAGAAAGACACAGAATTCTAGTAAGGGCTGGTGTTAAGGGGCAACAGCCAGCTGGCTTTTCTCAAGTAGCCCCACCACTGAGAAACAAGAGAACTGCAATTGACAGTGTACATGTACAGTAGACAGAAGAATAGATGGCAGAAAGTATTCCCTGGTGATTGAATCAGCTTCAGAGCAGACTTTTGTGAGGCCTGATGTGTTACATCATCAGTATTTGCCTGAGTCATCAAAACAGCTGTGTGATGTAACTTGGCACTGTGCAGAACTGAAGAGACCCTTGGATATCCGAACTGAAGTAGCAGGGCAAGACGCTATGTTTCCAGTCTATGTAGCCGAGATGGAGGATCCTTGCCTTCTTGGTCTGGACTATCTGATGTCCATGGGATGTGAGCTAGACTTCTGCTCCATGAAGCCGAAGATTTGAGGAAAATCAGTTCCCAACATGGCAGTGAGACGTACTAGTTCTGGTGGCAAGGTGAGGGCGCTCCGCACAACAATGATACCCTCAAGATCAGAACTATTGCTCCAGTGCAAGGTGAGTGGCTCTTTTGACAGCTGCCTAGGGGCAGTGGAGCCTGATGTCTGGTGCAAGATGAAGGCCGGAGTGATGGTGGGGAGAACTTTGGTGGAAACAGGTGCAGGTGAAGTGCTGGTTGTGGTGGCCAGATTCTCCTGTGAGCCACAGAAGATCAATGATGAAGAAACTGTGGGACTGTGCCAGGCGGTGGACTCTGAGTGGCATCAGAGGAAGACCTGTAAAAGGAGTGTAGTCAAAGAAGATGGGTATCTGCCAGACCACTTACAAGACCTATTTTTAAGGAGTTGCCAATGCCTGCATGACTCACAAGTGCTGAAGTTGAGGCAGCTGGTGACGAAGTTTATTAACCTCTCCACGCACGATAACGCGTGTTGTCATATGGTTGTGGCTGTGACTATACACGTTGACGTTTTTGGCGTCATTAAAGCATAAAAACTTTCATCAGAGGAAAAGTTTTCGGCTGATCGGCGTCATTTTTGGAGGCACCATAGCTTCCCTGCTCCTCGTCAAAAGTAATGAGTTGGCAACTGTGGGTCCCAATACCAGCAAGAGAGTAAACAGGTTATTCAGTACCAAATGAGCTGTGAGTGGGGAAGGTACTGCACAGTTCTGTCCCTTTATACTGTATTTCCACTCTTACCCCCGTCCCAGCCGTGCAACATATTTCACTATACCAGTAGTGCTTGTTTATAGTGTTTGGGCACTGTTGTGATTAAGTTTGGTGTTTGCAATAAGAAATTTGGTGTTTGTGAAGCAATCCTGGTTGTTAACATCCGTTGGCCCAACGAAGATTGTGCTACTGTTTCTAATCAACTACACTGCCTCTACCCTGCATCAAATGTGAGTATTCAGCTAAAAAAAAATAGTGAGAGTGAACCATGTGAATGTAGCGTGCATATCTAGTGTACAAAGAATTGGTGAAATACGTGGAGTAGCTTAGAGGAAGGCTGGAAACCACCCTACAGTGATGACACAATGTGGGTACACTGTAGTTTTTTGCATTTTTCTCAAAAACTGTGAAGCCTAGGATCACCGTTTTGGGCTCAAATGAAAGCCAGTGAAATCCTGCATAGGAAGATAAAATAAAAAACATAATAGTGATGAGAAAAGTTTTTTGCTAGCGCTCCCCGAATAAAAAAAATCTGTTGTCTGTTGGAAATGGGTTTTACTTTTTTGCTTATTACTCGAACACCATACCTCGTATCAAACTGGGACCTCTGGCATTCGAAAGCTAATAAAATTCTTTTTCCAGTGATGTATAACATGTAGAGATTGATTTGTAAACATTCGACTTATGATGTTGGGAAGTGAGATGTATGCTCCTGAATATTTATTCACACGGTTCTAATGTACGTATAGTGTTTTTGTGTGTGTGTGTGTGTGTGTGTGTGTGTGTGTGTGTGTGTGTGTGTTTTGCATATCATGTAGAACAAACATCAACGAATAGGAATATGTGGGTTTTGTGGCAAAATAAATATGTTTGGGTGGTGAAAATAAGCAGAGAATACACATTTTTGGAGTGCGTGGCAGGTGGGTATGGAAGGGAGAAAAGCCAGCGTGTCATGTCCCACAAAACTTATTAACTTATCTGCACGTGAAAGGGTTAATATCTTTTCCACCAGAGACCTAGGCCTGGTGTGCACTGATCTGATGGAGCATTGTATAGACACTGGGGATCTTCCCCCGATTAAACAGACAGCGTGAATGATGGCACCAGTCCAATGGCAAGAAATGGAGAAGGTGATGGAGACTCTCCAAAGTCAAGGAGTGACAAAGGTTCAGCAGTCCTTGGGCATCAGCAGTGGTTCTGGTAAGGAAATGAGATGTCTCAGTAAGGAGCTACACAGATTTTCGAGCCCTGAATGAAGTGACAGTGAGGCATGCATGCCTCTTGCCAAGAATTGATGATACCCTGGATGCTTTGTCAGGTGCCAAGTGGTTCTCCACCCTAGATATGAAAGCAGGATACCACTAGGTCTAGGTTGCAGGGGAGAAGGAGAAAACAGTCTTTTTCTATGGGTGGGGTTTATGACAGCTTAAAGTGATGCCATTTGGCCTATGCAATATCCCAGCTCCTTTTGAGTAGCTTGTGGATCGTGTACTGGAAGGCATGCACTGGCAGACAGCCCTCGTCTATTTGGGCGATGTAAGTGTGTTTGCATGGATTTTTGACCAGGAATTGGAGAGGCTGTCGGAGCTGCTCAACAGCATCCGAGCAGTGCATCTCAAGCTGAGCCCCAAGAAGTGCTACTTGTTCCAGAAGGAAGTGAAGTACCTGGGACACATTGTAGGCAAGGGTGGCATCTATACTGATCCAGAGAAGGTGGCAGCTGTGGAAAACTGGCCAGTTCCAACTTGTGTGAAGGAGCTACAGAGTTTCCTGGGCTTGTGTACCTACTACCAGAGTTATGTCAAGGAATTTGCAACGATAGCTGCACCTCTGCACAAGTTGATGGGGAAGAGGCAGAAGCTTGTGTGGTCAGCCGTGACCCAGAAGGCCATTGATGAACTCATGCATGCGTTGACAAGCTCTTCAGTGTAGCCGTACCCAGATCAGAGTCAGCCATTCATCCTGGACTGTGATGCTAGTGATCAAGGTATTCGTGGGATCCTCTCACAGAAAAAGGATGACAAAGGGCAGGTGGTTGCATTTTACAGCAAGAAGCTCAGCCCACCAGAGCTGAACCACTGCGTGACCCATAAGGATCGCTTGACAGTGATGAAGAGCCTTGATTTCTTCCATCCCTACATGTATGGGTCCTACTTCATCATCAGGAGACCATGCAGCACAGAAGTGGCTGAAGATGTTAAAGAATCTGGAAGGACAACTGACAAGCTTGCTCGGGAAGCTGGATCAGCACAACTATGAGGTGCAGCACCGTCCTGGGCTGGTACATGGCAATGCTGACAGCCTGAGTTGTTGGCCTAATGATCCAGATTGCCGGCAGTGCAGAAAAAAGATCATTGCAAGAAATGCAGCCATACTGTGGTAACAGGGCCAATGTCAGATGAAGACCTGAAGAGGATGCAGATGGTGGATGCTGGTTTACAACCAGTACTAACGTGGCTGCAGTGCAGTACGGTGCAACCATCTTGGGAAGAGGTTTCCATACTCAGTCCTGTGACTAAGAGCTACTGGAGTCAGTGGGACCTTCTTCGTTTGAACAACGGACTTCTGCAACATCAGTGGAAGACATCCGTTGGCCCCAGCAAGTACTGGCAACTGGTGGCTCTGAAGAAAATGAGGTCTGGGATCTTGGATGAGTCTCACAACCAGATCACTAGTGGGCACCTGGGAGTGAGGAAAACTCTTAGGTGGCTGCAACAGAGGTTCAACTGGACTGGCATGTGTCAGGATGTTGAAGAGTGATATTAGGCCTGTGATGTGTGTTGTGCCAAGAAGGGACCCAAGAAATGTGGTTGTATCTCTCTCCAGCTGTACCAAGTGAATGCCCTGATGGAAAGAGTCGTGGTGGACATTGCTAGACCTCTGCCATTCACTGAAAGAGGAATCGGTATATTTGTGTCACCATGGACTGTTTCACAAAGTGGCCAGAAGCCTATGCCATTCCCGATCAAGAGGCTGTGACTGTTGGTGTTAGTTGACCAGTTTGGGGATGCCACAAGAGCTACAGTCAGACCAAGGTAGAAACTTCGAGTCTGCTGTGTTCCGTGAGTACTTCAAGTTACTGGGGATCAAGGAGACTAGGACGACCCCAGTAAGCTCACAGTCAGATGGTACAGTGGAGAAATTCGACTGGACACTGGGACAAGAACTGGTGAAGTACTGCATAGAGGGACAAACAGAATGGGACCAGTAATTACCTGTGTTACTGATGGTATATCAGGTCTGCATCCCATGAGTCTACCGGCTACATCCCTGCAAGACTGATGCTGGGCCATGTGTTATGTTTACCTGTTGACTTGTTAATTGGAAGACCACCTGGTGAAGAGCTGCTTACAGACACCTGCAGCAATGCAATGCATCTTCAGGAAAGGCTGGCTGAGGTATATCATAAAATGCGAGGAGCCCTTAAGTTTTCAGGAGTGGTGATGAAATGCAAGTATGATGCCAAGGCAAATGAGGAGAGTTTCAAGGATGGTAACAAATTTTGGTTATACAATCCTTAGCAGAAGATGGGACAGTCACCAAAGCTGCTGGGCCCGTGGGACAAGTCTTACACTGTGTTGGACCGCCTATCAAACATAATGTATAGGATTCAGGGAGGCAGGAAATCTCACCCAGAGATGGCACACCTGAATAGCATGTGGCAGTACCATGGGCCAAGACAGTACATCTGGGACGTCTCTGAGGAATCGTGCTCACCCTCCGCCAAGAATCTTTAGGAGGACCACAGAGCTGAAGTACTAGAGGATGATGACAGTTTCCCAAGAGAAGAGGTGCATCAGGAAGATGACCAAGACATTCCAGGAGTGGGCTGTGCGAAGGAACAGGGATATCATCGGAAGTGGCATAGGAGAAACCCTGATAAGTTGGAGGACTATTTTGTGTATAAGTAAATGTTTAGTTTGGATTAAGGGTTATGTTTGTATACATTGTGTAGTTTTGTCAGAATGACAAAGTACTAGGGAGGGGGGTGGTGCTGAGAAGCGGGGTTTGCTAGATAGGAAGTAGTGGAAGATTCATAGTATTTCTCGTATTTTTCAGTTACGTGTCAAAATTGCCAGCTAGCCTGCTGTTTGTGAACGGAGGTATTTTATAATTTGTACATTAATTTTTGTGCTCTTTTTCTCTATAATGTTTGTATGTGATTGTTAAATTGTTCTTTCAGCTTAGTTTTTATGGTAAATAATTTAGAGTGTTATGTAGTGTAAGAAAATCCTGGCATTTTTTGGATGTCTCTGATTCGGTAACTGTAGGTGCTAGAGTACTCTAGAAGCTTCGACTGTAATGCAAGGCTATATAAGGAGGTGGAAGAGCTTAGGGGAGTCAGTTTCATTTTCAGGTCAATTTGAGTTTAGTTCAGTGTCAGTTCAGTGTCAGTACAGATTGTATAGCACCGGTACTTGTGAAAACATTGAAGTGAAGTTGACAAGCATTAAATGTAATTATTTGGAAATTAAATTCAGCGAACTTAGAATCCCGTATTTACTTACAACGCCTGAGCTGATCTTGTAGTTGTACACGGAAATGCTGACCATAAGAACAACTCACTGGGCAACGTCATTCCTGTACTGAACTACTGCTGTTGGAGCCTGTGGCAGTGTGTGAGTGGGGACCTAACAATATACTGACTCATTCAGTTTCATTTTTAAGCTAAAACCACTGAAATTCATCGAGTTGATTCAAGAGCAGTTTCCCAACCAGCCACTCCAGGATATCAACATTGAGCTGAAAACTAGCTATCTTACCTAAAATTTCATTAGCAAACTCGAATGTTTCCCCTTTCCCAGCATAAAGAAAGGATGATTTTATAATAATGATTCTCACTTCAGGCAGACTACTTTATTCTTGACTCTTCCACCACTCATGCCTACAAACTCATCCCGCTCTGTTTCATTACCCATTATCCTGTCCATAGCCTCCTCCCACTCCACTGAAACTTGTTGGCAGAAAGATATGCGTTGAAGACTGGGGGATAGACGGGTGGCTCATTAATAACGAATGTACGTTACAGTAATGGCGAGGAGTGGTGGCGAGTGAGAAGCCGCGTCCAGACTCCGATGATGCGACCCAAGAACGTGGCCACTTACATCACCGCCATGGACCAAGTCACTCTAGAGTTTATGGACAGGTAAACCACAATCCATTCATTGTTTACATGGTTTAAGGAGTGCATCCGCCAAAGTTGACTGGCTACCCTTAGGTAAACTATGATCCAGATTTTCTGTCTTGACAAAATTATTAGTACCATGCCTAATTCTGAATGTCAAGACCCATGTAAAATATAGTTATGCTGACTGCCATGTGTATGCTAAATAATATCGTTATTAATTTGCAAGAATTGTTTGTACACTAGAAAGATTATTGGAGCTCGTTTTTAACTCCACTTTTGTGAGACAACTTTCCTCATTTGATCTGAAGCGTCTGATGGTACTAATAATATAATTTTAATAAGACATAATTATACTGACTTGGTAAAGTGGGCAAAATATCAATACACCCAAAACTTGAATGTTAAACCTTGGGTAAACTTTATTTAAATAAACTTGCCAAAATTTATCACCCCAGGGTTACACTCCAGTTTATGGACAGGTAAACTACACAGAATATTGTAATGAAACACTGCATGGCACAGTAATTAACTCATTATTAGGGTGGTGATGAAGTTATACCCCTTTTCCACTTAAAAATTGTCATGCATCAGTATGAAGATGTTTCAAGTTAGGCTGCGTGTATTTATTTTCACTTATCTGTTAGTAACCATCACTGATGAACATGTCTCATTTATAACTAAGATAACAGTTCATATGGCATCTTTTCAGGGCACAGTAAATTATTTTTCATGAGATTTTGGTTGTAGTTCTGTTATTGTCTATCGATCTATAGGCAGACTCCATAATCCCGTAAGTGGTGGTCGTTTGACTTTGATAGTTTTTTTTTTTTTTTTTTTACGAGGAGGAGCACTAACCCTCCGCCTACCCACTTGTTGACACACAGGGAACACAACTGATTGTTTATTATGTTCCCAGAATGGCAACTTTTCAGGAGAAACACGGAGAGATGCCTGAAGACTTCCAGATGGAGCTGTATAAGTGGGCTCTTGAATGTATGTATCATGTATTTAAGTTTCTCTCTCTCTCTCTCTCTCTGTCCAATATTTAGCAACTGATGCCGAATTAAGGATGTATATTTGGATGGTAGACCGGGATAGGCCTGTTTTAGAAGTAGCAGGTCCCAAAACACTTGTATTTGTTGATCAGCACTCACTCATACTTGTAATTAGACTGCATAATAATATCTTGCAAGTTTCATAAAACCACTGACACTGAGTCTTATGGTACACTCTTATGTCACAGAATGAATATTACTATTACACTGTGTTTAAAAACAGATTACAGCGTTACTTGTTAGGAAGTGGCATGATGAATACTACTCTTACACTATGTTAAAAAATAGATTAGAACGTTACTTGTCAGAAAGTGGCATGACATAACCGCAGATAGTGTGCAAAAACCATTTACAAGGATGAGTGCACAATTCAGCCAAAAATATTTATATTGATGAATGAAGTATATGCATTTTTTACTTCATAACAGATGAAAATGCACTTTAACAATCGTCTTACATATATAGTCTTAAGATATTATGAGTGGCGAGAACGGACTGAAGTTAATATAAAGCAGAAAATAATTGTGCAGCTCCTCCATGCATTACATATACTACTACTACCAAATGTATTTTGTACTGGTCAGCGGTGGGTCTGGTGGCCCTGAACCGACGACTAGGCTGCCTGACGCCGGATCTACCTGCTGACTCGGAACCTGTGAGGCTGATTAAATTGGTCAACGACATGTTTTACCTCTTCGGTATCGTGGAGATATACGACTTATCGTGGAAGGTACACCCCACCAAGGCATTTAAGCAGCTCAAAGCCAAGCATGATGAATTTGTTAAGTAAGTAACTGTTTTCTTTCAGTATTCCATATTAATTTGACTCAAAGCGAGAATAATGTCCGAAGTTAATATTACCTATGCACAGTGCACTGGGATGTATATAAAGGTACCACACTGTTGGTGTAGTGCGTGAGACTAGGAAAATGAACACAGTATTATTCATTAGTGCTGACTGTAGGGTTATGCAACAGCAGGGAGTTTGGACTAAAATCTTGATGTGGCCAGCCGTATTACCTCCGCAAACCAAACTGGAGGTGGTTGTTTATTCACCTGTGTCTATTTGCCTGGTGGATAGATATGCAGTAGGTCAAGGAAGGGTTGGTTAGATTTGGAAGTGGATCAATAACAAGTCCTAAATCATATTTCTTTGGCGTCATCTGAAGTAAGCGATCTCTTGAGTTTCAGTAACGAGGAGAGCTAAGACTGCAGATAAAAGTGTCTGATCATGTTAGACGGTAAAAGTATTTGTCTGGTAGAAAAAGTGGAACTACAATAGTAAATCTTAATTATTATTGGCGCTCAGGAAGTATGTGCCCCTTAAGAATTTTCTAGTTGCCTTTGGTTTAGAACGTCAGTATGCATTAATATGAAAGAAGTTGATTAGAACCTTGCTTAGCTGGAAAAGTAACAACTACCTCTATTTAGCGAAGTGGCGACTATTGAGACGATGACTATTTGCTGTCGGACAAGTCAGTCATATCACGTGAAGAGTCTGTTGTCATTAGACAGCATATTCCTTAGCTCAGATTGAATATATATATATATATATATATATATATATATATATATATATAGATATATATATTTATAGATATATATATATATATATATATATATATATATGTAATATATATATATATATATATATATATATATATATATATAAATATATATATATATATATATATATATATATATATATATATATATATATATATATATATATCTTTTTATATCTATCTCTATCTATATCTATATCTATCTATCTATCTATCTATCTATCTATCTATATATATATATATCTTTTT